>NC_048299.1:143695199-143829865 GCF_013100865.1 Trachemys scripta elegans
GGGGGGGCTGGGTGGTGGGGCTGTGAGGGGAGCTGGGGGTGCTGGGCGGGGTGGGGGCTGTGAGGGGAGCTGGGGGCTGTGAGGAGAGGTGGGTGCTGGGGGGGATGGGGGCTGTGAGGTGGGGGGTGCTGTTAGGAGATGGGAGTTCTGTGAGGAGGGGGGGCTGGGTGGTGGGGCTGTGAGGGGAGCTGGGGGTGCTGTGAGGAGAGGGTGGTGCTGGGCAGGGGTGGGGGCTGTGAGGGGAGCTGGGGGTGCTGTGAGGAGAGGGTGGGGGTGCTGTGAGGAGGGGGGTGCTGGGTGGGGGTGCTGTGAGGAGGGGGGTGCTGGGTGGGGGTGCTGTGAGGGATGGTGGGGGTGCTGTGAGGAGACGGCGGGGGTGGGGGCTGTGAGGAGAGGGCGCGCTGAAGGAACATCAGAGGGGTCTGTACATCAGAGCTTTGGGCTAGAGTGTGAGAGAGAAAGGCAAACGGGCAGCGACAGTGCCCTAGCCTGTGTCACTGGCTATGGTGGTGTCGGTGTGGAGTGCAAACAGATTAGATATCTAAAAAGATTTGCTTTAAAGCTCTGTGTTGGATCTATCTTGTTAGTAACATAAGACCCTTCTATGCCCCTTATATTGCAAACTCTTAAACACATGAGTAATCACATTGACTTCAGTGGGATTTATAGTTAAGGATCTGTGGAAGGGGTTTGCAGAGATTGGGATCCAAAATATTATCTTGGAAGCTTGGACAGCATGCTCAGTACTGTACAGAACAGAAAGCAAGAGCCCATAGTTGTGGATCTTTTCTTTCAGAATCCAACAGTGCTCTCCTTAAATAATGAGATTATGATTTTGCTTCATAGTGTTAAATTTAACACTCTAGCACTTTGCTAATTCATACTAATGGATGGAAGATTCGTTGCAAGTGTCCAAACTTTGGAAACTAGTGTGGAACCAATAAAAAGCAAGGGTAATGAATCTTAGGGCAAACAGTAGATTGTATTAAAATTTCTATCATGGTAGATGCCCCAGCTGAGATCAGGGATGTACTGGGCTAGGCACAGTACAAACATAGAATACAATACAGTCCCAGACTCAGAGTTTATGATCTAAGGCCCCAATCTTCAAATACTCATTATGCATAGAGATGAGTGTTTTTAGAACTGTGGCCTTAAAAGTTAAGGCAGACAAATAGGAATAGACAACCAGCTTATTTTGTTAGTACTAGTACTTCATAAAGTCCTAGTAAGTCTACATCTTAGGTGTTCTTTAGGTGCCTCTTATATGTTGTCTGTGTCAAGTAAATGTATTGTTATATATTTGGCTTTTAAAAAAAAAAAAAGATAGGGTCTCATACTGAGTCTCTATTCAATCTTTGAGAAGTGGGAGAAGCTGTTAATTGTGTGCTGATTTGAGAGAGTTTCTTCTGTATGGAGAGGGGGGTTACCAAAAGGTATTTTTAGTGTATTTTTTAAAACAAAATATGTACTAAATACATGTCAAAACAATGGCAACTTTACTGCTATTGGAGGCAGGATACTGGGCTAGATGACTAAAGGTCTGATCAGGCATGGCAAATCCTGCATGTATCATTGTCTCTATTTTTACTTAAGAAAGTCTTTTTTATTTTTAATTGAGCTTACCTGCAGGATCTGATAATGCTTTCCTAACCAGACTTTGACAACTGCTTTTGTATTTTAATTTGCAGCTGTGGGCAAGTCCACTTTCGTAAGGCTGCTGGGAAAAACCTTTCCAGAATGGCAAATGGCTACAGAACCAGTGGCAAAATGGCAAAAGGTTCAAGCTTCCAGTAGCAGAGAGGTAAGTGTGAAAGTGAATAACCAGAGTGGGGGTTCATGGGCGCTGTGACAAGAGTTTCCATCACCTGGCTTTAGGCTTTTCAAAATTTGTTGTGTGATTTTTTTTGTTGTTGTTGTTGTTGTTGTTATTATTATTATTATTATTTTTTAGTGGTGCTTATGAACCTCGGGGACCTAAATCCTCTCTTTATCCGCAGCATAGGTACGTCATGAGCAGTGTCAGGACATGCTTTGCTCATTGTTCTACTATTGTGCCTCAACCTTTCTCTGTAAGACAAGATTAAGAAGGGAGTTCAGTGACAACATCATCAGGTTTAACTGGTCTCTATTCAAGATGGTTTTCCTCATCCATAAATCTCTTCCATAACTTGATACTTGAATAGATACATGTTTTTAAAGGGGAGATAAATATTTATCATGCCAACTCCTGTGATCTAGACTACGATTGCATTAACTTTAAATTCTTAAGAGCTTTAAAAAATAAATCCCTGTTTCCAGAGGACAAATATTTTTTTACTTGCATTGAGTTCAGCTCTCTAATGGCAAAAGAAATGTTGAGCAGAACAACCGGATTCTTATTAAAGACCTAGATGGGATCTGCTAATGCTTTGTATCTCTGTAGTCTCCCTGATATTTCTTGTACAGGACTTGCATCTTTAATTTATCATGAGCTCATTGTCGTGATTTTTTTTTTTTTTTTTAATGATGTACATGTATCAACCGCTCCTGACCAGCAATAGTAGCAATTTTCTATGAAGTACCACAACCCAGGAGGGGACAACACCTGCTCTCCTCCTTCATGATAAACTCCATGGAGTAACTGGGGTAGGCGGGTAAGGCAAGCATAATTTTTGTCCCCAAATGGTTGACAAGCAGCCATCTGGGATCAAGGTCAAACATGTGCCTTGTTACTAAGAAGGCTAACAGCATATTGGGCTGCATTAGTAGCAGCATTGCCAACAGATCAAGGGAAGTGATTATTCCCCTCTATTCGGCACTAGTGAGGCCACATCTGGAGTATTGTGTGCAGTTTTGGGCCGCCCACTACAGAAAGATGTGGACAAATTGGAGAGAGTCCAGCAGAGGGCAACAAAAACGATTAGGGGACTGGGGCCCATGACTACGAGGAGACGCTGAGGAAACGGGGGTTTAGTCTGCAGAAGAGAAGAGTGAGGGGGGATTTGGTAGCAGCCTTCAACTACCTGGAGGGGGGTTCCAAAGAGGATGGCGCTAGTCTGTTCAAAGTGGAGGCAGATGACCGAACAAGAAGCAGTGGTCTCAAGTTGCAGTGGGAGAGGTCTAGGTTGGATATTAGGAGGGTGGTGAAGCACTGGAATGGGTTACCTAGGGAGGTGGTGGAATCTCCATTCTTAGAGGTTTTTAAGGCCCGGTTTGACAAAGCCCTGGCTGGGATGATTTAGTTGGTGTTGGTCCTGCTTTGAGCAGGGGGTTGGACTAGATGACCTCCAGAGGTCTCTTCCAACTCTAATCTTCTATGATTCTATGTGCGTTAGAGAAAAAAGATTATTGCTGAGTTTTCTGTGTCCAGTTCTGGTGTCAACACTTTTTTTAAACTGGAGAGGATTCAGAGAAGAGCTACAGGAATAATCTGAGGTCTGGAAAACATGCAGTAAGAGATTTAAGGAGCTTAATCTATTTAGTTAATCAAGGAAGAGGTTAAGAGGTGACTTGATCATGGTCTAGAAATCCCTTTACAGTGACTCTAGCTATCAAAGGCAGAATAAAATCCAGTGGTTTGTAGTAGAAAAATTAAAACTGGAAATAAAAAGTTGTACCTTAACAGTGAGGGTAGCTAATCATTGGAATAACTTAAGGTAAATTCCTCATCACTTGGAGTCTTTAAATTGAGGTTGGATATCTCTAAAATGCTCTAGTTCAATGGCCCTCAACTTTTCCAAACAACTGTACCCCTTTCAGGAGTCTGATTTGTCTTGCGTACCCCCAAGTTTCGCCACACTTAAAAACTAATTGCTTACCTTCTCATTTTTACATATAGTTATAAAATAACTCCATTGGAATATAACTATTGTATTACATTCCAGTGTATAGCATATAGAGCAGTATAAACAAGTCATTGTCTGTATGAAATTTTAGTTTGTACTGACTTCGCTATGTAGCCTGTTGTAAAACTAGGCTGAGTTGATGTACCCCCTGAAAGAGCTCTGCATACCCCCAGGGGTATGGGTACCCCTGGTCGAGAACCATTGCTCTAGTTCAACTCAAGCTATTGGGCTCAAATAGCGTCACGTACATAGCAGAGAATAACCTCCTCCACTACAGCAATCCCTGGGTGAAATTCCCTGGCCTATGTAATGCAAGAAATCAGACTAGATGATCATAGTTATTCCTTCTGATGTGCAGATCTGAGTCTTGCACCTGTTCTACACTGAGAATACCCTGCGTCCAGTCATAGGGATGGGTAGCCTGAGAACCTCTTTCAGTGAGACTTTCTTCTTAAATGTGCCTTTTTGCCATTCCCTAGCAGACCTCGTCTTCTCAGAACTTTGGCAACCTGCTTCAAATGGTCTATCAGGAGCCTTCTCGGTGGTCCTATACGTTCCAGACATACTCCTGCATGAGTCGACTTAAGGCCCAGCTGGAGCCCCTTTCAGAGAAGCTGTTGAAGACCTGGGATCCAGTGCAGATTTTTGAGAGATCTGTATACAGTGATAGGTACAATGCTAAAAATCTCCAAACCCCTGACTGCTCCAGCTAAACTACAGTGCTTTGTTAGTCAGTATGTGCGGAGAAACATGGCAATGCCATTTAAGATACCATGTCTCTTTTATAAAAAATAGGCCATGTTTCACCATAATATCACAAACATTTCTTATCATAGTACCTCTGATGTAGAGAGTATTACCTCTGTTTTACAGATGGGGAAACTGAGGCATTGAGCCAAAGAGCCAAATTCATTGCTGTTCTGCACCTTGTGTTGTCACTTACACCAGTGTAAAATAAATGTAAAATGCCATCAGAACAGAAGGGTAGAATTTCATACTTGCTGTGCACCAGTGTAAATGACTGCACAAAGTGCAGGGTGTTGGTGAACCGAACCCAAGGTTGCACAGGAAGTGTGTGGCAGAGGTGGAAATTGAATTCAGGTTTCCTGAGTCCCAGTCAAGTGCCTTAACAAAAGATGATCCTTCCATAAACTGCCCCAGATTTTGTCTTTTGGCACCTACAGGAGCAGCAGAAATGGTGGATTAATGATTGAATTCTAGGTCTCTGTGATGCACAAATCTGCATGTGTTCAAGCATCTCAGAAATCAAACACATTCAGAGTATATTCTGGACTAGTGATGAGATGATAATGCAATCTATCTGGCACTTGAATGGGCTAAAGTCCTACTGTCAACATAAACTTGAAACTGATATTTAAAAAAGAAAATCACATATGTTAATAATAGATCCAGAGGTAATTGGTGTCCTCTAAAAACCTAAGAGAGGGAACACAAGAGGTAGTTTGGATTTTCAGATTCAAATTTGTTTTTCATTATTTTTCTTGCTTCCAATTTACAATGCACTCGACTCAGGGAATGAAAGTAGCTTGGTCAGTTTCACTCTTAGGTATACATGGAACTCTGCCTGATGGTTGCCTGATTCATTTAGGTTAAAAAGGTCAAACAAAATTATCTTGCTGATACCTCAAGGGTCATAGGTTCATGTAATATGCACATGATATTTATGAATGTTTCACATGATTTTAATTGGAGCAGTTCATACATGTTCACACTGCTTTCATTTACTCGGGTGTAAATTGGAAATAACTCCATTGTAATTACCAGTGTGACTAAGCAGACTTTGTCTTACATGAAGAAAGCACACCGTATGCCACCATTCTCAGCAGTCCATTTCTAAAGGACAAACGAAAACCTTAGCTAGTAAGCTAAATGTCCTTAAGTTCCAAGGACTAGTTAAAGCTGATCTATGGTGTTTGTTGTGCTGTAGTCCATTTCATTTCCTGATTCTCTTGCATTAACTTGATGCTGTTGTGGTTGGTTTTCCAGCACAGCAGAAGAATGTTAATTAAAGCAGTTAATTTAAAGGTTTATATATTCATTTAAATGTTTCCATTTGTATTATTTCAAAGAAACAATCTTTAGAACCTAGTTGAACATGTATTTTGAGTTGCTAATTGCCACTTATGTTGCAGACCAAAAAGAACCATCCTCACTCATTTAATTAAAGTTTCATGTGTGTACTGGAAGGAGCTTGATATATTTTGTAGTTCCTGTCAGATAATGGGACTTGCAGTGTTTAAACAGATGTTGACTTGAAAAATGGGAATTACAAGGTTTTCTGTGTGTCCAGTTGTATGAAGCGGAGCATGAGGTATACTGAAAGTGTTTGTTTTCCAAAGAGGTGTCTCCTATGATGTAATGCCTTCTAGGCTATTTGGAATATGTTGGCACTAGATCTGGCTAAAGGGTCACTTTTTCCAGATGCCTTGGTGAAGTGGATTGGAGGTGAGGTAATAAACTATATTTATGCATTCGCTGAAAGTGAGGGAAGTGTGAACATTACATAAGAGAAGCATAAACAGTGTGTTCGAAGCAAACGCTTTGGGTTGAGACTTGTGAAAGAGGGAAGTAATTCATGGTGTGTGGGGAAAAATATAACCCCTGACTATAATTCACTATTTAAAAAAAAAAAAAATAGTAGCTGGCTGTTTTAGTAGCATCTCTGTAATTCAAGGGCAGCATTTCAGCGAAGGGCCCTGAAGTAGAGGGTTTTCAGTGGGACCATTCCAAAGACTCAACCAAAATTTGTTAATCTTGAGGCCATGCTCCAAGACCCATTTCCACAGTTTTTGCCCGCAAGCAGTGCGGGAGGGCGTTAACACCTTTTCGGTTCTGGGGATTAAGCTCTTCTAGAAGGGGAAAGTTAATGTATGATACCAGTCCCACATTGCAGTCTGGGAAACCTATTTTCACTTAAATGTGTTGGAATTAAATGTCTGAGGGAATTGGTAATGAGTTAATTGAGCCTTACAACTTTAGGGCGCTGTTTCAAATCATGCTTAGGTCAGTAGTGACCAAAAATTGTTACTGCCCTATGTCATGCCCAGTTGGTGGTCTGTGTGAAATGAGTTGGTGAGTCTCTGCCTTGCTGCAGCTGGGGTGGGGATGGAGAGCCTCACATCACACCACACAGCCAACACGATTGGTACTATCTGACCTCATCATTGCTGGTTGTCTCAGCAGACGGGTAAAAGACTGAATGCTCCAATGAGACACAACTCCCTTCCCAACCCTAGAGAAGGTCTGTTGTATTAATTTAGGTGGAGTACATATGGGCCAAAGATGTTAACATAACCCAGTCACCATCCAACACTAAACAGTCTTAAACAAGGTGTGAGGTTTGGTATACAGAGACCTCAGCCTGCTTAGCACCATGGCGCAAACACCATTAAAAATCCAGAAAAGGTTGTTGATTTTTGTTTTCCCCCAGGGGAGGGATAGCTCAGTGGTTTGAGCATCAGCCTGCTAAACCCAGCCTTGTGAGTTCAATCCTTGAGTGGGCCATTTGGGGATTTAATTGGGGATTGGCCCTACTTTGAGCAGGGGGTTGGACTAGATGACCTCCTGAGGTCCCTTCCAACCCTGATATTCTATGAAGAGAAGGAAAAACAGTTAAAGCATTTGAAATGTAAAGCATTAAATAAGGCTTTAATTTAACAATATTTCTTGTTTCCTTTCCCTTTTGCTAGAGAGAGGTTTAAAAGGAAAAGCCCTTTGTTTGATAGTCTCTTAGGCTATGTCTACACTACAGACCTTACGGTGGCACAGCTGTACCGCTGCAGTTTCCTGGCACAGAGCAGCTACACAGGAGGAGAGAGTTCTCCTGCCGGCGTAATTAAACCACTTCAAACGAGCGGCGGGAGAGCATCTCTCGCTGATATAGTGCTGTCCACACCGGCACTTAGAATCATAGAATATCAGGGTTAGAAGGGACCTCAGAAGGTCATCTAGTCCAACCCCCTGCTCAAAGCAGGACCAATCCCCAATTTTTGCCCCACATCCCTAAGTGGCCCCCTCAAGGATTGAGCTCACAACCCTGGGTTTAGTAGGACAATACTCAAACCACTGAGCTATCCCTCCCTGTGGGAAAACCCTGTGAGTTAGGGGTGGGTTTTTTTTTTTCTTCCCCACACTGCAGACTGACAAACATGCTAGTGTAGACAAAGCCTTAGATGGTATCCAAAAACGGCAATAACTCTTCTTTTTGGGGGGACGCAAAAGCTGGTTGATACGGGCTAAAGCTGCTGTTTGTTGAAATCAGTTTTAGAAGGAAAAGCTCTCTTGTTTCAGAGTCTCTTATGTGGTTATAACTCATCCCAGATTGTGTTTCGAATTCAGCTGGAGCTGACAGAAATGGTGATGTCATCTGGGTCCCTCCCTGTGGCCTGGTTTGGTCAGAACGTCTGTCACGGTCCCAAAGGCCCCAGGTTGCAGGAAGTGGTAGTGGTGGCAGCCCTGAGGGCAAGTCTTGCTTCAGTAGCCTCCGTTGTTTCTTTGAGTGTCCCCACCCAACCCTCAAAATTCTCTTTTTGTAAGGACCCAACAAGGGAGTGATGTGTGGAGTAGCTCATTTCCTCATTATTTTGTCCACCAATTAGGCCTAATAGCTGACACGCCAATTTTGGTTCACTAACATCCAGCTCCACATAATCTATTTTTCACAAGCATGATTTCAACAATCCTTGAGAACTGTATCAGTAGGCTATTTTTGTTTAGACTGTTTCAGTTTTTCTGTCTCCTTTTTGTGCCTTTTCCCATAAATATTTGTTATTATAGGTTATTGTGACATCACATGAACTTTCACTCACTTCTTACAATTAAACTCATGACTAAGGGTATATTTTTATAGGCCCTCTTATCACAATGGGCCCCTACAAGTCAAGTTTGAGGTACATTGGTAGGGTGGTATAAGAGGGAAGCTCCCCCAGCCACTGTCAACTCCATCCCTGTTCTGTAGGTAAATATGCCCTCATCCTCCAGGGCTGACAGCCCAATCAACACCGCTACAACTGCACTACCTAGTCCAGAACTAAGACAATTAGCAATAGAAAAACCCTCGAGTAACTGTTCTGCTATCCAGTGTGACATTGTTTGAACAGCCCAACTTGTCTCTCTTCTCTGGGTACTGAAACGTCTGTGTTAAGTCTATGCTGTCGACATGGCCTCTTGGAACAGGGGCTGTGTCTTCCTGTGTGTCTGTGCAGTGCCTGGTGCATTATGGATCTTACCACAGTTGAATGACAAAGTATATTTTTAGAACTGCAGGGAGTTTGTTTAGGCAGGTTTAATTTACTTGCTGTTCTCTTTTTGTCCTTCCTTTCCTAGGTACATCTTTGCTAAGAATCTCTTTGAGCTTGGCCACCTCGCTGAGATTGAATGGACCATTTACCAGGATTTGCACACCTTCCTCCTACAAGAGTTCGGGGATCGAATTGCTCTGCATGGCTTTCTGTATCTCCAGGCAACTCCAGAGGTAACTGAGAGCATGACTGGAAACTAACTAAAATCATCTCTAGTGGCTGCATTGAAGGCTGGCCTTGCTTTCCTTGAGAGGCAAAGGAACTCTGGACCATATCAGCTCAGAAACAGACTGGGACTCAAGAGGCCTGGGTTCAACTCCCAGCCTTGCTGTGTAATTTGGGTCAAGTCAGTTAATCCCTATGCCTCAGTTCCCAGTCTGTATGATGATGATAGCCCAGTAATTAATGCGGGGTGGGTGTCTCTGAAAGGTTCCAGAAATGTGAGAGGGTAAAAAACAATACACCTAAGGACTTGTCTGCACTAGAGATTCCTGTGATTGCCAACTTATGTACCCATCCTAGTATAATTCTGGCACATCCTTCTGTAAAGAACCTTCTAACTGCGCTGGGCTCTCACTGTAAAGGTCTTGACACAGTTTGCAACTGCTCAAGGCAGGAAAGCAGCAAGTAGTTGAGGTCAGTCACTAGTTGTATTATGGTAGCTCCTGGAAGCCTGGACCAAGATTGAGGCCCCAGTGTTCAAGGCACTATGTGTATACGTAGTGAGAGACAGTCCCTTTTCTGAAGAACTTGCCCTAAGCAGACAAAACAAAGGGTGAGAGGGGAAACTGAGGCACAAAGAATCCAGTTACTTGGCTAAGCTTACACAGCAGATCAGTAGCAGAATCGGGAATAGAACCCAAATCTCAAGTGCTAATCCAGGGCTCTGTGAACTGGACCACATTGCCTCTCCAGTGAGGGCTATTTTCTTCTAAGAAAATATTCTGTAACCCAGAGGGAAAATCAGTTCCCTCTGTTATGTAGTGCTGACTATGCAGTCTTTGTTCCAAACAGCTACTCTTTGCTCATGTTTTTTAAAGGCTTAGCCTCAGTATATGGGAAACTACTTTGAGGGTTGGGGAAATATAGACTGCTTTTATGTATGGATGGCTTCTCTTGGGGCTTCCTCTTTGTGCATCATGTTGGCTCTTCCGCTACCTGATGATGGCTGGATTCAGCTTCTTCCAGAGCTGTATCTGTCAACACTGACACAAGTTGCTGCCCTTCTAGCACTGGGCGGGTGTGTATGTAAACATACCAAGTATGGGGCCCAGTTGTGCTTGTAGTGAAGTTAATGGAGTTTTGCCCCTGACTCCAGTGGATGAAAGGTCAAGTCCTTACATACCCACTAAACGTCTGGCCCTAGACAGGCATTGTGAATTCTAACTTGTCTGTTGTGTGAAGCCATCCCTACTTTGTGTGGCTGCATCCCTTTTCAGCTGCCTAATGCTGAATTTGAACTACTGCTTTTGTCTGAAGTGCCCCATACCCATTGGCCCCATGCAAATGTGGTTAGGTTTGCAAAGCAGACCTCATTGAGTCCTGTGGGTAAATGAGTGGGTCATGCTAATGGAGGAGCTGTCATTTCCTCCCTTCAGAAATGTCTGGAGCGATTGCACCGAAGGGGGAGGCCTGAGGAGAAGGCGATCCAGTTGGAATATCTGGAGCAGCTTCACACTCAGCATGAAAACTGGCTAGTAAAGAAAACCACGGAGTAAGTGACAATAGAAATGGCTTCCAGATTCTCAGCGAAGCAAGCCTGGCACTTTAAATGGGTGAATAATAATCTGGTACCCTTTCCCAACCCTAGAGATTCCCTCCCTGATGCCTCCAGCTGTCCACCACCCTTCTTCATCCCTCACTTAGTCCTCCCATTACCCAGCCAGCTTTCTGCCATCTATCTTAATGACACCGAACACAGTCTTCTAAGGACATTTCAGCAGGCTCATCCCTTTCAGCAGTAGGCTCCCCTTTGTTACTTGTGCTTCTTTCCATCACACCAAATCCTTTAGTTCCTTCCCAGAGATCACTCTAACCCAACTACAGTCAGATAGTCAAGGGGCTGCTGCTTCTGGGGCTTCTCCACTGACTACTCATTCTATCACTTTTCATACCACACAGCAGGGTCACAGAAATAAAGTCACTTGCCCAAGGTATCACAGCCAATCAGTGATAGAACCCAAGGGTTCGGGGTTCCAGTCCTCTGCTCTATTAGGCATGTTCCCTTCCCAGATACCAACAGGGTATAACAAAATTCATGATGGGCCTCAGAAGAGGGAGAAAGCTCATCTACCTCATGAAAATCTAAGGTGACCCCTTCTCTTCCATACTCTTACCTTGGGTTTTGCTTGTATAATGTGCTGGTAGTTTACTGAATCTTGGAGTCCAAACAGGGTATAGGTATCTTGCTCGGAAGCAAGTAGAGAGCTCTGCTGTCTTAGGTGCTGATGCCAATGGGAGTGGAGGGTTCCAGGCATCTCTCAGCATCAAGCCCTTTGCTTGGAAATCTTCTCTTTCGATGGGGCAGGAGGGAAGGGACTTGTTCTCTGCAGCTGGAGGAGTCTTCTTTTAATGATGGTGAAATTCTTATGCAGCAGACATCCTCCTTACGATAAAATAAACGTATGTTGAAGCAGTGGTGTGACACATCTGTTCCGTGTCTGGGCATATTGTCTCTTACCTCTCCCCAGAGGTACACTTAATAAGCCTATTGTTCAATTCTCTTTTTGTTTTCTTCAGGGTCCACTTTGAAAACCTAAGGAATGCTCCAGTCTTTGTGCTTGATGTCAATAATGATTTTGAGGATGACCCAGCTGAACAAGAGGAGCTCATGAGGAAGGTAAGCAGTGATGATACTAGCTCATTTTTGCTATTCATGTAAAACGCAGAATTAGACATGTTGTGTGAGAATGAGGAATATTTTCTTTCTCCTTTGCATGTCTTTCTCCTTCTAATAGCCATCTGTTATGTACTGTCCTATCAGCTTGGACTGTCCCTGCAGCAATATCACCTTATACTCTGATCCCATTTCATCCCACAAGCTAATCAGTCAGGTGGGGTCAGCAATTGGACAAGAGAGCTCCAGGTGCTGTATATGTATGCTAGTTACTGTCTCCAGCATCCAGGGTTGGTATTAAGAGATGCTGTGCTGCTAGAGGTGATGACTTATAGATAAGACATAAAACTAAAGGCCTGATTGCTGTGAGATCTTTAGAGTCACACTTCTTGAAAGGCATAGTTTTCCCCTCTTGGCCAAATGCTGTATCAGGTAATAACATGCTATCTGTGTAAATTACCACTGAAGTTGCTGTTGGATATGATTTTCCAGTTTCCTACCCTGAACCATAGCTGTTTAATAGCTTACAAAAATGCTGACGGGTTTCACCTCAGAGGCACTGTATTTCAGTACTGGAGAAAAACGATCCTTCTGAATAGATTTTAAAACTATAGCTCCTCTCATCCTTGAGGAGCCTGAATAAATAAAAGATGACAATATTACTTCTCTGATCAGTGAAAATATACCATGAATTCTGCCAGGAAGTTCATAGTGGAGGTTTGTTTGTTTAAGAGCAGGATAATGTTTGTCCATTTTTATTATTACTACTTGTATTATGATAGGTACCTAGGAGCCACAGTCCTGGACCAGGAATCCATTGCGTGAGGCACTGTGCAAACACAGAAGATAGTAGTATTCTTCCTTTTGTGGGGTTGTATTGATGTGGTGACTGGCTTGCTAGAGGGGAAATGCTGGTATTTTCCCAGGGAATACATTGGTGGGATTGTATTCTACCAATATTGTGTATGTAATACATTCATGTATGTATGAGTCTAATAAACAAGTTACGTTTCACAGACTTGTTAAATATGAGTACATTGCAGTGTTACTGCCTGTCCTCTAAAATGTATATGAAAAATTGTATGCTTGATTGTACTCTTCATGTGTGTTTGTATAGCACCTGCCACAATGGGGGGCCTTGACCTTGATGGTGAACTTTGAGCACTACTGCAATGAAAATAGTGATATCTTCTTCATTGACCCCCTCCAGGTCAAAAATTTTAAGACCTGCTAAAGCTTGTTGCTCTATCAGTATTCCTAAGAAAATAGTCTAACTTTGAAGTCCTTGTGATGACTCCTTAGCAAATAGATGGTTTTGAATGAAATGTAGAACTACTTAAGTTTCTGTTGCATGCTTTTCGTGCAGTCTGATAAATTTCACTTTTATAAAAGGTGCTCTCTTTCCCCCACAGGTAAAGGCTTTTATAAAGACTCTGTGATCTGAAGCTTTGCCATCTCCCTCCACTACCAATCCAGAATTTCTTATTTATTTGCGACCAGTTGAACCTGATAATGCTGCTTGCCATTAAAAGGTCAAACAAAATAATCAGCAAATCTGTGTGTCAAACTTGGAAGGCCAAAAATGTAACTGAGGTATTTTAGTGAATTACACTTGAATTCTGTGTTTTTTCTTCCAAACCAAATGTTACTTTTCCAGGGAGGGAGAAAAGATGTACAGTCACCCATGAGCAACCCTATAGTAACAAACCCATGTGGGTCTAATGGAAAGAAGAAGATTAAGAATCACAGGAAAATTAATTTTCTGATCTTCCAAAGGGTGTTATGATCAGTGGGGGAAAGAAGTGATTTTAGACGTTATGAAAAATCCCTTCTACTTATGCCACAGCTTAAGTATTTCAAACTTGATTTCCTTTCATTGCTGAAGGTGATCTTCAGAAACCTTCTATTCCATTCCATGTGAATGTACCCAATGAGGGTGTTGTAAAGAATTATAGGAACCAATGGTCCTGATTCCCCAGTTCTGCACCTGTGCAAAGTGAATGTAATATGCTGCCAAATCAGTGTCAGCATGTCACACTCATTTAGCACAAGTGCAAGTGGTACGTTCAAGTCAGTGGAGAATAAGACCCAACATAGCCATTTTTGGCACTTCTAATCCACTCATTGCAGTAGAAGGCAAAGACTTATTTAATATTAAGCCAGATTCTCTTATTAAGTTTGCAACTTACTTGGTGTGTTTTCCACATCTTGAGCCTAATGATGAATTACCCTAGTATTAGGGTTACCATATTTCAGCAAGCGAAAAAGAGGACTGGAGGAGCCCCGCCCCTATCCTGCCCTAGCCCCGCCCCTGCCCCACCTACTTCCCGCCCCCCTCAGAACTCCCAACCCCCCCCCTCGCTCCTTGTCCCCTGACTGCCCCTTCCTAAGACCCCCCCTCCCTAACTGCCCCCCAGGACCCTACCCCCTACCTGTACCCTGACTGCCCAAAACCTTATCCACACACCTCCCAGAAAGCCCCCCCGAACACCTGACACCCCCCCCATCTCTTGACTGCCCCCTCCAGAACCTCCCTGCCCCTTCTCTGACCCCCTGGCTCCCTTGTTGTTGGCCTTCGGTTCGCCTAAGGTCTCTGTGAGCTTGCTCGGGAACTGCCTGAGCCGTTCGTCCCTGCACGCTGGGGAGCGGGGGAGGAGCTCCAGACTGCTGGAGGCGATCTGCGAATGCAGGGAGGGAGGGAGTGAGCTCTGCTGCAGGGGGGAGGAGGGACTCTCTCTGGCTGTCAGAGCCCCATGTCAGTGGCACCATCCAGCTGCCCTGTTAGCCGCGCGCGCTCTGCATGGGGGGGGAAGTCCGGACATTTACAAATTCCCCCCGGATGCTATTTTTAGCTCAAAAATCCGAACATGTCCGGGGGAATCCATACGAATGGTAACCCTACCTAGTATCATCTCATCAGCCAGATAGCTGCTGGAGCCCTGGCAGAAGGAAAAGAGAAATGGCATACCATATATTGTCTGAAAAGCTTTAATATTTTCACATTTTAAAGTAAGTCTAATGATTCAGAATAGGGGACTGGAAGTCAGGACCACTTGGGTTCTGTTACCACCCCAACCACTGACTTGGTCTGTTACTTCATGCAAGTCATTTAGCTTCTTCAGCATTTATGAAATCCTCAGATGAAAGGCATTTATACATATAATATGCAAAACAGATCCTGTTCTTAAAATACCTTGCAAATGATAGTTGTTTGACAAACTGTTCTTATCTTACCTCTCAACCTGGCACCTTGGATGGGCCAACACTAGTGCAGTCCACCCTGGGGTGTAATCTGGACATTGCAGAAGCTAAGAAGGGGAGAAGAAAGAAAGTAAGACATGAATTTCAGTGGAAGTTGGCTGCCTGCCTCCCTTAAGTTCCTTTTGAAAATCTGATCAGAAATGCAACGAGTTCAGTGGTGCACAAATTTCTTTGTCCGTCTAGCTCCCACTTTCCTCTGAGCAAAACCTTTCCTTGCTGAATCATACCTGAATGGATTTGTTAGAAGGTCAGCATGTCCCTCTAAGACCATAAAGCCTCATAAGACCAATAAGTCTTCAATAAACATGAAGAGACAAAGGAGAAGCAGGAATGGTCTTAAGACAGGCAGTTTTGAAATACCAGAGAGAAATATGGCCTTGTTAAGACAGTAGCAAAGATCTTTCCAACTGTGTGTGTGCTGAGATGCCCTTCATAATCCAGCTCTTGTGGGGCCATTGTGTATTGCATGAAATCCTGGCCCCGTTGAAGTCCGTGGTAAGACTCCTGCAGACTTCAGTAGGGTCAGTAGTTTACCCTGTTGGTGAATCAGAGGGAATTTTGTGAAATGATTGTCTGGTCACTTTTAAGTTGTAGACCCACATGTTACTGTTGTTAGGTTACATTGCAACACTTAGCAGTTCCTATGACCAAGAAGGACTAAAATTAAGCAAATCTGTATACGTAGTTTAGTTTTAGACCTGTTTAGTCTAAAGGTAAATAGTAAACTGTACAAACTTATCTAGAAATCACCTTGTGCTCCAAGAGGGACATAAATACATGTCTATAGATGTCTACAGGGTGAATATTTGAGGAACCGCCACTTCATAATGTAAATTTGGTGGACAGGTTAAATTCTGAAGGAAAATTCTGTGTATTTATTTAGCTTGTGTTAAATTTAAAAAGTATATTACTTTTCAGCTGTCTTGTCCATGTTTTGGCAGTCCTGCAGTGAAAGGAGTTGTGTGGTGGTGAATTGCATCAGTCATGCAAATCAGTGTTGGGGATGACTAGTGACTATTGGCAGGATTGTCTTGTGGCTAAAGAGATGGACTGGGAGGCCTGGGTCAGACCCACTGTGTGTGGTGTTTTTTTTTTTTTTTTTTTTTGTGGGGGAAGTCACTTAGAGTTAGATATTCAGAAGTGCCTAGCACACTGGGTGCTGAAGTTCATTAAACAAGTCATCCATCTTCTTTACCTTTGCTTCTGTAGTGGGCGCTGGCCTTTGCAGTTCCCAGTTGGCTTCCCATCAGTGCCCGTTACAGTCTCAAGTGGGACACTAGATGGCGCTTGATCTCCAAGCTCCTGATTCAATTTATTTATTTTAAACTGTGCTCTAAATTGCTTATTTGCTAGGAATAATAAAAAGCGTGGATGCTCAGAGGTAGTTGCAAGGGCTGTAAAACAAATAAGGTGGGTTTTTTTATGCATGGCGAGGTCGCAGCAAATAGGGAAACAAAGAAGCCAATGTTCCCAGGGTGGGCAATTTTCAGACTTGTTTTTAAATAACCATAGTTGAGTATTACCCTTAATGTGTATTCTTAATCAGTTACTTAGTAATAGGAATTCTGGATCAAAAATCACCTGCCAAGAAAGCTGTCTTTTGTCTCCCATGTGGTTTTAGATACCCGCTATGCCGCTTCTGTTATAAGTTTGCATTTTGTAATTTCAACACAAAATAATTATTTTGTTCTAACAGATTTTCTTCTCTTCCCTAGTTACACAGTCACCTTCTTTCTATAGAATATGATTGATTAAGTGCACTTTCCTAGGGAAAGATGGGCGTACATTTTGCTGTATTTCTTAATCCCTGAAAGCAACCTTTCTTCTCATACTTCGCATTTTCATAGCACTCTTCAGCCCTGGATCTCAAAGTGGTCTACAATTGTGAGTTGGTATCCTCCTCCTCCTCCTCCTCCCCATATTACAGATGAGGAAACTGAGGTATGGGGAGGTGAAATGACTAGCTGAAGATACCCCAGTGAGTCAATGGCAGAGTGGCATATAGGAACCTTGCTATCCTGATTCTATCCTCTAACCATTTTGTGAACAGACTGCTTGGTATTTATATCTAACTTACTTCACCCTCTGATTGGGGTAATTCTGGTAACCGCTCTGTCAGGGGACGTTACAGGTATCAAATACTTACACTCCCTGGAATTGCAGGTTGGAATCTAAACAGAATCAACTCAGCCTTTCAGAGGAAGATAAACTGAGATCTGTGCAACTTGCTGTGTTTAAAGGAAACCTTTGAAAACTGTGGTTCTGCTCTGACCGAGCCCATTACACTTTTCATACGAGTTGGCCTGTTACTAACATATGTCCTACCCCCAACATTTGCACCGCATGCTGTGTGCATCAGCTACCACCTTCTCCCCAGCGTTGGCTGCATTTCAGTGGTTGTGTAGCTATAGAGCTAAACCACTTTAGGATACTTCAGAATAAAAAATGCTCTAGAAATATAAAAGATATTGGGTCCATTTTTTATTGGTGTAAACTAGTGCACCTCCACTGACTTCAGTAGAACTGTGCCAATTTATACTAGCAGAGAATTTTGGCCTGCGTATTGTTTGGAGAAGAAGGATTGCCTGATTGGATCAGACCCGAGGTCCAGCCAATCCAGAATCCTGTCTCTGCTAGCTGCCGATACGAGATGCTTCAGAGGAAGATATAAGAACCCCCGTTGTCCTGGTCTGCACTGAAATTTGCTGCTTCTACACCAAATGGATGACACAAACCATGCAAGGAACAGAAAGTGAAATTCTCTTCTGAGTGGGAGGAGAGTTTTTTTTTCCAGAGACACATTGTCTCTGCAAAGCCTCCAGGTTGACTAAGATACACATCTCACTGCTTGTTTTGCTGTAGTGGGCCAAGCTACCTCTACACCATTGCCCACCAGAATGCCTCTTTAGCACAGCCTAGAGGTGGGGTCTTTAGCCTCCAGGGTCACTCATTCCTTGCTGTGGCTGCTTGCAAAGGTGATCTAGATTTATTGTTTGGAAAACTGACCAACCCTCATTGACTTGTGCCCAGCACAGAATAATCCTTCAGCTGTGTGTTTGCACTGGGATGACCTCAAGTGATATAGATGATGTAGAAAGACCTTTTGTCTCACCACATTCAGAAGCCTTGACTGTTGTTTATGGTTGAGCATCACCATTGAGTTTGCTTTATCAGGCAACACTTAGAAAGTTACATTGTAAATGTGCAGTAGGTGAGTGTCTAATCCCCTTAATCCTGTATTTAAAAAGCCTGACGTGTTGTGTTTGTTTTTTTTTCCCTATCCCAAACCACTTTTAGGGAACTGGAGGGACGAGGCTTCAAATTATGCCAAACACTTTTATGCTTTAGTTCATGTATTAATAATGAAGGACAGGTGGTTACCTAGGGTCTGTCATGTGTGGAGCTGAAGTAGTGGGGCCTGTAAACAGAACTTGTATGGGAGTCCAGTTGCAGCTGGTGTCTGGTCAAACAGTGCTCAGAACCTGTTATGCTGGCTATGCTGAGCCAGGCTCTCTATGCTGGTTGATTCCAGTGGAGTTATACCAGAGTAACTTGAGTTATGGAGGAGCTATTAGCTAGGTCTGATTCCTGCTAGCTACTCTCTCAGCCTGATTGTCCACTCCATTACAGTGACTTAACTGGGTTGTCGGAAGCCAAACTCCATTAGTCTCCTTTTGAAAATCCCATGACCGTGTGAGTTGCCCCAGTGCATACATAGTCTCTCTTTCTTGCCATGTTATGTTTTCACTGGGTTGTTTATTCCAAGTCCCTCAAAGCAATGGGATAGAGTTTTTTGCTGCTATGCTACTGGTGTGTGAATCCAGCCCTGGTCAGTAGCGACTTTTGCCCCATGAGTACTACTTGGTGTCTGATGTGAGGTGACTTTCTCTTTAATGATCACTTGTCAGACATTATTTACACTCTGATGGAAAAAAGCTGGCAACTGCAAAGACATAGAAGTTAAGGTAATTTGATTTTCTGCATCATAAATCTCCACAAGCTGTGTAAAATTCTCATGGTTGGGCATTTTTATAAAACAAAAGGTCTGATTCTCCTCTCCCTTACCCCAGTGTAAATCCATTTTGAAGCAGGTACACCAGTGTAAGAGGAGAAGCAGACCCAATGATTTTACAGTACTGGTACTCCTGGGTTTCTCACTAAGGGCTCTCTTCTATTCTGGAGTGGCAACTACTCTCACCAGTGCAACTAACTCCATGGTGTCACTTTGGATTTACACTGGAAGAGAGCAGAACTTTGCTACTTCTGTAACAATTCTCAAATGAGGTGGTCTCCTTTTGAGACATAGGTTACACACATGTCCAGATTCTGTCTCCATTTATTCTGGTCCAGGTCCACTGTCTTCCCTTGGGTAAATGAAGACAGAATTTGGCCCATAGCAATAAGCTGTCTCCTCCCCCTTTTTTTTTTCCTACTTAGTCTATTCTAAGTACTAGTGGATCCAGTTTTACAGGGAGTTATCATTGTGCATCTGTCTGCATTTGTTTAAACAAACAACATCATGCTGTTCTTCAGAGTGGAAGGCTAGGGTTTGCAAGACCACTGGCCCAGCAATTATGTGGAACTCTACTTCCACCCCCACCTAATACGCCTAACCCAATTATCAAGTGCTGTGGTTAGGTGAAGGACAGAATCCCCAAATGACCCTATCTTGATCAGCTTATAGTAGTAAGACACCGTATACCCTTTTTTCAAGTCTCTACAGCAGATGCATTGTTTGTTCTCATTTGTACATAGCAACGCAGGAATGCATTGTGCTTTACATAGTGACTAAAGTTATAGGGCTGTATTCTCCTTTCACGCTGGTTTTATATGTCTCCAACTTGATTGATTTCAACAGAGTTACTGCTGATTTACGCTGGTGCCAGCAAGATCAGAATCAAGGCCACGGGCCCTGTGCCTAAAAGGTTTGCAATCTAAATTGATCATGACAAGCTGCTGGAGAGGAGGGATATTTCAGTTCACCAGAGAGGTTGGAGAGAAGGAAGATGGAGAATAGGGTTATGGGGTTGTTAATTTTCTGCCTTCGGAGTGCTCAGGAATCTCTTCATCACCCCAGCTTTACAAACCTATCCCCAGATACATTCAGAGGCAAATGCCTCCTTCTCCTGCTGTGTGAATTTACACAAACACATCAGCTAGAGAACTATGTGGAATATCCAGACTATGAACACACGAAAATACCAGACGGGACAGGGAGGGCTGGGTTTGGGCCCTTATCAGTGCCGGAGTGGACTCTTGCTAGACATAGCAGAGAGATAAAGGACAAGGTATCTGCGGTTTGGTTTATTAAAGGAGTCCAGATTTTTTTTAAAGCTGATTCCATTTGGCTTATTTAAAAATAAATAAGTGAATGAATTTGGTGTTGCTGAAAGGTGCAGTCTTGAGAGCCCAGCTAGAAAACTGGCCTAATTCTCATTGACACGAAGGCCTTTTTATCCTGCTCTAGCCATGTGAAATGGTCAGATAGCTACCTTCCACTTTAAAGCCCCTGTACGGGGCCAGGATGGTATAAAGGGACCTACTGTAATTGGGAATTCAGGACTAAAATAATCTGTTGATCCAAGAACATCACTGCAAGCTCACGTACCCCACACTGCCCCCACCACTTGGCATGTTTACACTGCTATTGCTAATCCTGTTTTACCCTAGGGTTAAACATGGGCTGGGGGGACAAACGTGGGCCCTGTTTACAGTACGATTGGCAAATCAGGTTTAGATACTATGTGTTAAAACAGGACTAGCAAATGTAATGCAAACCAAGCCACTGGCCAAGATTTTCAAGGAGGGACTGGTAATTTTGGGTGCCCAACTGCAACCACCATAAAGAGGCCTGGATGTTGAGCACTTTCTGAAAATCAGGCACCTTGGAGGCATTTCAAGCTGGGCATCCAAAATCATTAGTCACTTTTTAAAATCTCAGCCACTGTCTGTAACCTCTGTCCTGGAGGGCCCATAATTCAGTGGAACCTCAGTGGCCCATTCATTCATTAGTGGTTGTTGGGACTGCCCGCTAAAGGTGCCACTTGTGAGTGGGTTTTGTAATGCTGATGTTTATGGTAGTCCATGGTCCTAATTCCTTGAGGTGCCTCGAACATTCCAGCCCTGGTGCCAAAGTGGACCTGCCACTTTGCAAAGAAATAGACAAGTGCCTGCCCCAAGGAACTTACAGTTTCCTCTCTCGATTCTGTCAGCCAGCTGTGATCTAGCAAGTTCTTGGAGTTAAAGCTGCAAATGACTAGGGATCAAACTAAACTGGTTTGTGTCCTTACACATCTCCCGATGTGCCAGCAGCATCCAGGTGTTCCCTAGAACGGCAAGCATGGATACAATCTTTTAAATGACTGATCTTGGTTCCAGCATCATGTGTGCATTTCACTCAAGCAGATGCTCAGATGAATATGGATGTGAGAAATTATTAGCATAGACCAACCCTGGGCTTAGAATTTTTTTAAAAAAATGTTTGGTCCCTGATGGCTGAAGCAAGGAGAGAAATGCATAGAGATTTAACCAGACAGTACAGGAAATATGGTATTTCATCTCTCTCTCCTGCATCTCTCACCTGAAAGCACTTCTTTGCCTTACCTTATACTTCTCAGTGCGTCTCCCCCGCTGCTGTTATTTCACATTGTAACCTTATTGTTTTAACTCTGCAGTGTTTGGGGATAGTTTGCATGGAAGAGGCTGAGAGCTATTAGATCACAGAACAGTCTTCTCAGACAAGTGTGAGAACTTCATTGCTTGAGTCATTTTAAACGACTCTGGACAAAGTACTTTGTCCAATGTAGGAACAAATCCTGTATTTGATCCTATGTGGGATGGATTATAGGGCACATCAGTTCTCTCCAGTCACTCATAGCTATAATTCTAGGGTCAACCCTGCTCCTGCTGAAGTCAATGGAGGCTCTGACCTCTATTTCAATGAGTGTAGGGCCTGGTACTCTTTGAGGGAAATAAGAAGACCAATGTATATAGAGAATTAGGCACTTCAGTGGGACTGTGTGCAGACTCAGGGGTCAGAGGAATTTGAAGAATCATGACCTTAAGTGGAAAGCATACACTTCAGTGAACTAATTTGCAGTCATGGAACACAGGCTACTGCATTGCAGCATAAAGGACTGGAAACTTTGAACGTGTGGTGACAGGTTAAGAGGAATGGAATTAGGCTCTCATTGGGAACATATTCAAATGCACTTTGAATAGTGATCAGAACGTTCAAAACCTGGTGTTGTGGAAATGAAAGACTCCTCATTCTTCCTAGAGCACATGAAACCAATACATGTTGATGTAAAAACCAGAGGGTTTGCCAGCACGGAACCCTGGAAAGGCATGTTACAATCATTGGAGCAACTTGCCTTTTGCAATAAAAACCTTTAATTTAAGAGGCCCCGCTGAACACTACTGCAAAAATCAGCTATATGTAATTCACAGCAAACAAGCAATGAGCCTCATCTGAGTCCAGAAATCAGACCAGTCAGCTGATAGATTTCCCAATCATTGGTACTGACTTGACACACCTTATTGTAAAGAGATGGAAAATTTCCCCCTAGCTTACTAAAGGCCTGGGCCCTAATTCAGGAACGTTTTTTGGAGCATGGGCTGAACTCTAAGCATGTGCTCACCTTCTATTAAAGACAATGAGATGTAAGCACATGCCAGAGGCCGGATCCATTGAAATCAGTGGACATTAGGAGCCTGAATATCTTTAAGGACCTGGGCCTAAATGCTTTGCTGAATGGGAAAGGAATTACTCATGCACTTAAAGTCAGGCATGTGCTTAAAGGCTTTGCTCAATCAGGGCTCTAAACCTTGTAACAATCTTGCATTAGACCCTGTGGGAAGAATTAATGAGTCAATAGAATTTTCAACAATAATATTTATATAGTGATTTACAAACATTAACTAATTAATCTTTATGATCTCTTATTAGGTAGGTATTAGCACCTGGTGAAACAGAGGTACAGAGAGATTTAAGGTAGGAAGTAGGGAATTGAGTTTGTGTTCTGTGTTACTTCTTTATATTGGCTAAAGCTGGCCTGAATGGTTGTGTGTGTTTAACTGTAGACATGTCAGGATTGTTAGTCTGGATTTTCCTCGTTCTCCTGGAGTACTGTTGTTGGTCTTAAGGATGGGGTGAACATCATCACCCCTTGATTGACTTGAGAGGCAGCCTGGTCCAGTAGCTAAAGCACCGGGCTAGAAGTCAAGAGAGCTGTGTTCTGTTCCCAGCTCTACTACAGACCTTCTGGGTGGCCTGGGCAAGCCATTTCCCCACTCTGTGCCTATTCACCCCCAGCCCCACTCTGTGTTTGCCTTGTCTAGTTAGAATATAAACTCTTAGGCCCAGATCCTCAAGGTATTAAGTACCTAACTCCCCTTTATTGATTTCAAGGGGAATTAGGCACATAAATAGCTTTCAGGATCTGGGCCTGAATCTCATAGCAAATCTCTTACTCTGTACAGCACCTAGCACAATGCAACTTCATTGTCAGGTGGCCCCCTAAGCATGAATGAAATACAAGTAATAAGAGTGGTGAGTCTTTATTACAAGATCTATTTTCTCCCAAGATTTCTCAGGCCTTAAAGCAAAGACTAAACAAAGGTTTTAAATGCTCTGAATATTAAATCACTTCCAGTCTTCATTAATCAGATTTCCAGTTCTCCAGTCATCCATACAGACTTCCAGGAACAACAGAATAGAGAAAAGCTAATTTTTTTTAAATATAGAAAACAAACAGCCACAGAAAAATAAACTTTAAAGAACAATAATAATAATACTACTCTCCATCCTTTGAAGCCTTCTTCACACATCACTTCTGCCCTTGGCTGGTTAAGAGCCTTGCTCAAGATCGTATAACAAGTCAGGGCCAGAGCAGGATAAAGCACAGCTGCTCCTGACTGCTAGTCCTGTACTTAATCCTGCTGCCTCTTCCATCTTGAACGTCTCCCATTCTATTAGTTCACTCCCCATAATCTGCATTCAAGTTGCTCTGAAATGTAAAGGCCTCTTTGATTGTTGTGTCTTCCCTGGTTGTCTTGCTCTAGTGCCAAATTAATCAATTAGCAAAGTCCCCCCATCTGTTAGCTGGACGGGCTCGGTGCATATGTTGCCCACATGCCAGAGAAGGCACAAACCGCGGACACTTGTGGCTTTGTAGCTAGCAGCTTTCGCGGCTGTGAGAAAAGGGAGCTTGCCTGCAGCCAAGCCAGCAGGAGCTCTGCTGCACTTGTCTTTGCTGGCACTGGTGCGTTGCATTGAGTTTGGAAAAGCTGGTAGAAAATGCAGGGGAAAGTGGCGCTGCTTCTGCACTTAGACTCAGAGAAATGTTGGGCTGGAAGGGACCGCGGAGGTGATCGAGCCCAGCGGTGAGGCAGGATCAAGTCAACCTAGACCAGGGGTCGGCAACTTTTCAGAAGTGGTGTGCCGAGTCTTCATTTATTCACTCTAATTTAAGGTTTCGCGTGCCAGTAATACATTTGAACATTTTTAGAAGTCTCTTTCTACAAGTCTATAATATATAACTAAACTATTGTTGTATGTAAAGTAAATAAGGTTTTAAAAATGTTTAAGAAGCTTCATTTAAAATTAAATTAAAAGGCCGAGCCCCCTGGACCAGTGGCCAGGACCTGGGCAGTGTGAGTGCCATTGAAAATCAGCTTGTGTGCTGCCTTTGGCATGCGTGCCACAGGTTGTCTACCCCTGACAGGTGTTTGTCTAGCCTGTTCTTACAAACCTCCAGTGATAGGGATTCTACAACCTTCCTTGGAAGCCTGTTCCAGAATTTAACTACCCTACCCTTAGAGTTAGAAAGTTTTCTCCTGATATCTAACCTAAATCTCCCTTGCTGCAGGTTAAACCCATTACTTCTTGTCTGACCTTACACTGAAGAAACATTGGGTAGGATGAATGTAAGACTATCCTTTTATGGTTAGTACTGCAGAAGCCCTCTAGAGGCACCAGTCAAGGATCTGGGCCCCATTGTGTTAGGCGCTGGATGTACCCCTAACAAAAAAGCCCCAACCAGCTTACAGCCAAGAGGGATGAGAGGTGTATACAACAGATAGACGGGGGTAGCACAAGGTAACAGTGAGACGATCGTGTCATGTAGCAAGCAACAGCTGCAGCATGCAAATTACCTGAACGTTGTTCAGTCTTTTACTTATTAAAGGCGCCCATCCCTGGCATTAGACAAACACAAATTCAAAGAGGACCGAGCTTGTTAACAAAGCCTCTGTCCCCCATCAACAACTAATCACGGTGCCTAGATGCTACAAATCTCTAATTGCTTAAATATAAATCCTTAAATTATCATGATTGTTACTTGCATTAGGGTAGTACCTGGAGGCTCTGGTGCTGATTGAAGGCCTGGTGTGCTAAGCGCTGTACAAAGACATAGTGAGAAACTGTCCCTGCCCTGGAAAGCTGAGCTCATCCTGCTTTCTCTATGGCACAGTCTATCTCAAACTGGGGAAACTGATACCTAGACTGAAAACAAAGAAGGGTTATCTTGTTAAGGGCCCCTTCAAAATAAAAGCCAGGCTCACAATAACAAATCAAGTGTGTGCATTGTCCAGGCCCTGAGAGTGGCTCTACAATAGCAAAACCAGAGCATGTATGACCAAGTCATCCCCCGAGTACCCTATAATAACAAACTGGTGTGTGCATAAACCCAGCCCCCAAGAGTGACCCTACAATAACAATCTCCCTCATCTGTGGTTTGGCTGACAGACTGGGGTGGTGCCAGACTCAGCCAGCAGGGGGAGCCAGAGGGAAGAGGCCAGCACCGCTGCCAAGGACTGCCCAGGCAGGGAGTGAGGGGGAGAAAGGCCTAGAGCACATGGGGGTTTGGGGCATAGGGGAATGTAGAGGGCACAGAGGACACCTGTCAGGGCCCCTCCAAACTGGGAGGAGGGGTTCTGCTGGGAAGGATGCAGGTACCCCCTACTGATGACATGGGGACGGAAGATTGGGGAGGGGGAACACATAGTGCTAGGGGGGGTACAGGAGGTGGGGGGGGCACAGAGTGCTGGGGGTGGGCATGGGGAATGTGTGAGGCACAGAACTCTGGGGGACACAGTGCTGGGGGGGCTATGTATAGGGGGCCCAGAGCAGTGGGGGCACTACTGAGGGGAGGAATGTGGGCATAGAGTGCAGGGGAGATGGGGCATGGGAGAATGTGAGGTGACAATGTTGGGGGACATGGAAGCATTGGGGGACAAGTGTGGGGGTTCCTATGGGGTACCCAGAGTGCTGTGGGGTTTGGTAGGAGCTCAGGGGCTGCAGAGTATGGGGTGGAGGGCTGGAAGAGAACTGGGTAGGTGGGACCGAGAATACAGAGTCATGCGCTCACCCCCACGCTGGCACAGTCCCGGTTCTGGGGTATAAACGAAGGACATGGTGCTACTGGGAGGGGAGAGTGGGGAAACTGAGCTCAGGTGTACAGCCAGCTTCTTGTGCCTCCTCCCTCAACTTCTGGGGCACAGTTACCGCCAACCACTCTCCTGTGGCCACACCTATGATAACAGCCCCGTGTGCCCTAGACGAGCCCCATCTCCTGGAGTGACCCTACAATAACAAAGCAGTGTTGTGTAGCTCAGCCCCAGGAGGGATGCTACAATAATATCCTAAGGAGCAACCCTACAATAACAAACTAGAGAGGGCCCAGCCCACTGAAGCAACCCTATAACAACAAACCAGTGAATTCATGGCCCAGCCCCTTGGAGTGACCCTACAATAACAAACCAGTGAACACATAGCCCAGCCCCTTGGAGTGACCCTCCAATAACAAACCAGGGAATGCATGGTCCAGCCCCCTGGGAGCATCCTACAACAACCAAGGCGTGTGCCTGCTCCCCAGCTCTCAGGAGCACTCCACAATAACCCCCCAACTTGTAGGGATCCCAGCAGCTCTTAGCACAAAGGAGTGTGCGTGTGTGATATGATTGCCACCTTGCCCCCTACCCTTTCCCAAGTCCCTTGCTGCGCCCTGGGAAGCACCCAGCAGTGTATTGCCCTGGGAGCAGCCCAGCCATATTTCACAGCTGATGGATAATCACTCCTACCCCCACCCCCAGCTGCTCCCCCTGGCGTGTGCAGCTGGGGCGAGGGCACGTTCCGGGCCAGCATGTGGAAACCCTCCAAAGCCCCCGGTAGTGGGGGAGCCGCCTGCCAGCCAGCCACGGGAGGTGTGGGCAGCCTCAGGGCAGGGTCCTGCGGGGGTCCCCCCCCCAGCCGGCCGGGGAAGCAGCCACAGCTCTCCCCGCAGGGGAGCGGCAGCCCCCCCTCCCCTCTCCGGGGGGACAGAGGCAGAGCCTGGCTGGGCGGATCGTGCGCATGGTAAAGCCCCGGAGCCATGTGTCTCCAGCCAAGCGCCTCCGGGGGCTGGGCGCCCCGTTAGCCGGGCAGGTGAGTGCGGTTGGGCGGTAGCCCCCGGGGGTGCAGCCCCGCGGGAATGGGGGGACCCCTGGAGGGGGGACCCCAGGGAGGAAGTCTTGGGGCGCAGTAGCCCCCCAACTTCCCGTAGCACCCCCGGGGGCAGGCTGCGGTAGCCGCACTCCAGGCGGGGCCGGGGGGGGGGGGTCGGGTTCACCCGATGCCCCCGGGAAGGGGGAGGTTACCCGGGATCCCGCTAGCTCGCTGGTCCCGGGAAGAGGAACTGCTGGTCCCGCTGGGGGGAGGGTCCCCTGGCTCCGCTCCAGGACCAGGGGGGTTCCGGGAATTTGTGCTCCTAGCGGGGGGGTCTGGCCGTACCCTCTCCGCTCCCCTCCCCCCGCATTGTGGGGGCGCTACTCGGAGAGGAAGCAAAGTGGTTCCCCACGCCCTTCCTCTCCGCTCCCCGCAGCTGCCTGGAAACTTTCCCCATTGTCCGTCCCCTACACGGGGGCTGGGGGTGAGCTCGCTCTCTGGGGCTGGGTGTGTGTGGGGGGGTTCCCCAGCTCTGCGAGGCGCCGGAGCCCGCTGGGCTCATGGTGTTTGGAAAGAGGCCCCCTCCTGTAGCAGAGGGGGAAGGAGCTGGCTGCAGGGCTGGTGTTGCAGGAATCTCCAGAACAAAGAAGCAGAAGCAGCAGCAAGCAACGTGCTGCAGCAGCTGCCTTTGCAATTTGCATCCACACTTCTGCTTGTTCGTTTCCCCTCCCCCCTTCCCCCCCACTTCTCCTCCCTTCCCCCCACTTCTCCCGCATGCACTTCTCTCTCTCTTCTTTATCTCCGTGCCGCTTCACACGTTTGCAGGGTTATTTGCTGCACCTCTTGTTGCTGGTAATGGCTCTTTGTGTATTGGGGGCTGGAGGGCAGTGGGGTGATATGTGTTTAAAAAAACAACAACCCCACCTTCCAAAGCGGGGTAGATAAACAGATCTGTGGCTAATAAACTCTCTCTCACACACACACACACGGCTGCAGGCAAACAAAGATCCGAAGTTAGCAGCGAAGCTGTTAAGAGGGAAAGCAGTTTGCAAAAGAGACTGAAAGTGAAGGGGTTATTAAACTTCTGCTCTCGCTCGTAACAGCAGCTTGTATCTGTCATGGTTGGGGTTTAAGGAGTCCCGATTTGCCAAGTAAAAATCGACAGCGCAAAAGTTGGGGAGTGGATCTTCTCCACGAGTGGTGGGAATTTAAAGGGGTTCTTGTTTAAGCTATCAGTATCTTAGAACAGTGTTTTAAATGTACCTTTTCCTGGAGGAAGTTTTTTTTTTATTTTGGGATTTGTAATACTTGCTTTAATTGCAACTTCAATGTTTAAGTGCTTGTTTTTGGAAATGACTTAGTGTTGGGGAACGGCACACAGTCATTTTAATTTTGAGTTCTTAGCCTTACCATGTAAGTTACCTTGTTTTGGCACTTGATCTGGTGGTGTGAGTGGGAGTGAAAATGATTTAGAGCTACAAAATTACTACGGTTACAGTCTGTCGTGTTTTTTTTTTTTTTTGCTTCCTCCACCAGAAGACACCTTCTTGGCTCCTATCTCTTCGAGATCCCCCAGTCTTAGCTAGAGAGAGAAGCTTTACTATTATTTTGTCCTGGAGACTTCAGCAACCTAGGAGATTACAACTAAACTCTGCAAGTTTCCAGTCACCACTCCCCTGCCCACCCCCCTGCCTACCCTCCCCCCAAAAAGTGTGGTGGCATCCAGGATGATCCCCTCGCAGAGGGTCTCTAAGAAAACAGAACTTAGAGTGTGGGAAGGAAGCACCCCAAGAAGAGAGAAATCACTCGGGTGTAAAACCAGATGAACTGCAAAGAGGGTGGAACGGAGCTGGAAGGTTTGGCAGAGCGAAGAGACTGAACTAGTGGAGTGATCGCATTTTTTTATCTATAGATTTGTATTCCCCATTTTTAGTAAGGGGGAGACGCCCCCCACCTTTACCAGTTCTTTGGCATCCTTCAGTCTTTAGGTCCAGCAAAAAAAAAAAAAAAGTGCTCCCCTGCCTTGATCCAACAAGGAGCCATGAAGAAATTCCAGTCATTGCTGCAGCTTAGGAATGAATCGGCAGGTGCCTACAGCTTCCCTGAAGGCGGCGAGATGTTGAGTGCCTGCGAAGGCGGCTTTCTGATCCTGGAGAAGAGTGACGTCTGTCTTGGTGTGGACGCCACCGGCCAGGCGCCAAAGAAACGGAAGCGCTGTGGGCTCTGCGTCCCCTGCTTGAGGAAGGGGAATTGCGGTGCCTGCACCCACTGCGTGAACCGAAGGACCAGCCACCAGATCTGCAAAATGAGGAAGTGCGAGGCGCTGAAGAAGAAAAAATCGGTGCTCCTCAGAGAGGTGAGTGCCCGATTGGGCTGTTGAATGAGCTTGCGTGGCTGGTAACGGTGCGTGAAGTCCGTGCTTTCCACTCCCACTCCACGGGGAGCTCTGAAAGCTTAGAAATACTACACTTCCTGCATCTTCCTGGTTTGCATAAGTGTGGGGATAACTGGTGGAACTCCCCGGTGCAGGATAATATGGAGGCAGATAGCAAAGATGCAACTCAGGAAACCTATTAAAATAGGGCCCAACAGTTATGGGTGAGTTCTGACCTCTGACCTCCTGGGTATGTTTTCCCTACGGCTCTGGCACCTGGTGTTGTCCTCAGTGCTCATGCAGCCCTGGTGACAATGACTACAGAGGGGGGAATTTGGCTTATTGACTGTAGTGGGGTCACAGGGATTTCAGTGAAAGTGGAATTTGGTCCTTGTGTGTGAAAAGTGCGAGTAATCGTGGTATGTGGGGGGAGAAGTGCAGGTGGGTTGACTAGCTGTGGGGTGAAATTGAGCTCCCCAATCTGGGGTTTAAGGCTCCTTCCACATCACTTTGGGGATGCTTTGGGCTCCTATAAATGCAGATCCTGTTGGCTCCTACTTTGGCCTCATCTTCTCCCCCCCAATCCCAAGCAGTCCCCTCGGCCTTAGCCTATGTGAAGACATCCTAGAGGGCAATTCCATGGCATACTGAGGGTGTGAAGGCACTGGCCCCTGCTTCCATCTCACCCCTCCTGTGCAACCCCTGTGCAGGGCATCAGTGGTGTGGAGGGCCTTATGCTGACTCCTCTGTCCCTGGGTGAATTTCTTCCTTGTGTGAACAGTGCCACCTGCAGGGAGGCTAGCTTGGATACAAATGAGAGAGGTACTATCAATCCTTATGCTTCAGGGCTCTAGCTGATCCCTGAGAAGGGTCAGGAAGAAATTCTCTTCTTCCTTCAATGGCAGAGCATTGCATTATTTGGTGCCATTATGGATCATCTAGGATTCACAGGACTTGTGAGACTGAATCAGACCCAAGGTCTGTCTAGTTCAGTAACCTGTCTGACAGTGGCTGGCGCCAGAAGCATCAGGGAAGTTGCAGGAAACCTAATTCCTAGTACTTGGAAATTCGATTAAGACCAGGAGCCTCTGGCACTGGGGACAGGATACTGGATGAGATGGACCATTGGGATATTGGGGGGGTGGGGTGGAGTTCTCAGGGTAGTTGCATGAAAAATGGGATCTTTATTTCTTTAAAAGCTGACCCCGCTTCCTGTTGCTACCTGGGAAACCACAGCTGTGGCCGCCAGCTCCTCTTTGATTGCTGTGGAATTGATTGGGGTGTCATGTGCAGAGCTTATGATCTCAGGGGGGCCAGCTATAGCGAAGGCAAATGCACCTTTAAACAAAGATCCTGTGTCCAAGCCCTGGCTGGGTAAGAAACAACGCAGAAATGATCAGTCTGTGCCGATGCTCACAAAGGGAGTTTGCTCTTCTAGGAAGAGGTTGGATGGGAAGATAAGTTGGACGGATTTGGTGGTGGCCCTCCTGTCTCTCAGTGTGCACATTATCTCGCGCTGCTCTTAAGCCAAACTGGCTTGCGACAGCAAAGAAAATATTTGTCCAGCTCGGAGAGCTGCGGGGGGAGCGGGGCATGGAAGTGGCATGAGTCAATTGTTGTGCATCGCGGCTGGAGCTGGCTAAGAGAAGAGTCTTCTTCTGAGCACCGTATTGTAGTGATGTACACAGCTAGGGGAAGTTGTTTGAATCTGCGGAGCAAGGTTTTCTTAGGAGAAGCGTGCCCCTGTGTACCCTACTTTTATTATTTATTTAAATCGTGGTCCGGATTGGCACGCCTGTTGTGCTAGGGGCTGCACAGACCCATAGGCAGACATGGTTCAGGCCCCAAAGAAAGTCAAGATGCAACAGGTGAGTCTCACAAAGGGGCGGAGGAGCGAGTGGGACGGGAAAAGGAACGGAGAGGCTAGAAGTGTGCAACTTGATGCTTGCAACTCACAAGAATTCCCGGTCAAATTAGCGTCCCCTCCTGTTCCTGGGGAAAAGTTACCCTGGCCTGCCTGCCTATTCTTTTAATAAGGTGTCAAGTACCAGCCACCTCTCTCTTTGCATGGGGTTCTCAAACTTTGTCACAGTGTGGACCATCTCTTCATGTTGAACATGGCTCGAGGATCCCTCCCCTCCTGTTTGCCGGTTCCCAGGCCCCACCTCCCTTCCCGCTTGTGATCGCGAAACATCCCGGTCCGCAGCAGTTGCTTACGTGGGAAAGTGTCAGTAGGGTGGTAGCATTCATCACCGCAGCCGCTTCTTCGAATGTAGTTTAGCAGCTGGAACAAAAGTGGAGAGGCAGCACAGCTTTCCAGACCACCATCTGGCAACCTTAGCATTCTTCTTACTGCAGCTTGGGATTGTTTGAAATCCAAACTACCCCAGCTGGAAGAAGAGCTCATAGATTCTGAGGCCAGATGGGCCCACCATCTAGTCTGATCTCCTGGATGACACAAGCCAGAGAACTTCCCCAATTAATTCCTAGAGCTGATTGTTTAGGAGAACATCCAATCTTGATTTTAAAATTGCCCATGATGGAGAATCCACCGTGACCCTTGGCAAATTGTTCCAATGGTTAATTACCCTCACTGTCAAATTTTTTTTCCTTACTTCTAGTCTGAATTTGTCTAGCTTCAACTTCCAGCCTTTGGATCATGTTAGACCTTCCTCTGCTAGATTGAAGAGCCCATTATGAAATGTTTGTTCCCCTGTAGATACTTTAGAGTGTAATCAAGTCAACCTTTAACCTTCTCTTTGTTAAGCTAAATAGGTTGAAACAATCCCAGATAAGGAGACCTTCCATGGGGAGGAGGGGGGGAGAGCTGAGATGGGATAGACATTGTATGTCCCTCTTCCTGCAGCTCTGATCCTCCGTATAACTCCACCTAGGAAAACCAAGGAAACCTGCTTCATTCTGTAGAGCAAGATCCTATCAATAAAGCATCTCTGAGTGAGAGCTATAAAACAAGACTTGCAGCATTATATAGGACAAAGATTACAAATTTCTGGTTTTACCGGCTGGGGTGGTTGCTACATTCTGGTTAAAAATGTTGCACATGTAATTCTTAAAGAGACAGAGAGATCGGGAAGTAGCAGCAAATTCCTTTCCCCTTTGGAGCATACCAAGTTGAAATACTTCTCTTTGCACGCTGCTGTCTGCCACGCAACAGGCTACTTTGCCCTATGCTGGCTGCGTTTTAGCTGTTTGTACGAAGACTTGATCTAGGCACAGTTTCATCGCTGGTAAAACCATGTCAGGGGTGTGATTTTTCTGGTTGTTTTTAAACCAATATATTTATTCTGGTTCAACCCTTCATGTGGATACCGTTACACCAGTATCAAGGTGCCTTATACTCATGCTGGATAAAAATCAATGATTTTTTTTAAAGGATTTATTTAAAATTTAAATTAAATAGGTTTATTTTTTTAAAAAGAAATGTATTACATTTGAAAATGACAGCCTGTGCTTATTTTAAAGAAGCACAAGATGGAGAGAGCTCAGTCTAAATCTTCAAGAGTGACTAATGATTTTGGTGGGGTGTCCAGATTGAGGGGCGCTTAATAGCCTGATTTTTCAGAATGTGCCATGCACTCACCCTCTGAAAATCAGACCCCTTTAAGGTGTTGTCTGAAGTTGGACACCCGCAAAATCACTAGTCGCTTAAGAAGTGGGGTAGTGTTTGGGGAGACCCAGAACTGTTGATCCAAGATGACATGGTAACTTAGTGTTATATGGCATGAAACTAAAGACATAGCTTGTGAGGTTTTTTTTGTTTGTTTGTTTGTTTGGATCACATTCCTGGGCTTTCACTTGAAATTACTGGAAAAGGGTATGGAAAGATGCCATCAAATAAATGATCTTGGCATATCTCCTAAAAGTGGAGGAAACGTGAAAATGTAACAGACTGTTGGTTATTTTTGGTTAGATGTTAGCTTTCCCATCATCTTTAAATTAATCTTTCCGGGAATGGAGTGTGATGGGTCTACAACTCTTTAGGTTTCCAGGGGGAAGCTTAGATATCGCTGCTGTCCTGTTAACCAGCTTGACTGCTAAACAATGTTGCTCCTCTGGATGTCCTGCTTGTCAGAATCCTCATGCTTCAGGGCATCTGCTAACCTCTAGCTATTGGGGTTCAGGAGACAACTTTCCCTGGGGACAGGTTATCCCAGACCTGCCTTCTGCAGGGTTTCATGCACCTTGTTCTGAATCGTTCGGTGCTGGCCATCGTCTGTGTTGGGGTATTGCACTAGCTTGACCGCTGCTCTGATCCAGGTATTTCACTTCCTATGATGCTCTTACTATAGGCCTGAATTCTGCAATCTTCACTCATGCAAGCTGTCGCATTGAGAGGTCACTCGGGCAACTTGCCCAAGGTAGGGACTACTCAACATGACTGAGAGTGGAAGACTTGGGCTCCTTTTTCTCAGCACAGGTCTCAACACAACTCATTGTCTTCTGGTTCTGGAGAGCAGAGTCTGATCTGTCAGGGACTGAACCGTCTCCTGGCTGGATTTCAAGGGATCTCTCTGTCTTTAGCCTGGAAACAGACTTGCTTGGCTTTTAAATGGCTGCACCTCCTGGCCCAGCTGTCTGTGTCAGTGCAATAATAAGGCCCCTTGGGATATGGGTGTGGAAAGTCGCTTTCTGACCGGATCAAATAGGGATGTATTAGTGCTGTTGGACAAGATCTCCTCTGGAATACCGTGTGCAATTCTGCTCACCCATGTTGAAAAAAAGACTAATTCAGACTGCGAGAGGTGGAGAGAAGGGTGCTGGGATGGTCAGTTGAATGGAGAGCCCCGAAAGGAGACTGAAAGAGCTTGGCTTGTTTAGCCTTGTAAAGCAATGACTGCCAGAGGATATGATTGCCCTCTATAAATACATCAGGAGGGTAAACACCAGGGAAGAGAGAGAGCTCTTCAAACTAGAGGACAATGGTGGCTCATGAACAAACATAGGTTGGAAGTTAGAAGGTTTCTAACCATTGGAGGAGTGAGGTTCTGGCCCAGCTACCAATAGCAGGAGTGGGGGCAATCTACCTAACTAGCTTGAAGATGGAACTTGCTAAGTTTATGAATGGGACCTAGTGACAGCGTTGCCTGTGATAGCCAGGGACTGGACTCAGTGACCCAGGACGTCCCTGTGTGTCATGCGGTTTTAAAACGAAAACATGTGCAGTTACGACTCCTGCCTAAATGTTGAGGTTGTTATTTCGTTGTTGGCTGCCGGGTGGGGAATCTTGCCCTACCTTAGACAACAGGGGAGGAGGAATAGAACATCTCAGGGGTGAGGTTTTAGACTTCTTGATTGTTCAAAGAATATCCATTCTGCATAAGCACCCGGATACTGTCTCTTGGTCTCTTCTTTCTCCCTGTGAATTATTCACCTGCTCTCCCTCTCATTTCACGTTCCTCCCCCCCCCCCTCGCTCTCTCTCTCAAGTGTCTCCAGCGGAAGACAAGCGCTTTCCAACGGCACAGTGGCACTTGTAACTCCTGCACAGCCGGGTTTTCCGCACCATGCTGGTAGCAGCGTGAAACTGACTAAGAGCAATCGCGTTCGCGGTTCATGTCCTAGCACCCCTGCTGGGTGAGGGCTCAGGTGGGGTTATGCTGGAGGAAGATGGGAGTCTGCTGCTAGAGGGGCTGGGAGGAAAGAGGAGCTGCTGTATTGGCGGAGGTCGGAATCTCGCTATTCTGCACCAGTCTTAATTTCTGGGTCTTTATGCAGTTGGATATTCTTAGGGATGGATTGATCTTGAATGATCAATGAGAGAGAAACTCAGATGATTTAGAATGGGGGCAGCTGTGTGGAAAAATAGCCACCTCTGGGCATTATAAACTCTTTGCTCATTCCAGGGTCTGTTGGGCAGGAGGTCAGATTAGATTGTGGCCTTTTCTGGCTTTGAAATAGGTGGGCTAAATTTTCAAAAGGGGTTAGTGAATTTTTAAGGTGCTGAACTTCAGACTCCCTAGAGGAATCTTATTTCCCATGAACTGCTGGGCTCCTGCCCTCTGCATCCCAGGCCTCTTTAACGTGTCCTATTGACGCCCCTAAAGCCACTCTTGCAAATCTTGGCCAGTTAATCCATGGAAGATTAGAATCTGGCTGTGGCGGGTTTAAAATAAATAAATAAAACCCTGGCAAACACCAAATTTACGTGCAGCCAGGCATGTTATTTAAAATAAAGGCTGCACCCTTTAACCCATTCCACGGCTCTGAACAGCTGTTTGACCCAAACCCTGTCTGCAGTGATGGTCCGCTGTGGTGCTCTGACGTGCAATCTCTGCTCGGGGGATGCAGGGCTTAGACATTGCATGTAGGTTTCACTAATGAAAGTTTCTCTGGGTCTTGGGAAATTGATGGCATAGTGATTCTGTCATAGCTGTTCTGGAATAACTCCCCCATGTGGATGTTCTCTTCCAAAATAAGTTGACTGTTTAGTCTGGATTAGTTACTCTGCTTTGGAAATGGACCAGCTATCCTGGAATTCCAGAATAGAATGTCCCACACTTGAATAGCGATAGCAGCATAGTTATTCCACTACAGCTATTGTTGGCAATTCCCCCGTAGACAGAACGCCTGAGTTAAGACCCTCGCTGGACCCCAAATGTCTCTTGCCCCGGGCCAGTGTGGAATAGCTCTGCTTGTACCCCAAATTTTGAGTTTTTCCCCCTCCCTCTGGCTTTAGTGCACTTTGGCTGCCGCAGGCTGTAAGCCGGAGTTGGGAGAGCAGGGGATTCGCAAGCTGTCCCGCAGCAGCGACGTGATGTGGCCATGGGAAAAGCTGATCCACCGGCGCGGTTACCAGTGGTTTAGTTATGTGGAAGGAGGGGGTGGCTGCCTCTCGTTCCACCCTTTCTGTGCCTGCCAGCATCTCAGAAACCTCTCCTAGTGAGGAATTGTGTGGGAGCACTGCATCTCTCAGGCAGACGCTGCCAGGCTAGTGTTCTCTAGCTATATAACCCAGAACACGCTGCCCCTGTTGACTGGCGGGCGACTTCCTGTCAGTTAATGACTAATTTTCCAGTTTCTATCGAGTTGCTCGGCTGGGTGAAGAGAGTCAGCATTCGTGGAAGAGCTGGCTGATCAACTCATAACAAGATGCTTATTTCTTTGGGGCTGTCATGGCGTTATTTCATCGCTCAGGTTTGGAGCCGGGGCTGAATGTTGGTGGGGGCGGGCCGTGCTCATCACCTGTTACGTTAGGGATTTGGAAGGAGCAGCCAGTTCAATAATCAGCACTCAATGTGGTTTGGTCCTGAGAGGGGATGTGATTTGCCTGAGGTGGGTGGGAGAGCTGGGGATAAAACCAGGGCTCCTGATTCCCGGTCTAGTGCTAGATGCATTGGGTTGTGCAACCCTAGAGTGAGAGGAACATTGAAACACAAATAAAATCCCTTGGTGGTGGTAATATAGACGTGATCCCAACCTTTACACAAGTGCAAGACGAGGAGGAGCTATGGGCCTTCTTAAGGAATAGCATCTACAGTTTTTTCTGTATTTAAGCCATGAAAAGGCTTCCAAACAGTCTCAGGTAAATTCCCCATGTTCTTCCAGTCTAAACAGCTCCACTCTTCCTAGGAGGGCAGAACTGCAGTTGTGGCTCCCATGGGAACATCTGGAATCACACCCTGAGGTGCTTCAGAAGGCAACGTCGACACTGGGTTTTGGGGACCGTGGGAGCAAGCCTACCAGCCCTAGTCAAGACACTTGGGTAGCAGGGCTCACGCTAGAGTCCTTTGAAGTTGTGGCTTGAATTACCACCAGGCTCTGAACCTAAGAACAGCCATGTTGGGTCAGACCAATGGTCCATCTAGCCGGGTATCCTATCTGCCGACAGTGGCCGATGCCAGGTGCTTCAGAGGGAATGAATCGAACAGGGCAGTCATTGAGTGATCCATCTCCTGGCATCCAGTCCCAACATCTGGCAGTCAGAGGTTTAGAGACACCTGGAGTATGTGTTTGCATCCCTGACCATCTTGGCTAATAGCCATGGATGGACCTGTCCTCCATGAACTCATCTAGTTCTTTTTTGAACCCAGTTATACTTTTGGCTTTCACGACATTCCCTCAGCAATGAGTTCCACCGGTTGACTGTGCGCTGTGTGAAGAAGTACTTCCTTTTGTTTGTTTTAAACCTGCTGCCTATTACTTCCATCAGGCGACCCCTTATTCTTGTGTTACGTAAACGGGTAAATTACACTTACTTTCCGCGCACCACTCATGATTTTGTAGACCTCTGTCATATTCTCTCCCACAGTCATCTCCTGTCCAAGCTGAACAGTCCCAGTCTTTTTAATCTCTCCTCATAAGCTCGAGGGCTGCTTACACAGCTATCTTTAGGGTGCTAGCGTGAACCCCGTGAGCCCGAGTCTGTTGACTCGGGCTGGGTCTTCCTCCAAAATGCAGTGTAAACATACAAGGGCACTGGGGGGATGTCCAGAAACTGCCCGGCTGTAGCACCTAGCTGGTGGCTCATCCCTGCTACAAGCTGATGGGCAGCTTCCCTGATTCTCCAGTGCACAAACTTCTCAGAATGAGGGGTGGAACAGAGCTTTGCTTATTGCCTTCCGAGGGTATATATCACTTAGCCTGGAGGCGATTGCTGGGCTATTGGAAGAGGAATTCTCTTCCTGTCAGTCCTCCCACTCCCCACCCCTTACTCCAGCTCCTGGAGTAGGTGGGGGAAGGGCAGAGGTGCTGATGAAACAGAATGCAGATGGAGGGATTTAAACTTCTCTGGCTGTGGTGCTGCTTGGCTAGGCTCCCCTCCTGAGCTTGTGCTCCAGAGAACGTCCAGCATTGGGGCTTCCCCCGACCTTATACATTTCCTAATACAATAAGATCTGCCGGTGTGACCTCTAGCCCTGTATCAGGGCCTAGATCCTGGCAGGAGATGGACTCTGATCCAGGAGGTGTGCGCCATCTCATGGCTTGACAGACGTGGCTTTGAGCTTCATGGGAGTCTACTTGGGGTCCATTCCCAACTCTGCCGTTGACACAGCAAGTCATAGCAATTCCCTATGCCCCAGTTTCCCCTGTTTCAAAAGGCGCGGGGGGTGGGTAGTGATGATGTTTACCCACCTTTGTAAAGAACTCTTTGGGAAGAGATGGTCAAATACGTGTCTGCAAAGTGCCTCGCACCAGCGTAGTAGGAAACTGGCTCCCCACCCTGAGAAGCAGGCAATGTCTAACTGAAGGATGGAAGGTGAGACAGTGGCTAGGCCGCAGGACTGGGAGTCAGCAGCCCTGGGTTCTAGTCCCAGCTCTGCCACTGACCTGCTGGGGGATCGAAGGCGAGTCACTACTTGTTTCCCTTCCCACCCATCCGGTGTGTGTCTTGGCTGTTTCGTTTGTAAGCTCTATGGGGCAGGGACTCTCCCTCTATATGTACGGTGCCCAGAACAGCGAGGCCCTGCTCTAGGTTTTGAGGGCCTCTTGGTGCTACCATAATACAGCTAACAAGGCCAGACAAAAAGCGGGTTATGTTTAGCACAGGGTCTTGTTAGTTCTGTGTTCTTTGTTTTGTTACCCTTGGACTAGGGTTTATTGGCCTCCTGGAAGAACGGGGGCTTGGAGGAGAAGAGAGTTGAAGCAACGAGGAGCTGGTCTATTTTTGGGATAGGCTCTGGGGATTAGTCCACAAAACTTGACCCCTCTTCATCTGCCTGTTACTGATTTGACTCTGAGATTCTGATCTCCCATTTGCACTGCTATAACTCCAGAGTTGCTCCGTTGACGTAAGTGGAGTGACTCTGGATTAAAGCCAGAGTGAGTGAGGCCTTGTCTACACTACGGGTGCTACAGCACCAGAACTGTGACTGTAGTGCCGTAGTGTAGATGTTTCCTACAGCAATGGGACAGTTGCTGTAGGAACTCCACCAGGCGAAGTGTAGACCAGGCCTGAGAGCGGAATCTGACCTTTAGCTCCAAGGCCAGACTTGTTTGTGGCGTTGTCAGGGGTGACTTGGCTCTTCTGAGGAGCAGAATTAGCTTCGTCCTTGGGCATGGTTGATTCTCTTGGACTGCAGAAAACACCCGTGTGTGTGTGTGTGTGTGTATGTGTATGTGTGTGTGTCAGGCCCCTGATGTCAGGTGTTGGCTTACGAGCTCCAGGCTAAAGCAAGAGGGTGGATTTCTGTAGGTGAGTAACACTTGTGACTCCTTTTCTCCTCTCTCTCACTTAGGAACCCAGCAGGCCAGCTCCTGCTGTGTATATTCCAGGCCTTGTGTAATCACCTGGCCCAGGGGGACAGGTGTGGGATTTCACAAATCATTAGTGGCGCTTACAGCAGAGTGGATTTTGCAATTGAAAGAGCCTCTCACAGGCTCCTCCTCCCGGCTCCACTTGCAGACCTCTGAGCGTGCTGCCGGGTTTGCTTCAGTGCTCTGGGTTTAATCATCCAGGTATCTAGGAAGGGGTTAGCTGTGGAGCTGGGTCAGGAGATGCCTAGGTCCGTGCCCGCTGTCTCTTCTTTTCTGCCCCAAGGAGTCTCGCGTTGATGAGGTCTGTGTGTTTGTGTTTGTGTGTGTGTGTGTGTGTGTGTTTGTGATTAGTCGATTGGCTGATGGATGATGCTGGCCGCTGAGCTGAGTTTGGGTCTGCTGAAGGGCGCTTGGACCTGGTGTCCAGTGCTGCTGGGCACCCTCAGCCCCCTTTGGCTTCCCTTGGAGCAGGGGGCACTCAGACATTGGGACGTCCTTTGACAGCGTAGAACTGCCCAGCGCTTATGCGGTGGAGAGGGGACGGGACTGAGAGTCGGGAGACCTGGATTCTTCTATTCCAAGCTCTGCTACTGACTGTCTGTGCGCCCTTGGGCAAGTGCCGTCCTCTCTGGGCCTCCATTTCTCTCCTTGCCCTGCGGCTGGCGGGGGGGGGGGGGGGCAGCGGGAGGTGGAAATGGTGCTTCATGACGCTTGTTGAGATCCTCAGATGGGAGGTGCTCTAGGGGTGCTAAGTGTAACTCCTCATAACCACAAGTAGCCTCATGTAGTACGTAAATGCAGGATGGGAAGGGTGGAGTTGCTCTTCCAACTTCCAAGGACAAACACAGCCCTGGGAGGATCTCTGATTCCCGAGGAGTCCTGGGTGAGCCACAGCTCGTTCCACGAATTTAGCCGTTTTAGTCCATCCGTGAGCAGCCTTTTTTTTTTTTTTTTTTTTTTTTCCCTTTTTCTTTTAGTAGCTGAGTTTGTGGGTTGTTAGGTTCCATGAGGCTGGTTCAGCCTGTGGGTCCCTCCTCCCAGCTTGGAGCAGACTGGGGGGGAAAGTGGGAATGGGGCTGCTAGCTGGATCCGCTAACCATGTGACCTGCTGCAGCTCAGTGGCAGAGCAGCTCTGTGGCTTCTTCCTTCCTTGAACCTCCTGGTCGACTTAGGTTGGGGAGGGCAGGGAACGGGCCCCTCCTCAAACCTGGAGTGAATGCAACCCAACTGCATTTAGGGGTTTCCCTCTGCTGGGGGGTGCGAGCTGCGTGTGTCCAGGCTTCTGCTCAGAATGAACCCGGAGTGAGTGAGTCTCTGTTTCAGCGTGCGGGAAAGTGGAACTCCCTAGATGGTCTGTACCGGGTCGATCTCTGTTCCACCTACACTGATTTCATTGGTTTCAGGGTGATAGCCGTGTTAGTCTGTATCAGCAAAAACAAGGAGGAGTCCTTGAGGCACCTTAGAGTTAGTCTCTAAAGTGCCACAAGGACTCCTCGTTCTTTTTACTGATTTGATTGTATTCTATATAGGCAAGCTTGGCAGAATTTGATTTTTATTTTTCTCTAACTTTGATGGATAAGATCGACGTTTATTTTTAGCAGTTTTGTTCACAGTTGCATGCGATGCTGCATTTTTATTTTTTTTTCTATCCATTTAAATGTTCCCAGTTGCAGGATGTTATTGGGGGGGGGGGGGTTAGACAGTAAGGGGAGGGTAGATCAATAATTATTTAAGAAGGGTAGAGATTGAGATTCAAAAAGTTAAAGCTTTATAACCGTTAAATCACAACTTGTCAATATCACGTGTCCAGATGTACAAAGTAAATATCCTTAAATCAAACTCTCAGAAAAAAGCTGCTTGAGACCATATAGAATTTTACAGATAGGTCAGTAATTATTATCGATGGAAATAATTTTTTGTTAGTTTGTGTGGGTGTACAGTGACATAGACCTTTACCAATAAAAATCAAACCCCTCCAAGTCTGTACCTCGGTTTTCATACCAAACTCCTCACCGTAGGATCTGAGTGCCTTCCAACAGTACCTTTAGCAACATGGTAAACAGCTGTCACATGTTGTTTGTTCTCATCCTTCCTCCAGAGGGAGGAGTGTGGGAAGCAGAGTGCCAAGTTTTGGTGGTGTTTTTTTATTTTGTATTTTTTAAATAAACATATCTGTTGCTCTGTGTTTCTGTTAGCGAGGGAAAGGTCAAAAAAACGCACTTGGCGCTTCGAGCGGAAAGTGCTGAGGTTTGGGATGGTCCTTAGGCCATGTCTCTGCTAATGGGCTGTTGTAGCGTTGTCATATACACGCCTCCTATATGGATGGAAGGGGTTAGCCATCACTGCCGTTAAACCACCTCCGCAAGAAGTGGTAGCTAGGTGGTTGACAGAAGTATTCTTCCAATCTGGCTGTGTTTACACTTCTACTGGCGCCGGTGGGTGCTCGACCCACCTCTGCCCCCGGCCCTGCCCCGACTCCACCCTTGCCTGGCCCCCATTCCAACCCCTTCCCCAAATCCCCGCCCCGGCCCCCCCCTCCCTCCCAGAGCTTGCTACAGCTGTTTGGTGGCAGCAAGCGCTGGGAGGTAGGCGGAGGAGCGGGGATGCGGTGCGCTCAAGGGAGGAGGCAGGGGAGGAGGTGAGGCGGGGCAGGGAGCTTGGCTGCTGGTGGGTGCAGAGCACCCACTAATTTTTCTCCGTGGGTGCTCTGGGGCTGGAGCACATGGAGTCGGTGCCTATGCTGGGGATAGCGTGGTTGCTCCAGTATAGACCAGGCATCAGTTACTGGGGCAGTTCACTCCACAGTCTCGGACCGCCCCGGAGAAGATTCCGTCTCCTTCACGGACGTGCTTGATTCTTATTGTCAAGAATTCCATTGTACCAGAGGAGCGGAGTTGTCAGCCACGGGCCTGCAGCGCTAACTGGTCTGTTCACAGCCTGGGCCCAGGGTGGGGAGCGCTTGGAAGATCAGGACTGAGCCCAGTGCAAAGGGGATAGCCTGACTTCCACTGTATTGTTTCCCCTCTAGTTCTGCTTCCGGCAGTCGCAGGAACCGGGGGGAATAGGAAAGTTGCAAAGCAACATCTCCCATTTCCCAAGGCGCGGGAACTGATGCACAAGGCCACCTGGCTGCTCCCCAAACTCATCTGGCCGCTCCACTGAGAAACCACAACCTTTCCTGCTGCTGGCGGCCCGTGCCCGAAATCCCCAGCGGAGGGGATTTAGCTGTAGAATGTGTTCTGCCTGCACCCGCCCCCTGTCTGCTTTACTGTATGGGAGAGGTGCGTGAGCAGCACGAACCTGGCTGCAGAGCATGGAGGCTGAGGAAGGAGTCTCTCGGGGGGCCGTCGAGGTCACCAGTAAATCTTTGAGTCAGTCCTTTCATCAGCAGCTGTGGTGAAGCTCGGAGGCGGAGTGCCGCTGGTGGGAGAGCCCCAGTGATGTGGATAGCTCTGAGTCACAAAGGGTGGCAAGGGTAAGTTTCTTGCCATCAAAGGTAACCCCTGCCCCTGTGCTGCAAGAGAGTTATTCAGCTGGTAGATGGGCCCACAGCCTTAGCATTTAGGTTCCTAAATCCTACTGGCATCAATGGAAGTTGGGTGCCTAAATACCTTTGTGGATCTGGGCCCAGGGTGTTTTTCCCTTAAATAGGGTGTGAGAATCCCGCTGTCACTAAAGTTCACCATGTTTTATCTTTCTTGACCCCCCTGTCATCCTTAAAGATCCCGAAGGGCTTTTCCGGAATCGCATCACGCCCTGCTAAAATGCAGCTGTTTCCAAGCTGGGACGCAGCCGCTGATTAGAACAGCACACAGCAAGGCACCGGGAGAGGGAGTGAGGAAGAATGCTGTAGCTATTTGAAACTGCGGGCGGGAGTGTGGACTCTACCAAGGACATCAGTTAATGATGAGAGTGGTAGCTAGGACTTTCTAGCATTTTGTATTCTCAAAGCCCTTTACAAACCTAATCCTTGCAGTGAGGGATAACAACTCTCTATTTTACAGATGGTGAAATGATTGGCCCAAGAGCTAGGACTGCAAGCCCTGCTCCCCGTCTTGTGCTCCATCCACTAGACCATGCTGCCTCTGGGTATAACTTCCCCGCACCCTTGTGACAAGTGCCACCAGACCTTTAAAGCACACAGGTGGTCGTGGCTTGGGGCTTGTGGCACCTCTGAAAAGTGGCACCTCTTGCAACTTGGGGCATCTGGCCCAGTTCTTGAACCAGCCAGGCCTGTCTTTGCTTAGCCTGTGAGCTCCAGCCGCCGGAGGGGGAATGGCTGCGCACCACAGCTGGAGCCCTGAAGTTTGAGCTGTTTAATGGCTTACGTGACCCGATGAGTTCTGAGCCGCTCAGAATTGAAGCGGCAGTGTGGATTCCAGTAGGTGTGCCGGAATCTAGTCGCCTGGTTAGGTCCTTGTGCTCTCATCAAGAACAGCATTTTACTTCCTCTCCTCAGTCACGGGCATGAGTTACAGAGCCGCGAGGAACCTTTGGTCAGTTACAACAATACTGTGCCAATCAATGCTTGTGTATCCCTCCCACCATCCTTCTCTGGGCATGGCAGGGAGGAGAGAATGAGCTACCCAAGGAAGCTACAGGTCGGAAGGTTTCGTATGGGGGTGATCCATAACCCTGCTCCACAGTGACCAGCAGCAGCAGAAGCGCTTTTCCTTTTAACCCTCTCGTTCCCAGTGGGATGGGGTGATTGGCTGAGGATTCTGAAATGTGAGTCATCCCTGATCTCCTTGGGGCGGGGACTGTCTTTATGTTCTTTGTGCGTGCCGCACCTAGCGCAGTGGGGTCCTGGTTCATGACTAGGGCTCCTATGATATACAGCTGATTAATTAATTATAATGATCTCTAATGACCGCAAGGCAGAAACTGCTCATGACCGCAGGAGTTCTATAGCTCCCCTGAAAGAGGTAAAGGGTTGGGGAGGGGATCGACCTGCCAAGAATAACTGAGCTTCTGGCTGAGTGAAGGGAGGAGGGCTTTGGAGCTGCTATTTAAGATTTCAGTAGCGTTGGGGTTCTTCATTCTTTTCAAGGGTTAATTTTTCCATGCTGCAGGTGGAGACCTGCAAATCCTTTCTAGTCGCAAGTTCTGTCAGCTTGTTACCAGCCCTCTGGAAGTTGGAGGCACTCATCCCAGTTTTTCGCCTGGCATCTGTCTGTCCCTGTCCGTGACTCAAGGCGGCTTGAATCTGGTTGGGCTAATTATCCCCTTGCCAGCCCTCTCTCGCTGATCTGTATAGACATGCAGATGAGGCTGCAAATGCGTCTGTAACCCTTCGAGTCCTGCTGCGGCGTGCAGCCAAGAGCAATCGCCCCGAAGACTTGCTTTGCTTTGGGTCTGGACTGGTCTTGCACTTGCAACTCACTCGGACCCTTGAACGCTGTCAGTGACTCTGAGCCTATCACCGCTAACTTATTACGTGAACTACGGTAATGTCTAGTGGGCCCGATCAATTTTGGGGCCCTGCTCTGTTAGGCGCTGCGCAGTCTAAAAAGAAAAGACAGACCAAGAGTGGGAGAAAGGAAGTCTTATTTCCACTGAGTCAGACCTGCAGCTCAGAGGCAGTTGTCCAGGCTCACCCAGGAAGTGTGTGGCATTTGCCAATTGGGCTCCAAAAGGCCTGGATGATTGCCTGTTCTGTTCATTCCTTCTGGGGCACCGGTCACTGTCAGAAGACAAGATACTGGGCTAGATGGACCTTTGGTCTGACCCAGTAATGCCGTTCTTATGTTCTGCAAATGCCCAGGGCCTGGTTTTGTGTTGCTCTTCTCCCAGGGTTTACACCAGACAATTCAGGAGTGAAATGCTGCCTAATCAGAGGTGGTAGCCCCTTGCACTCCCTTTGGCCTGGCGTTACCAACATGTACCAAGTCTGGGATCTCAGCCGCCCGTTTCTGGCATGTAATCCTGTTGAACTCAGCTGCGTTCCTCGCAGGAGTAAGCGTTTTCAGCCCTAGACAGTTCCCCGCCGCCAGAGAGGGCACGTGTCCAAGCCGTTCAGAACTGGCGTTACAAGCTCAGTGATTTAACGTGGACACGTGAACGGGGCAAGAAGCCGCCTCCTCTGAAACCCCCCATGCTGCCCACTTCCATTAATTTGCATAAGTAATCGATGTCTTGTTAACAGCTCATTACTGACACTGAAAAACATGTGGTAAAAACTTCCATTCAACATTGGGGAATTTTTTACAGGCAAATTATACTGGTGGTGAAGGGAGAAACAGACCAGGTTTAAAATTACAGCTTGAAAAACAACTGCCTTGGAAACCCACTCTGTGCTGATCACCCATTTTTAGACCTGCAGATAAAGCAATCAAGAGGTTAATCTCCCCCCCCAGCCCCCCAGCCTCTGATGAAATCTCCCTTTTGCAGGATTTAATTTCATCCCTGAATCTTACTTGTTCTCCTTTCTCCATTGCCACACAAGCGTTTTACCAGTTTTGTCTCTCCTCCCTCGTAAAGCCTTGCCTTAGAATGCCAGATTGCTCCTTTGGCTAGACTGTCCGTGAGAGAAATATATTCTTTCCTATTAACGAGAGGCGATTGCAGGCTTGAAGCCCTCTACTGTATTTCTCTCTCTGCTGCTCTGAGCACCTAATCTCTTCCTTGGGCTAGCTGGTGTGGGAAAAGATTTCCCCTTTCAGGAAGAAAGGGCTTTGAGAGTATCAAAGACTTTAGAGTGGAGGGGATGAAGGTTCATTATTTGATATCTATAACTAACACACACAATCCTTTAAAGGGATGCTGTCAAGGTAGAAATAATTGCCAGACAACTAGTGATTGAGTGCCTTGGTGTTTCTTGTTTTATTTTGCACTCAACTTGAGATGCCTTTAAAGAGGTCTGAATTTTTCTGAGGTGCCCAGTAGGTTCTGCACATTGGGATCCCTTTAAAGGTATCTGATGTTGGCTGCTTAAAATTGCTAGTCACTCACTCCCCTCCCTTCCCCAATCTCGGCCAATTTGTTTAAAGTGCAAATCTGTTTGGCCAAGTGGTGCACAAACAGCATCTGATCTCCCCTTCCCCTGGGTGTGTTGGCATGAGATCTGCTCGCTCGAGTGCCAGGAACAGGTGGCTTTTCATTGTGCGTGTCCTGCCTGCCTGCTAGCCCAGTGAGCCAGCCTAGCTCTGGGGGCTGGGTTCTCCTCCTGGTGCATCAGCAGCAGTTTGCCGAGTGCAGTCATTCCACTTACGGCAGCGCAGCAGTAGAGCTGTGCCTCAGGCCCACGGAACCCATATCGCTAGTGACAACGTGCAAGCAGGAAAGACACCTGGGAGAATCTTCAAAAGCACCCATGTCATTGTGGGGAGGGGTAGCTCAGTGGTTTGAGCATTGGCCTGATGAACTCAGGGTTGTGAGTTCAATCCTTGAGGGGGCCATTTAGGGTTCTGGGGCAAAAATCTGCCTGGGGATTGGTCCTGCTTTGAGCAGGGGGGTTGGACTAGATACCTCCTGAGGTCCCTTCCAACCCTGATATTCTATGACTTAGGCACTTCAATTGCTTAAATATTTTTGAAAAGTTCACTCCTACCCCCCCCCCCCCCCCCCCAGAGTCCAAGAGCCACTATGACTTTGCAGAGCTGGCAGCTTGGAGGGGAGGGGAGGGGAGATGCCCCTCCAGATCCTTTTTACTTGCAAATTGACCTACATAGGAGACTCCAGGAACCCACCTTGCCACTGCCACTGAATCGCTTTTCAGAGTAGCTCTGCGTTTTGTGGGCCTAAACTTCCCCATCTCCTGCGCTGCGTGCTGCCACTTCCCCCACAGCAAACTGGGTGTAAAGTGCTACCAGGGGTGTCGGATTAAGGCTACATCTGTGCTCGCAATGCTGCAGCTGACAGCAGGCGTTCTTCCATCGCTGTAGCAAATCCACCTCTCCGAGAGATGGTAACTGGGTCGATGGAAGGATTCTGTCCCCCCTGTCGGGAGATGCAAACTCCAGTGTGAATCTGTCTCTGTGCCAAACGCTGTCGGGATTAGAGAGAATCTCGTTTAAAGCACTAATGATAAAAAAAAAAAAGTTACTAATTTGTCAGCCCTCCCGGGAGCCAGCTGGATGCTATTTCTTTAGGCTTGGGTCCGTTTGCAGGCGCTGGAGCAGAAGAGGGACTTGAATGCCCTTGCCAGGGCAGCCCTGAATCTGCTGCTTACCAGCTTGCGGGAGCAGTTTGAGTTGCCAATGTGAAGCTAGCTCTGAAATCTCATTGGCTGAGACCGATGTATCGGAAGGATCTCCGCTGGCCTCTGCCTGCACAGCTGCTAAGGAGCAGCACCTTGCTCTCGTTTTCCTCCTGGCCCGGCTCTTGGTGTCTGCTTGGAACTCTAAGGAGTGAGTTTAGAGGGATCGCTGCAGGGGGACGTTGGTGTATGGGGCGAAGGAGAACGGGTCAGTGGTGAGAGCATTAGTTTAGCCATTGGGGCACTAGCCTCAGAAGATGCAGGGTTAATTCCGTGCTCTGCCACAGACTCTTTGTATGACCTTGTCCAAGTCACTTAGTTCCTCTGTTGCCCATCTGTAAAATAGGATAATAGCTTTGCCCTCTCTCCTAGGGGATAAATACATTAGACTGTGAGGTGCTGAGCTACTGTGGTAATGGGGGGCCAGGTCAGGATCGTAGTTAGCTAGATCCTTACCTGTCTGCTGAACTGGAGCAGGACCCGATGAGCCTCGTAGTCTCGGTTTCTTGAACTGCCGCGTTAAGGAAGAGGCAGCTGCTGTCTGCTCTGTTTTGACAGAATGGGCGCCTGAGCCAGATGCTGCTGCAGTCCTCAGCTGTACAGACTCTGGGTACCCCCATCTCATTGCTTAGATGGCGCCTTGCCCCCTGGAGTGCTGCATTGGACTCTTCCTTAGTGGAGGATCTGTTCCTACCCCCACCGAGTCGCTCCCCCCAACTCGCAACCTACTGGGGGTTTGGTCTGCTTGCGCCTCCCTTGGTGGCCCCGCAGGCCTGCACAAGATCGGCCTCCTTAGCAGCTCCAGGCAGGATCAGCCTCTCTGCCTCACCTCTAACATTTCCTGCAGCTGTCCTTTGCCTGCGTGCACCCTCTGCAGAGGGGACCCATCCTCTCACTCTTCTGCCTGCTGAATCCCTCCCTCCTTTAAGCTGCTGACGTCCCTGGCTAATTTAGAATGCTGCACAGCCCACAAACGCAAGGGCTGTTACCATGCCTATAGTGAAGATCTTTCAAATCTAGGCTGTGATGTTATCAGCTAAAAATTACTTTGCAGCAAATTGTGTGTGTGTGTGTGTGTGTGTGTGAGAGTGAGAGAAAGCCTGGTCTGTGGAATAGAATGTGTCGCTCCGGAATAGAATGCAGTGGTATCTTCCTCCTTTTCTTTTCTTTTTTTAAACTATATTTGCTTAATTAAATCTCTCTGGATATTAGCAGCCCAGGTCAGTGGAATGAACGAAAGCATCTGAATGCTTTCTGTGGTTTGAGCCGTTTGTGCTAATGCATCTCATTGGGAGAGATTCCTGGAGCCAAGTGGCTAGCAAAGATCTTTGCTTGGAGGAGCTGGGCGGCATATATAGGGTGAATATTGTGACTCTCTTGATTGCATAGGGACACAGGGATTGCCATTTTGGATCAGACCCATGGTCCAGCTGGTCCAGTATCCTGTCTCTGATGTTGGCCAGCATCAGATGCTTCATAGGAAGGTGCAAGAGACCCCCTCCTCTCCCAGTAGGCAGATGGGTAACCTGCCTTCCCTGAGGCTCCTCCCAGTCCCCAAACCTGAAGCGTGCGGTTTGACTCTGTTAGCACTAACCATTCTAACTGGGGATATTCTCGTTATCCACACAAACATCCAGTCCCTCTTTGAATTTTTGCTAAATTCTTGGCCTTCGTGGTGTCCTGTGGCAGTGAGTTCCACAGGCTAATTGCACAGAGTGAAAACGAATTTCTGTTTTTTTTTCCAGTATGAACCGGCCACCTTTTCAATTTCGTTGACTAAATCGCCTTGTTCTTTTATGTACTTTTATCATGTCCCCTCTGGCTGGTGGTGATCTGGGCGCTGCTTGAACTGTAAAGAGACTATGTCCCTTGGGATTTTCCTTGATGATGATCATGTCTCCTGTTATTTGTCTCCTGCAAACCATCCCCGTCGTTTCATTCTCTCTTCCTATGAGAGTTTTCCTAGGATCCTCTGGCTGGATATGAGTTTCACAGTTGGCTCAAGACTGGTCCCAAGAGGGATGGTGGGGGGCTGATAGCACAGAGGTAGCTTGTACACAAAGCTGGGATGAGGGATGGGAACCCAGTGGCTGGACAATGTGCTACTAGTGCTGACTGATGCTACCCCGAGTGGCTGGCGGCTGGAATGTAGCAACACTGCTGGCGAGGGTTGGGCAGCCAATTCTGAGCCTGGTTAATTGATGCAACTCCACTGATTTAGACAGTGCTACTTAGGATTTATGTTAACCTGCTTGAGCTCTGAATCTGGCCCATGCATTCCTGCTCCGGATTGACACCACCTAGCTGTTTGGGGTCTGAACCTGGCCAGCCGACTCTTGTGTTGCTTGCAGATGAGGTGGATGGACGGTTTAACCAGCGGTGGCTTATAGCTCTGCATGTAAAACAACGAGCACAGCAGAAACAACTTGCGCTGCTGGAGATTGGCTCCTGACCCACCCACCTGCCCTGCTGCAACTGCCGTGACAGGGGTCACACACGGTCAGATGCACTGTCCTTTGTGGCAAGTTGGTGCCTTTCTGTGCAGTGTCCCATGCTGGCTGCCTTCAAAGATGGGGTCCCAGCCTAGATGGGCCATTTCTTCAGCTGTGGCAGGACAGTTAATTGGTATCACTAACCACTGTATAGATTAAGCTTGATGAAGCTGTTCAGACCTCTGCCTACAGAGAGCCATTTGCCTTGGCTGAGATGGAGGCAAAGATGGAGAGCATGGTCTCGTGCCCCGATACTAATATGGCGGGGTGGGGGAGTGCTGCCCCCACCAGGGGTTTGTCCTGTGGGGCTGGGTTGTGCTGTCAGGAGCCTCTCTGCCTGGGCTTGGTTCTGCATTGTTATGCCATGTCATTGTGAATTGATGCAACCCCCACGGCAAGTTTGCACAACCAGCGTTGTGCAATGTTACAACACCCAAAATAATAATAGCCATAGACAGCTTTCGCCCACAGATATCCCAAGTGCTTTATGGGTGTTCACCACAGAGGCCTTGCAGCCCTGTGTCAGTATAGGCACAGACCTGGGGGTGGGGGGGAATGATCGGACCAAGGGTCACCCACCAAGTCAGTGGCAGAGCTGGGAATATGCCCAGGAATCCTGGCTCCCTTCCTCCTGCTCTACCCGCTGTCACACACTGCCTTTTGGTGAACTGCGTTCAGGATTCCACTGTGGAGGACGCACCCTTGGATTCTGGGATTGAGGTTGAGCTGACTGCAGCGCTATGGAGGAATTCCCTCTCCTTCCAGAACATGGACCTGCTGCTGTCCTTGGTCCATCCGTGAGATGCTGTCTGCTGCAGGGGAATGTGGCCCGCTGCTTGAAGAACCAGTAATGAGCTAGCACCTCTGCCTCGCTTCCTTTACCCTCTCAGGGATGAGATGCAACAATTCTCTGCCCCAACAGTGCTACAGGGGACAGGAACACTGCATGCAAGGGCAACTATCAGGGAGTTTCAGGGAGCTGAGTGCGGTGGCCCCAGCTGGACGCTATGCTGTGGGAAATCTTGCTGGTATAGGAAGTCTGTGTGTGGTTAGGGTGCCAGGCTGTCACTTGGAAGACCTGGGTTATAGCCCCGGTTCTGCCACCAACCAAGGACAAGTCACTTCCTCTGTCTGTGGCTCTGTGACAAGCGTGATCAGAGTGGAGGGCTTGAGAAAGGTGCCATGGGGTCTGTAATGAGCCTGCCGGGGCATCCCCATGTTAGCCTGTGGCCGTCACAGGGCTCTCCCCGAGCACAGCCCCTCCTGCAGCCAGCATCAGGCTGTGATACAGAGGGAAGAATGCCTCCCGCTGAATCCCCCCGCTCCCGCCTGCTGTACCTGGCTACTCCCGGGAAAGTGTCCCCATCTAAGCGCTGATCCTGTTGGACGTAATTGAGCCCAGCCAGAGGAGGGATATGGCCATGTGAGAAGCTGGGTGCTATGGGAGAAAACGCTGAGTTGCCACTTGAGCATATGGGGCAAAGGGGTCTAAATGTTTGTAGCTAGCCCCCTTGCCTATGATGGGCCGAGCCGGTCCCTTGGATCCGGCCTGCCCAGAACTCAGGTTCCACGCTATCTACATGAGTGCAGCCACTCAAACGCCATATATGTCCCTCTGTCCCTTCTCGTGCCAATGACCCTGGACCTCCAAGGAGCAACCAGCCTTGCATGTCACACAGGGCAAGCTTGCCGGAGTTGGGCACAACTGGGCGAGTGGTACCTGCAGCCCTGCCCAGGTACAATAGGCTGAAACATTTGCCTGCTTTGCAGAAGCCCTGTGTTCTTTCAGAGAGGGTAAAGCATGTGCCAGCTGTAATGGAGCTTTAGGAGCTGAAGAGGAGACATTGGTCAACGCATGCTTTTTCTTTGCCTCTCATTCCAAAGGGAGAGAGGGCTTTTCAGCTGCGGGCGTATTGCGAACTGCTGCTAGAGAAAGGGAATAGCTTTCTGTTCGGGAGGCCGTTATTGACTGGGGGGGAAAAGGTGAAGCTCTGCTGCTTTTGGGATCACAGCAGGAGGATCTCTGGCCTGCCCCCAAAGAAACGCCTCCCCCCCCAGAGACACAGCACCCACTGACCCATTCGCCGCCATCCATTTTCACTGTTATTGCCCTACAGCCTTTCTCATTCTAATGAGAGCCGCCTGGCTGGTTAATGGTAAACTCGCTGGTCAGCACTCAGATGCCTTGGGTACGCAGAGGGCCATGCAGCTAGCCAAGGAGGAGCCTAAAGATTGCCATGCTGGCTCAGACCTGTGTTCACCTGTTATCTGGTATCTTGTCTCTGACAGGGGCCAGCACCAGCTGCTTCAGAGAAAGGTGCAAGAGACCCTGCACCAGGCAGTGAAGGGGTAATCTGTTGCAGGGAAGGATTCTTCCTGACCCCTAGTAGTTAGAGCTTGGCTTATGCCCAGATGTACTGGGGTTTATAGCCCTTCCAGATTAGTTGGTTCTGTTTAATCCATGCTGTTGTAACTGCGGTTGCTCTTGTCATCCATATAAATGCCCAATCCTTTTAAGGACCCTGTTAAGCTCTTGCCCTCCGTAAGCTCATGTGGCAGTGAGTTCCACAGGCTTACTAGGCAATTTTTGCATTTCCTTTTAAAATGAATGGGTTTTCAGTGCATGTGGCTCAATGGAGGGGCAGATTTTCCATCCCTGTAAGAACTGCTTGTCCTTTAGTCTGATCAATTCTGACCTGAGAGGGGCAGAGATCTTTGCTCTTGGCATACATTCGGGCACTCGGAGTGCAAGTAGAGGGGGAAATGCAGCTTGGACAGTCTTGAAACATGAATGACCTTCCCCTGTAACTAGGGCAAAGGCTAACCTTGGGATGAGACCAAATCAGCAGTGGTTAGAGACAAACCCTAGGTACCAACACCCCCGAAACTTTGGCAAAGCAGGGGTATGACAGATTCCAGATCTGAATTTCACAGCATGCTCCTTACCCTGTAATAGACTGTTCTGAACCTCCTAGATTCTCATGCCGTCAAATGTAGGGGCACTTGCAATCCAGATTTTGCTCCATGTCTTCGAGGTCCTCTTATGTAGTAGGGGCTCTCAGGTGCACTGTGTCATGCAGAGCAAAGGGGCTGCTAGCAGATATGGTAATTTAAATAATATCACATAGTACTTAGGAGTCCCAGTTATGGACCAGAACCCCGGTGTTCCAGGTGCTGTACAAACACACCCTCTTTAACTACAATAGATTTGCCTCCCATTTGCTTCAATTGGAGTTGCACCTGCATGTGCAAAAGATACATATAAGCCTGTGTTCTGTTGACTGCGGATGGTATTGCTGCCGAGTTCAACCTGCAAACAATTCCTTCAGCTCTATCGAGGATGATACAAGCCTGGGCAAATATTATGAGTCTGGGCATGTTGTTTTTGCTTATGCATTTTTTTAATACAATGCAATGTATTTAACATCTGTTGTTTTATACAGAACGACCAGTGCACAGAATTACTTATGCACAGTGGGTAGGAACAATACGTCATTCTCTGAATTGGGCATTATGTTGATGCATGCAAATGCACACAAAAATAGGTGCTGTCCGGGTGCTCCTAGGAAGTTCCCGCTGCAGCCTTCTGCCTGGATGTGGGCCCAGAACCGATCCCCCTAACCCAAACACCCACAAACCTTGCATCTATATCTGAGCTGTTAATAGTCGACCTATAGCAGGTTGAACCAGTACCCAGGATCTGGACTTCCCAGAGCTTTGGGGAAGATCTGCAGTCACCCTTGCAGGCTCAATGTCCTCTCTTGTTTGGAGATCTGCTGTGGGTAGCATGGTGGTTGGGTCTGTGCCCCCAGCATGCTTGACTCAGCCTGTTAGCTTCTGCTCCGCCCGCCAAAGCTCTGAGCCGAATGCTGCAGAAATGTCAGCTTTTCATGAAAACCCTTTGACTTCCCATGTGGTTTTGATCTCCAAGCATGAACCCTCCCCAGGTTCCTGGCCAGCCCTGGGCTGAGATCTGCGTCAGTAGTGACACCTAAAAGTTTTGTGTGGCTTTTGAGGGTTTGAGTGATGAAACTTTCACCGAGCCCTCGCCTGAATTCAATCCTTGTGCGTGTCCGGAGGTGTGAGACTAATAACGCTCAGCACTGATGGCCTCTTTTGATCTGAGCCGCTCCAAGAACTTTACAAAGGTGAGTCAATATTACAGATGAGGAGACTGAGGCACAGGGAGAGGAGATGACTTGTGCAGCAAATCAATGGCCAAGCTGGGGGAGGAACTCAGATCCTAGGACTCGCATGCTGGGGCAGCGAACAGTGCTCCGTGCAGGGTGACATGTATCTTAACGTGATCCTTCTGGAGATGAGTGGCTCTTCCATCATGTTACCAGATCTGCTCAGTTTCAAGCTGATTTGTATTATGGTCGTTCCCTAACCAAAATCAGGGGCCTGTTGCGCTGGACACTGCAGAGATCCTGGGTAGGAGACGGTTCTGCCTGGAAGAGGTTGCCCTCTAAAATACAAAACAGACAAAGGGTGGGGAAAAGGAAGTGTCCTTGTCCACATTTTACAGGTGGGGACCTGAAATCCAGAGAGATGAAGGGCTTGTCGACACTTCCAGAGCTGCCACAGTGCAGCTGTGCCACTGTAGTGCTTAGTGAGGACGTTACCTTTACCGATGGGAGAGCTTTTCCCGTTGCTGTAGGTACACCACCTCCCCGAGAGGCAGCGCTCATAGCACTGGGGTCAGATGTGTATAACGGTCTCTCAGCGACGGCGTTATTCCAACAGAAGCTGGTGGTGCAGACCAAGCCTAAGCGACTTGCCCAAGGAGTCTGAGCCTCTGGTGTCCTGACTCCCAGGCCAGCGTCTTGGTTGCCAAGCTGGCCTTCCTCTCTGGGAAGGGCGATTTAAAAGCCTGCTCTGGGTGCCCTTATAGGAATCTGTTCTGCAGGTGTTGGCTGGACGGGTTGCGTGCACTGTGGGGAGTGATGCTGGTGATAGGAGCTGGTGGCCGACTAAAACGCTCCCTGTGGGAGAGGGTGGTTCGGGGGCCTCCTTTTCCCCAGGGCCCTACGCATGTGAGGATGCAGAGCGTCTTGAGGGGCCGGTGAAGCAGAGCCCCAGTTGCCGCAAAGTTCAGTGGAAGAAAAAACACCCGCGCTAGCTTAGTACCCTTTTCTGTTCTTCGTGTGGCCGGGTGTGAGCCGGAACTGTCTGGTGCCCAGGCCAGCCGATCTCTCGCCCACACTCTGATGGCTTTGTGCTGCAGCGGTGTCGCACTTACACGGGGTCTTTTATCCTTGGCTTCTCAAAGCCCTTTACCAGGCCCACGATGAGTATCTCTGACCTCCCTTTGCGTGAGTCTTGGGACAACCTTAGTCTGTTCAGACATCTACAGCTTAAATCTGAGCCCGGGGTTGCCGTCCGTAGTAGTAAATAGTCGGCGGTGAGTGCTGCCTCCCCCTTTGCTCGAGGCATGGTAGACAGGGAGCGACTCTGAAGGAGGAGGGGTTAGTACTAGACCCACTTCCCTCCCAGACTCCTGGGTTGTATCCGCAGCTCGGGGAGGGAAGTGTGTCTACCGTTAGAGCAGGGACCTTGAATGCAGGAGTCCTGGATTCTACTCCTGGGAGGGAAGAGGTACTAGGGGGTTATAGTGGGGGAGGGGAGACAGAGTCAGGACTTTGGGGTTTTGTCCCCCCTGCTCTAACCACTGGAACCCCTCCCATCCCAGAGCTGAGAATAGTACTCAGGAGTCCTGACTCTCAGCTCCCTATGCTAAACCCCAGAAAACGCTCTTGATAACCAGCTCTCTGGGGTGCAGGGAACAGATAATACCCTGTTGAAGGCTGACATTTCTAATGTAAAGGGCCCTTCATCCTAAACTCTCAGCTTGCAAGCAAACTTCACAAGGCTACAGGGATCGTGTCAGTTACCAGCAAAATGTAGCCACCCACTTACTGGGGCAGCGGGGTCTAGTGCTTAGAGCAGATGACTGGTTCAGGACTCCTGGATTCTACTCCTGACTCTGGAGTGGTATCTAGTGATTAGAGTGAGGGGGACTGGGAGTCAGGTCTCCTGGTTTCTATTCCTACCTGTGCCACTCACCTTCCTACTCAGGCAAAGTCACTTCTCTGTGCGTCAGTTTTCCTCATCTGCAAAATGGGCAGAATACCTACCCTGTTAGGTCTGTTGTAAAGCGAGGTGTTTATCAAGTGCTTTGAGACTGTTTGGTGGACTTATTCTCCTGGTTTGTTGCCTGTTATCATATTGGCTATGGGACAGAAGTGAAGACTAAAGTCTCTACTTCATCCGTTTTCAACTTTCCAGCTCACCCAGGAAAAATCCCCTCTGTTCCAGAAACAGCTGCATGTTCTCTCCAGGCTCAGAACTTCTCAGTGCCTCTGCCTCTTCCTCTGTTCGGCTCACTGTAAAATGATGTTCCAGAAACCTATCGTTTCTAATGGTAGCAGCGAAGGCGGAGCAGGATTTCCACAAACTGATGTTCACACATGTTGCTGGCGTACTGTCTAATGGAGAAAATACAAGCCCAGGGTAATCAGTGAATGGCTTACAGAGCCTTCCAGCGCTCGTCAGACATTTGTAGATTAAGCCTGCAACGGACCATTAGAGTATCTTGTCTGGCAGTCTAGATAACACAGGCCATAGAATTTCACCTGGTTATCGCTGTACTGAGCCCAGTAACTTGTGTTTGGGTAAAGCAAACCCTCCAATAAGGCACCCAAGCTTAAGATGTAGAATCCACCACTTCTCTTGGTAGCGTGTTCCACTGTTAGAAATTGTGTCTTATTTCTAATTTGGCTGGCTTCAACTTCCAGCCAATGCTGCTTGTTCTGCCTTTCTCTTCTACATCAAAGAGCCCTTTAACACCTGGTATTTTTTTGCCCACTGAGGTACTTATACACCATCATTCACCGCTTGATCTTCTTCTTTATTAGCTAAACAGATTGGGGCTCTCTGAGTCTCCCACTGTAGGGCCATCAGATCATTTTTGTGGCTCTTCTCTGCACCCTCTGGAGTTTTCCAACTTCCTTTTGAAAATGTGGCCACTGGAACTTGTCACAGTTTGCCAGTTTTGCTCAATGGTTTGGAGCCAGCCAGGGTAGCTGGCGAGAGGAATACGGTCCCATCAGAGGCCTGTGTGAAATGAATTTGGTGAGTCAAGTTTCACTAAGAGTCCAAGGACCGAGTGAGAGCCGTGGATGCTAAACTTCTTTTGTGAGCTCGGGGTCAGGGGTGAGGCTTGTTGGCTGGCCAGGCTGTGAGAATCTTACACCCGACTGCCTGGGTGGTACCAGTTCTGTTGATATGCAGGGAGGACTGAGTTTCCAGGACTGTCGATCTTGTAAATTTCATGAGCACAAAATTCCCATCCAGTTACATTTGTTTTTGTTTTTTAAATTCTCTTCCCTTCTCATGCATCCATTAGCGCCATTCCAGGAACCTGCCAGCTCCGGAAATGTGCTATAAACACTCAATGCCCCGCTATCGTAGGTATCAGCCAGAGCTGTCAGCAAGGGGCCCCAGGGACGGTTTCTGGAATTGGACCCTTAGGTTATGTCTACACTGCAATTAGACGCCCATGACTGGCCCAGGTCAGCTGACTCGGCTAAGGGGCTGTTTAATTGCCCTGTAGTCATTTGGGACTGGGGCGAACCCTCCCATCTTGCAGGGTCCTAGAGCCAGGCATCCGGAGCCTAATCATCTACACTGCATTAACCCTTTGGTGTGTCAGTTTCCACCAGCTGCTCCCCAGTTGCCAGCACTGGCGCTGCGGCGAGAAGGATACACTGGGCCAAATTCACCTCCGGTTGGTCACTCCAGTAACTTGAGTTGGAGCTCCGGTTTCTGGGCCCAAACATCCTCACGATTCTGGGGTGCTTTTGGCCCCATGTAACGTTAAGCAGAGCCTCCAACACCCTCCAAAGTGGCCATGGTTGGAGTCGAGCTTGCGGAGACACAGCAGGGGTTCCCCCAGAATTGTGTTGGTATCCACAAAGCGGGCAGCGATCAAGAGCTTTATGAAGTTTCCATAGGCCTTTGTTGTTGCCTCAGTGGTGGTGGGGGCAGAGGAATGCCATTTTCCAAGATGGCAGATGGGAGGGTGAGACTGTTTTCTGCCAGGACATGGGGTGCGAGGGATTTAGCATCGTCCAGAAAGCGGCTGAAAGAGGGAAATGGCCCGGCCAGCTGGAGGATGCACATCCCCTCAGCATGCAAAGTTTCTGTGGAGCCCAGAGTGGGAATTAAAGTGCAGTTGACATTTACCACTCTGGGGTGAATTCCCCCCTCGTCCCCAGGCCTCTGTGGGTCAGGGAAGGGTAAATTCACTTCCTTGAACCAGGGGGACCTGCTCTGAAAGTCCTGGCAGCCCAAGGCAGGGAGGGTCATTACAAGGAATGAGGGATACCAGAGGTTTAGCCACCCATTGCTTTGCATTTACCAGGGTCTTCAGGTACCCTGGTGTCAGCTCCGAAGCATTAGTGGCGTCGGGTCATTAGCAGCCGTGACACTTAGCAAGTGTGCCTAGCCGGGCTGTAGATTTGAAGGTGCTAATGTGTCTGATCAGGGCCTAACGATATTTAAACCCGGCAAATATTGTTTCTGTAACCTAGCAGAGGATGAACTTTCCATAGCCACAGACCCCGCGGGGCACATGTGGGCTACCAGGCAGTGTATATGGAGACACTCTGGGGATGAAGTCATTGGGTGCAGAGGTGATTCCCCCCTCAGTCCCAGTGCAGTCTGCGTGATGCAACGGGTTTGTACAGGACTTGGGCAGCTTTTATTCTGCTTCCCTGTAATCCGGAGGTCTGGATGGAATCTGCAGTCATTGGTATCCACAGCTGCCCAGGTGAGAGGCAGCGTATCCTAGTGGGTAGGGCACTGGGCTGAGAGTCGAGGTTCTAATTCTGGCTCAGTCGCTAATTTATTGTATGACCTTGGGCAAGTCGCTTCCCTCATCTGTGCCTCAGTTTCCCCCATCTTTACATTGGGGGTAATGATACTGACCCGCCTTCGAGGTCTGTGGATGAAAAGCCTTGTGGAAGGACAACATAGATACTCCATTTTTATTGTTTTTAATCATTTTGATGGATAATATCAATGTGTATTTTAAAGCATTTTTTTCTATTATGTCATATTTTCCCAGTTGCTCAAAGTTATGGATTTTAAATATTTTATTTTTATCTATTTAAACGTTCACGGTTGTGGGAAATTATGGGACGGAGGGGGGTCAGACATGAATTATTTAATGACGGGTTGAGATTCAAAAAGTTAAAGCTTTATAATTGTTGAAACACAAACTGTCAACATCCCATGTCAGAATGTACAAAGCAAATAGTCTGAAATCAAATGGAGTCCTCGCCTTCCTTTGCCTGTTTTGCACATTTTGATTGTTATCGATAGGAATATTTTGTCGTGGGTATATGTGTGCACGGGGAAATAGATGTTTACCAACATTTATTGATAATAATCGAGTCCTTCCAAGCCTAACTGTGTGTGAGGAGGAGGAGGCAGAGAAATGAAGCAAAATTGTCCAAAGTGCAAGCCGCTTTGTACAGCACCTAGCGCAGTGGGGTCCGAGTCCGGTACTGGGGCCCCTAGATGCCACGGTGATACAAATTAATAATAATAATAAAGTGTGGCTGGTTCAAAACAGGGTGTATAACACAGAAGCTCCCGGCTCCCAGACATGTGATCAGTCTACTGGGCCACACCCCCCCCCCTTAGTGAGTTGCATTTCAAGCTCTTTTCGGGCATGGGAACCTGTCATTTTCATGTGTAAATTCCCAGCACTCTCTAAACCATATATTAAAACCTTTTAATTAAAAAAATTAATTAGGGAGATCTATAGATTAAAAAAGTGCTAGACAGAAGGGCCAAATATGACGGGCATTTATATACCACACTGGTGAGTTGGGTGTGAATGGCTAGAATAACTACTGTTATAAAGTCTGCTGTAGATTGCAGAAGGGTAAATCCAGAGTGACTCCGCTGGACTGGACGTTATCAAACAGGAATGAGGTTAGGATCAGGCCTTCTAAATTCTGCTCTTGGTTACCTAGAGTTGGATGGAGGGGTGCTATGTTGCCTAGTGGTTAGAACACTGGACTGGGACTCGAGCAACCTTGGTTTTAATCACAGCTTTACCCTGGCCTGCTTGTGACCTTGGACATGCACTGCCCCATGCCTCAGTTTCCCTATCTGTAAAATGGAGACCATGATACTGACCTCCTTTGTAAAGTGCTTTGAGATCTACTGATGGAATGTGCTATAGAAGAGCTGGGGATGATGATTATTCCACTGTTGTAAATCTGGAGTGACTCCAGTGAAGTGAACAACGTTACACCAATATTAGCGAGGACAGAATCAGATCTTATAAACAAGGTCTCTGACACTGATGTAACTGGCATCAGAATTTAGTTCATTGCTTTTCTGGGGCTCTTTAAACTACCTCTGGCTGTTGGGATGAACACAGAAGGAGCTATGCTTTCCTGCTGCTTCTCTGCAGCGGTGTAAATCCGGAGTTACGCCAGTGGAGTTAGCCAGGTGTAAAACTGATTTAAGCAGGTGCCCACCCTCGCCGAGCCAGATCCTCAGCTGGTTCAGATGAAGGCAAGCTCTTTAGAAATCTGCGACAGCTGCCCGACTGTCTTTTATAGCTGGCTTGGGCGGGGAGGGAGCGAGAGAACTGCCTGGTGCTTCGTGTGACCTGAAAGAAGTCGATACGGTCGAATCACTAGCAGAAAAACCACATCCCTCTCTTCCTCCTCCTCTCCACACGCACGCGTGCGCGTACACACACATACACACACACACATACACACACACACACACACACACACACACACACGGCGAAGCCTGCGCGGATTGGCTCGTCCGCCCCCTCGCTGAGGCGGGCAGGGGAGTGGGCATGCATATCACGTCCACAGTGTTTGTTTCATCGGGGTGGGGGGGGGAAAGCGAGCCGGAGCTCAGCGGTATGATAATGACTCTAGCGTCTGGCAGAAAGAAAAAAAGCCCCTGAATGCACCAGGGTGTCTGTAACCGAGCTTAAAGGAGAATGAAGCAAGATGGCTGCCTGGTAGTGGTGGATTCTCGCTGGAACTGACGAGGGCTGGGGGGGGATTTTTGTGCGGGGGTGGGCGATCGCTGGCAAGCTGAGAGAGGAAAGAGAATTAAAAGCAGAACAAGGTAAATATAGGCTCTGCCTTGTGTTTCGTTTCAATGCCCTTTAAATGCGAGAGTTTCCCTCCCCAGTCCAAGGGAATTCAATAGGGATTTTCTAATAGACAGTGTGTGTTTAAATAACACACAACATGCCCCCCCCTTTCTGCATGCAATTCCCTGGTAGCAGGAGGACTGTGGTAGCTGGTGTTGCCAGGACCGGCTTGGCCTGAACTGCATTTTATTCTGACTTTTTTTTAAATTTCCCTTGCAGGTGGAAATAAGGGACAATAAAGAAGGTGGGACGCAGGAGCAAGTGCTGGCGACAAAGGTACCTTTCTTTTCTTGTTTAAAGACCGAGGACAAAGCCTGGAAGGGAATCTGCGGCGGGGGGTGGAATTGGCCAACCACTAGCGATAGCGAAGCATGTGTTGCGGTATTTAAAAACCCAGGCGTCTCCAGCTTTACCCCTGCTGAATTGCAGATGCTTCTTCATCCAGGCATTTGCTGCTATTATTTTAAGCTGTGATGTTTTTGCAAGGGGGGAAGGAATCACTGCTTTTCAGCAGCTCCTCTCCTCTTGTGGTGCAGAAGCAAAAATAAATAAATATCGCCACAATCCCCTCTTCCCCTTGTCTTTACAGGGGAGCAGCAGCCTCTCTCCCCTCTCTCCCCTAGATCTGCTGAGTCCGGTGCAATTAACAAGAGAGACTAGACTCCCCCACTTTGAAGCAGGCATGACATCACCCTGATGTAACCATGATGATGGCAGCTGTCATACCTCACTAGGGTGGACCTGGAGAGTCTGCCTGAGCTGCCATGACCCAAAACCTCAACTCGGTTTCTCTACTTCTGGGGAAAAACATCATTGCGAAGTGGAGGGGACAGGCAAGGTTTCTTAGGTTTTGTCACTTGAGGTTTAAGGCCGGTTTCCACTCCGTGTTACGCTGATGTCAACCCAGCTGAAATCAATGGGGTTACTCCAGAGTTAGACCTGGTCCTGTACTCCGCTGCAGATCTGATGCCTGTGCCTTGGGAAAATACCCAGGAGTGGCTCACCACGGGGTTGCTATGGGGACAAAGTTTGGAGTGTGACACTGCAGCTTGCCTCGACGCTAACGCTCTGGGAATATGAGATGGGGGAAGAGGGAAGGTGAGCGAGCTGATTTCATTAGCGGTATCAGGAGCGTTACCTTGCAGGGACTGAGGCCGGGTCTACTCTAGAAAATTAGGTTGGTTTAACTCCATCGGTCAGGGGGTGAAAAATCCACACCCCTGAGTGGTGGTGTTAAGCTGACCTACGGCCCCCTGTAGACCGTGCAAGATTTGATAGAAGAATTCTTCCGTCGACCTACCTACTGCCTCTCAGGGAGGTGGGTTACTTACACCAACGGGAGAACCCTTGCTGTTGGCGTGTATAGTGTTTGGTTGAGCCGCTGTAACACTTCAGTTAATGTGGTTCCGTTACTGTGTATTTGCCAGTCTCTGACTTTAAAAAAAAAAAAGTGTCCCATGCAATGGGGTTTCCATCATTCCTCTGGGGAGACCACTCCACAGATCTTGCTGATAGGAAGATTTCCTGATATTCAGTCTGTGCTTTAGAAATAACGGGCAAGCTCCTCTGCTGGTGTGAACCATTTTAGCTGCATTGGCATCAACGAAACTACATTTTTGACACTAGCTAAGGGCCAGTCGTTCCTTATTTTGTTCTCTGATTGCATTTCCCGTTCCTCAGCTGTGTTGCACCCAGGAGCCAAGGGAGAGAAGCTGGATATGTATATCCTGGCTATTTCTAGAGCCACTTTCACTATGGTGTCTAAGGGCAAAGCAGCTCAAAAGAGGGGGAAAGGGGATATTGATTAAAGTTGGAGCTTCCAGCAATGCTGGGCGTGTTCCTAGCGTGCCCTATGTCTTGTGTTCTCACAATATAAAATATTGCCATTTGGAGTGCCCACGGTGCCTAGCAATGGGGAATCTGCCCATGGTTTGTTACCTCAGCGCAAGATCCAAGTCCGGCCCACAGGCTCCTTGAGGCGAAGTGCTGAGCACCTACAATTCCGTGGTTGTTGCAGGTGCCCAGTGCCTTTGGAAATCAGGCAGTTGGTTACGGTAGCTTCCCTTATACCCATTTGTAAATGACAACTGTCTCTGAGTTTGGGGGGTCCTGTGCCGAGAGGAGATGTAATGCTTGGAAACACTACCGCTCCCAGTCGTGTGACTGGAGTGGTGCTTTGCAATTTTAAGTAAGGTTGTTCCTGGGGTCCCGATGGAGGGGATCCATGATCCGTAACCTGCTTGCTGCTGTTCGCTGCGACCTAGCAAACGATGTGTCAGGTCCTCCTGCTTGATTCCCACTGGGCCTGATTCGGATCTTGCATCAGTGACTGTGCAGGCGTTGCGCCATTGACATCAGAGGGTGAGATTTTTTTGTAATTCAATTACAATTTTGATGGGATTTTCAAAAGCACCTAAGTGAGTTAGGAGCCCACATCCCATTGACATTTAGTGGGTCTTGTGCTCCTATGCTCCTAACTCACTTTGGCTGCTTTTGAAAATCCCATCCAGTGGTGTGAGTGAGTGTCGACGTCAATGGAGCTGTGCCAGTTTATGCTGGCTGAGGGTCTGGCCCATTGGATGCATGCACATTTTGCAGGTTCAGCCTCCTGCCAACCAGGTGAGCTGGAGGTTGCATCAGGGCCCTTGCCAGGGAAGGTACCAAATTGAGCAGCTGTTGTCATGCTAGCTTGGTAAACAAACAAGTCCTGACTGGAGTGCTAAGTCTTTGGTGGCACCTAATTAGCACTGATGATGGTTGTTTGCTTTACCAATGTGGATCCTTTATCACAGGTAATTAGGGAAAGGTCAGGCCAGAGGGGGCAATTTGCATTTAGAGTGGGGAGAATGGGGAACAAAAAAGACCCTGGCCTGCTGCCTGACCTCTTCCTTTCTTTTGTTTTTGGTGTGAAATACCACGCCAGCGCAGATACAAGGGGCAGATATTGTAGCAGCAAGGTTGCAAAGGGTGGGAAAGCAGGCAAATGAGATTTCTCCCTCCCCAAATTCAACCCCTTAACTTGCATTAACCAGATGAAATTCACCCCTCCCCCGCCAAGTCGGCATTGATGGAGTTTTGGGGGGTGCAGAATGGAATCCATCCCAGCTGGTGGGCACATCGGCCAGACCATTCCCGTTCCAGCTCCTGTGAGGGGTGCGGTGATGAATGGACAGTTCCAGCCATGGCGGCCACATCCCTTCCACCTCTCCCTCCCCTGTGCTATACTCTCCAGAGCTCTAACGAAGCCCCCTTCTGCAACAGGGCACGGCCTCCCTTCTCAATCACCAGCCCTTGGGCAACGGAAGCGCCCCGGCCCCACCGCACTGGGGTCCTCAACGGAGTGGGTTCCATGCACCGAGGTGACACCTGCCATTTCGAGGCGGGGGAGGGGAGGGTGACAGTATTTTGAATCCAAAGCCAACCAAAAGGAGCCTGTGACCGCCATTTTTCTCCTCTGATATTCTCCACTCTTTCCCCGGATGCATGGTAGCTGGATACCCTGCACCCAGTTATTCCCTGCATCCGTTTCCATTGATCTCTCAGTGGTTGGGATTTCCAGGGTGCGGTGGCACCAGTGGGTTTGTGCATTGCCCCGCTCCCCATCGGAGGCATGCCCTCAAACCCAGATTCATGAGCGGAAATGACTTTAGGTCTCAGCCCGGGTAACCACCTACCTGGACGGTTTGGCACGGTTCAGTGCCACCGTACGTCTTTGCTCAGGAGAGTTCCATGCCTGGACTAATGGGGTTCTGGGTGGGTCAGGACTGAGGTTCATTGACAGGGTTGGGATGGAAGGCCTGGAGCTGGAATGGGACGGGGGAGCTGATGGTTAGAAAGGGGCATTAACGTTAGCAGAATTGCATAGGGTGGCTGGGAACTGGAATAGTTGAGAAGGGAGGGGATTGAAGGACATGGGCAGAGCTATATATACGCAGGACTGCGGGTCAGGATCGGGCTGTGTCTGGCACAGCAGAGGGACCTTCTATCAGGCCAGAGGTGCCTCAGGAGAGGTGGAGATGGTTTGCACGGTACTTGCCCGTTCTGACGTAGACCAGCGCCCTGCCAGTCCCTTGCTTCTGCACGACCTAAGTTCACTCCCAAATCTTAAAAACATATTTATACCCCTCTCTGTGACATTCATCTTATTTGTGCTTTGAGTTCGCTGGAAGACACTTGACCGATGCCGTGTTATTGGAAAAGAGCCTTGCTTTTTCACTGTGCTCTGATCCAAGTGCAGTTGAAATCAAATGTGAAGAGGCTGGAGATGGGAAAGTCTGGGTCTAATCAGCTCGTCTATATTCCCTACCGATCGATGCTGGTACGAATGGTGGAACAGAGCCCTCCCTGCCAAAGTTCAGCCATTGCTGCAGATCAGATCAGCTGGCTGCACCTGAAATGCTGTAACCAGGAAGGGATCTTTCCAAAATGGCCATTTCGCCCATCCCCAACATTGTTGGGAACCCAAGAAGGATGCTTAGCAGATGCCAGTTCTGCATGGAAGAAGATTGGCTGCATTGATTCCCAGTGTGCTGTCAGCATTGTTTTCTGAAAGGTATTCAGAATGAGACCTTGAGCAGAGACAATACTGCATTTTTGTTTGTTTAATCTAAAATGGCAGTTCTGTTTTTGTAAAGTGTACCTTCTGCAGATCCATTCAGCTGCATCCCTTTAGTAGTAGTATTTCCTTTTTAAAATGAAATCAACAAGCTGGGAAATGTTCACCACTGAGATCTCAATTTCCAAAGCAGCCACATGAAGAAAAACAAACAAAACAAAAAAAAGACGGGTTTATCGTAATAGTTCTAATTGCCTGCTGCATTCTTGTGCCTCCAATCAGTGCAGCATGCAAGGTATGAAATAATGTCTGGATGGCTTTTCCCCAGGGACCAAGCACAATTATGTACTGCTGATGTCATAAAGAGTGGGATCATGGGTCCCATCACTTCTGGTAAATTGCTACATTTCTTTTTCGGTTGGATTTCGGGTGCTCTGCAAGAGCATCTGTATGTTACATGCAGTTGTCCATGTAGACTATAATCTACTCAGGGCACGGAACACCCTTTCTTGTATGTCTGGAAAGCAGCCAGGAGATTGCGGGTGCTGCTTCAAATAAATAATCATGAAAAGAAACAGTTGTGGGTTTCTTCTTCAGGGACAGATGTTGCGGGGAGGCGGGAGACTGTGAATCAAGTGATCCAGATTGCTGCAAGGACTTGCTCCCATCAGAGGATTTTGCAGTTGACTTTTTTAGGAGCAAGATTGGTCCCTCAGGGTCAGTCCAGAACCCTCTTGTAGCAAGACATCCAGCCAGATCATGGAGCCGTACATCTCTGCATTAACGTGGTACAAGCTAGTGTATCTGGTGGAGTTTGCAGGGCCATTCAGGAAGGTTGATGCCGACTCTTTAGATGGGCAGCTAAGAGACAGAGCCCCCACTCACTGGATCTGATGATTTGTGTGCAGTGGCTTTTTGTTGTCCGAGGTCTGAGAGGTGCAGAGTTCTGGTCCCCTTGAGGGGGATGGCAGCATCGCCTGCATATCCAGTCTGGCGGGGATGTATTTGCACTTGGCCCTTCATTTAACCTCGCTCTACGCAGTTCATCGCATGCAGAGGTCTTTCAATTGGCCATGTCCTAAATAGCAGCATTTTGGGTGGGTGGGCAGGCAAGAGGTGTGTATTTATTAGGCACTCGGCTGCTACAGCACCAGGTCCACACGCAGGATTTGCTACGCGGAATTTTCCGGCTTGGATTATAGAAAAGGTCAAATGACATCATCGTGGTGGCATCGTCCAGGACTCAGGCTCTCAGGTGCTCCTGCAGTGCCAATAAATAAAACTAGTGCTCCCTTCTGGTTTTCAAGTCAATCAATCGTATACATACTTACCTAGCTAGATATTATTGTTTATTGCTCGTACTCCATAGAGCCTAGGAGCCGGAGTTATGGACAATGAGCCCGTAACACTAGGTGCGGTACAAACACAGAACAAAGAGCTGACAGTCCCTGCCCAGAGAGCTGGCAGTCTAAACGGAAGACAAGAGACAACAGGTGGAGACAGACAGACGAGCTGTTTCAGTTTGGTTTGAAATGGGCCATGCAGGGACTCTTTACACATGTGCTTAAAAATTAGGAGCAAAGTGCATCTGTGCTTGCGAGAGTGAGTGGGGGCTGAAAGGTACCACGGCCAACAATTGTGACTGGTTGTTGTTTGTCAAGCTCTCTGTTTGTACAACACCTCGCACAATGGGAGCCTGGTCCGTGGTGCAACTGCAGCATAAATCGTCATAAGCACAGCAGGTCTTTAGATCAACCCATCCCAACCCCCGATCGCTGCCTGTAGCTGATGTCACAACTTCTAAGTCTTTATTAATCTGACGAGGGTAGACTCTGACTTTTTCCCTTTAAATGTCTTCCCCAGCGAGGAGAGTTGAAATTTGCCGAGAGGTAGTTCTCTGCTCCCGTCTTGGCTCCTTCTGCGCTGGTTTCCCAAGCCCGTGACTCTGAGCAAACGCTGGGAGACACAGTGGTGGTTTGTGCCTATTTTTAGCCCATTTGGAGGGCCCCTTCATTCCCTGTCTGGAGATACTGTCTCTTCGTGCAGTTGGCAGCCGGTGCTCCCGGCCGAATCACGCTGCCTGCCTGCACATGGCTTTTTTAGGTTTACAAACATTACAGCCTCGTGCGTGCATCACCCCGTGAGTCATCAGCCCCGTCACGATTGCAGGGCTTGCAGAACGAGGCGCCGGGGGAGGGAGGAGGCGGTGTGTGTGCCTTCGTTTGTGTGGGGGGGGTGGAAGGTGAGAAAGTGATGATGACCCGAATGAGAAGTCGGCTGGCCGCAGGAGAGAGTCGGGTACAGTCAGAACGGAGAGGGGACGTGTTAATAAGGAACCCGGAGAGGTGACGGCACGTCTGATCGGCGAACAGCAGCGGGGTTTGTAACTTCCAGACGCGCCACCCATTGCTATGGCCAGTCAGTCCAACCCGACCCAGGAACCCCCCTTTGCTTGGATCCCTGCTCCTTTTTGGGGGGGGGAAACATAGGCATGCTCGGAGCAGGGGAGGGTCAAGGGCAATCAACAATGGCTGGATTATTAACATGATCCGCATGGCAGCTGAAGGATCCAAACCCTCTTTATTTCTATCCAGCGCCTGGGTTTTTTCTTTTAAAAAACATTTAAAGGGACATTGTTGGGAAGAAGAGGATCTTGCAACAGAGTGGATTAAAACTCTTGCAGCCCAAATGGCCTTCAGTTTTGCTGCTGTTGCAGAAGTAGGGGAGAGGGGCAGGGAGGGGGGAAGGTGTCTCCCCCTGGCCCCCCAGATCTGTTCCTTTGCACCAAGCCCAGTTACAAAGGGGGCGGCAAAGCAGGACTCTGAAGGACTGGGGCTGCCTTGTTGGTGGGACGTTCAGTGGCCCAACGCCATGGCCTGGCTTCGTTTACCGTCCCCCTTTAGCTGCTGCTTTGAGAAGAGCAACAGTCCCTCCTCCCCAACTGCAGCCTTAGGAGCGCGCCTTGTGCTGCGTGTGCTATTTTTAGCTGCTTGTCTCCGGGCGTCAGGGAGAAGCAGCCGTCGGATCTGTCTTCATCCACATGCAAAGCTTTCCCTCGCGGCTTGGGGAATCTGCGGCGGGGGGGTGGAAGGCGGGACAGACCCAGGGGTTAGCAGGCTGGTTGAAACAAACCAGGTTCTGCCTTCTCTGGGATTGCCCCGTCCTCTCTCTTTTTTGCAGCCCCTGCTCCGCCTGCAGAATGTCCTGGCAGCCTTAATGGAAATATGTTTGCCATGGAGGAATGCAGAGCTCTGATTAGTTCCTTCTGCTCCATGTGCCTTGATTAAGGCCTTTTAGCTGCATTAACTCCTTTTAACTTGACTAGGCCCCTAAATCAGATGGGATGCAGGTCGCTTTGACAGCATGCTTGAATTATTGATGCGCTTGCAGCGTCCCGGATCCTATGACCAGGTGGAAAATGGCTGCGGAGGCCAGGCAGAGCTCAGATTTATTGGAGAAGGGCTGGAGGTGTGGGTGGAGGGGGATTAGAAATCCTCCTGGTTGCTCTCCTAACTGCAGAGCTGCCCCGGGCCATAGCACCGGCCCTCGGTTATCAAAGCTTTCTAGCGCACATACATCAATCCATGGGAGGAACTGTAGGGCTCGGTAACAAGATCTGCCGCGTTTCACCTCTAGATCAGCTGTGAACTTGGCTGGCAGTGATTGAAAGCATTTAACATCTGATGGCAGCTCTGTATGAGATTAGGTTTCCCCGCTCCAGCTCTGCATCCCAGAAGCCACCATCCCCCTTGGGGGTGGCTGCAGTGGAGAATTTGAGTTTACCACTGGGACAACGCAGCAGGCAGGATGGGGTGGGGGGTGCTGTAGTGTAGACAGAGCTCAGGTGGTAACTGGTGTTCTAACCCCTGTGTCTGCTAGGCAGGGCCAGGAGACACTGTGGTTAGAAAGCTGGTGGCAACTAGTACTACCACTGGTGGGAAATGTCAAGGAGAAAGGATGAGTAAAATGACTTTAGTTGGCTAACACCTTTCATGGGCAATTACTTCTGAATCACTGGGCAGCCGGATAGGGTTGATGTAGGTAAGTGTAATGTAAGGAACATCTTGAACTCTTTGCAGATTGACACTGGACCATGGTCCCTCTGAGAGCTGGGAGGAGAACCCAGGAGTCCTGGTTGTCCGCCTGCTGCTCTAGTCACCAGAGTGCACACCCAAGAGTCCTGGCTCCCAGCTCCCCCCTGCCCTAATCACTAGACCATGGTGCCCAGCCAGAGCTGGATATAGAACCCAGTTTTCCTGATTGCACCGCCTCCCTAAACACGTGCTCCTTAGCCTCACATCTTTTACAGAAGAGCCCCGGTAAAAGAGGTGGGAATGGAACCCAGGGTCGTTCCGTGCTTTCGTGGGCAAGTGTACCGCTGCACGCAGTGAGGTCATGAAGAGGTAGATAGAGAGATCTAGCAGCGTATGAATTAACAACCCACTGGAGAAACTGCCGGACACAATAAGAAATGGACTCTCCCAAGAGTTATTGGTTGTGTGCTGTTGTCTACATGACATGTGCCTGTCTCCATCCAGCCTGGAATGGACCCCTGAAGTCCTTTAATTAAGAACCGCAGATCCAGGTGGTGAGATCTCAGTGCCATATGGCTAAGAGGGGAGGGATACCGTGGGGAAGCCGCACTGGGAGGTGTGGGAAGGACCTTCTGCTTTGGACCTTGTGGCCTGGGTTAATGGCCATTCATTATGTAGATACCCGGTGTGGATTCCCCGAGGTGCTACTCTCAGTGGAGGAGGGCATCATTTCCCTGACTCTGAGCATCAAAGGTGACATGGGCCATGCATAGTAATGAGATCACAACAGCTCTTAATTGCTGGCCATTCTCCTCCCTCATTTCAGCCAACGCCCTGAGATCAACACTCTGCCCAGTCAAAGGGACCCTGAGCACAGTTAACTACCGCCTTTCTGCAGTCAACACCTGAGGTGGAAGGGCTCAGGTAAAGAACCTGCCGTGCCGGGGGACGTGGGTACCGTGCAGCAGGTCCATGGCCGGGACCAAACCTGGGTTGATTTCGCAGTGTGTACGGAATGGGTCCCCATCTGGTGTCCCTGGGCACCACTCCATTGAAGTCAGTAGGGGCAGATCCCCACTAGTGTAAATGGGTGTCTCTGCCCTGGAGTCAACAGGGGCAGATCCCCGGCTGGCATAAATGGGCGAAGCACCTCTACTGACATCAGCGGAGCTAGGCTCAAGTGCTTGGCCCCAAGGCTGAAGAACAGTTTGGAAATGTGATTGAAACCCGTTCAGTCCCACGTCTCCTGCAAAGACCAAGCTGGCTTTTAAGGGCATCTGGGGACAAGTTAATTTTCTAACCAGGTCCCCAGTGGAGTTTTGACAACGTGGACAGAACCAGACCTCGTTAGAGAGAAGATCCCAAGACCAGAGTTAAGGTCCAGTTGAGCAGCAGCCAGGGACTCAAGGAGATGCAAGGGGATGAGTACGCAGCTCTGGAGACAAGAGGAGCTTCCAGGTGTGCAGTGCATTTCACCCCCCTGTGCTCGTTCTCTTGGTTGCAGAATGACACCTGACCGTGCAATTGCTGAAGGAAGTCCTGGTGTCCCGGGGGATGGAAAGGCCACCCTAGTGGGAAGAGCTGAGCCAGTGGCAATAGGGACTCCCCTGGCAGCAAGCCATGGGCGAGAAGTTTCATCTTTCTGCCCCCTTGCCTGTGTGCGACATACGCCAGCTGTCACGTGCTTGCTCCATCTCATGCTTAGGTGGTTGCTCCTTCAAACCGTGCTTTAAGCCTCTCCCGAGGAACCAGGTTACTATCGGGACAGCTCATCAAGCAGCAATCCAAGGAGGCATCCTGGACCTAGTTTGAAGAGCAAAGGTGGGAGGAAGCAGAACTTCCGCCTGCCCCAGAGCATTATGGGGGAACTAGCTCTGAAATGGCGCGCACTCCCTCCTCCACCTGAGCCTCATGTCTGCTGATACCTACGTATTTCAGGAGCTGATCTGCACGTCCTGCCCCAATTCTATGGCAGTTTGGTGGCCAGTCCTTCACGGTCTGCAGGGAGAATGGAGACAGAATGGGAACTTTCTGGAGGGCACTGATAGTTCACACTCAATTAAAAATACTTCAGTGGCTTGGACAGCTAACATGGGCTAAACACACCATGAACTTGAGGCCGGGGTCTGTTTTAAGGGCTGAGCAATCCTGACCGTGCAGTATCGGAGATTATGGCACAGCCTTTCTCCAGTTGTCCCAGAGGTCGGGACTGGAGCGGAGTGTGGTATGAAAGGGCAAGTCAGGTGTCCTGGATCACTGTTTGAGTGTTAATGGGTTAGCGGACAGGGGGAAGAGGAGGTGATATTTGAATGGGTCCTTGTTTTTGTCTGTGAGGGAAAACCGTTAGCAACCCAAGCTTATCTATGTGGTCATATTTTAATCCATCTGAATGGCAGAGACCCCTGTTTCCATGCTGTGCTGCTGCTGCGGGTAGAAATCAATAAGTTGAACTGCATTAGCCTATAGTGTGTACCTGAGTGGGTGTCCCTTTGAGTAGCTCTGTTGCTGTACATCTGAAGTGTCTGACTCCTGCTGCCATCACCTCCGATGGTGACACGATCTGATCTCAAGCTAAGCAAGAGCTGGCTTGGGCGCTTGGACGGTCACTGGAAAGCTGCGGTGGTGCTGTTGACTCAGCAGATGTCAGCCTTTGCTCTGAGTCAGCCGATGTCCCCAGCTGGATGCTGTGCGGCAGGCCGCGGTGTCTTTTAGAAGAGAGGTATTTAAGTTTCCAGTTGAATAAGCCACTCGTCCTTGATCTTAGATTCATAGATTCATAGATTCATAGATTATAGGACTGGAAGGGACCTCGAGAGGTCATCGAGTCCAGTCCCCTGCCCGCATGGCAGGACCAAATACTGTCTAGACCATCCCTGATAGACATTTATCTAACCTACTCTTAAATATCTCCAGAGACGGAGATTCCACAACCTCCCTAGGCAATTTGTTCCAGTGTTTAACCACCCTGACAGTTAGGAACTTTTTCCTAATGTCCAACCTAGACCTCCCTTGCTGCAGTTTAAACCCATTGTTCCTGGTTCTATCCTTAGAGGCTAAGGTGAACAAGTTCTCTCCCTCCTCCTCATGACACCCTTTTAGATACCTGAAAACTGCTATCATGTCCCCTCTCAGTCTTCTCTTTTCCAAACTAAACAAACCCAGTTCTTTCAGCCTTCCTTCATAGGTCATGTTCTCAAGACCTTTAATCATTCTTGTTGCTCTTCTTTGGACCCTTTCCAATTTCTCGACATCTTTTTTAAAATGCGGTGCCCAGAACTGGACACAATACTCCAGCTGAGGCCTAACCAGAGCAGAGTAGAGCGGAAGAATGACTTCTCGTGTCTTGCTCACAACACACCTGTTAATGCATCCCAGAATCATGTTTGCTTTTTTTGCAACAGCATCACACTGTTGACTCATATTTAGCTTGTGGTCCACTATAACCCCTAGATCCCTTTCTGCCGTACTCCTTCCTAGACAGTCTTTTCCCATTCTGTATGTGTGAAATTGATTTTTCCTTCCTAAGTGGAGCACTTTGCATTTGTCTTTATTAAACTTCATCCTGTTTAACACAGACCATTTCTCCAATTTGTCCAGATCATTTTGAATTATGACCCTGTCCTCCAAAGTAGTTGCAATCCCTCCCAGTTTGGTATCATCCGCAAACTTAATAAGCGTACTTTCTATGCCAATATCTAAGTCGTTGATGAAGATATTGAACAGAGCCGGTCCCAAAACAGACCCCTGCGGAACCCCACTCGTTACGCCTTTCCAGCAGGATTGGGAACCATTAATAACAACTCTCTGAGTACGGTTATCCAGCCAGTTATGCACCCACCTTATAGTAGCCCCATCTAATTTGTATTTGCCTAGTTTATCGATAAGAATATCATGCGAGACCGTATCAAATGCCTTACTAAAGTCTAGGTATACCACATCCACCGCTTCACCCTTATCCACAAGGCTCGTTATCCTATCAAAGAAAGCTATCAGATTAGTTTGACATGATTTGTTCTTCACAAATCCATGCTGGCTGTTCCCTATCACCTTACCACCTTCCAAGTGTTTGCAGATGATTTCCTTAATTACTTGCTCCATTATCTTCCCTGGCACAGAAGTTAAACTAACTGGTCTGTAGTTACCTGGGTTGTTTTTATTTCCCTTTTTATAGATGGGCACTATATTTGCCCTTTTCCAGTCTTCTGGAATCTCTCCCGTCTCCCATGACTTTCCAAAGATAATAGCTAGAGGCTCAGATACCTCCTCTATTAGCTCCTTGAGTATTCTAGGATGCATTTCATCAGGCCCGGGTGACTTGCAGGCATCTAACTTTTCTAAGTGATTTTTAACTTGTTCTTTTTTTATTTTATCCGCTAAACCTACCCCCTTCCCATTAGCATTCACTATGTTAGGCATTCCTTCAGACTTCTCGGTGAAGACCGAAACAAAGAAGTCATTAAGCATCTCTGCCATTTCCAAGTTTCCTGTTACTGTTTCTCCCTCTTCACTAAGCAGTGGACCTACCCTGTCTTTGGTCTTCCTCTTGCTTCTAATGTATTGATAAAAAGTCTTCTTGTTTCCTTTTATTCCCGTAGCTAGTTTGAGCTCATTTTGTGCCTTTGCCTTTCTAATCTTGCCCCTGCATTCCTGTGTTGTTTGCCTATATTCATCCTTTGTAATCTGTCCTAGTTTCCATTTTTTATATGACTCCTTTTTATTTTTTAGATCGTGCAAGATCTCGTGGTTAAGCCAAGGTGGTCTTTTGCCACATTTTCTATCTTTCCTAACCAGCGGAATAGCTTGCTTTTGGGCCCTTAATAGTGTCCCTTTGAAAAACTGCCAACTCTCCTCAGTTGTTTTTCCCCTCAGTCTTGATTCCCATGGGACTTTACCCATCAGCTCTCTGAGCTTCCCAAAATCTGCCTTCCTGAAATCCATTGTCTCTATTTTGCTGTTCTCCCTTCTACCCTTCCTTAGAATTGCAAACTCTATGATTTCATGATCACTTTCACCCAGGCTGCCTTCTACTTTCACATTCTCAACGAGTTCCTCCCTATTTGTTAAAATCAAGTCTAGAACAGCTTCCCCCCTAGTAGCTTTTTCAACCTTCTGAAATAAAAAGTTGTCCCCAATGCAGTCCAAGAATTTGTTGGATAGTCTGTGCCCCGCTGTGTTATTCTCCCAACATATATCCGGATAGTTGAAGTCCCCCATCACCACCAAATCTTGGGCTTTGGATGATTTTGTTAGTTGCTTGAAAAAAGCCTCATCCACTTCTTCCACCTGGTTAGGTGGCCTGTAGTAGACTCCTAGCAGGACATCTCCCTTGTTTTTTGCCCCTTTAAGCCTAACCCAGAGACTCTCAACACTTCCGTCTCCTATGTCCATCTCTACCTCAGTCCAAGTGTGTACATTTTTAATATATAAGGCAACACCTCCTCCCTTTTTCCCCTGTCTATCCTTCCTGAGCAAGCTGTACCCATCCACACCAACATTCCAATCATGTGTATTATCCCACCAAGTTTCAGTGATGCCAACAATGTCATAGTTGTATTTATTTATTAGCACTTCCAGTTCTTCCTGCTTATTCCCCATACTTCTCGCATTTGTATATACGCATCTAAGATACTGGTTTGATCTTTCCTCCCGGTTTTGTCCTGACTCTCCTTTCTCTCTGCCAATATAGCCCACACTCCCTCTCGTTTCCGACCCATCTCCCCGGTCTCCATGTTCCCCACTTACCTGTGGGCTTTGCTCACCTGTCCCCGTCGAACCCCGTCGTTGCTGTATGCTGTTTAAAGGCTGCTTCCATTCATCCCAGAGGTGGCTGATCATCCGTTTGCCACTGTGCCTCACTTGAAAGCTACTTCTCTCTCCCAGAACTGGGTGGCTCAGGCCTTGTAATGAAGTACTTCGCCCTCAATGGCGCTGGTTCAGACCCAGCTCAGATCAGTTGTAACAAAAATCTGTTCCCATCTGGGGGCTCTTTTCTGATTTAGGCAGTTGAAGGATTCTCACCATCCCAACTAGCACGTTTCTGGGAAGTTCAGCAGTCGGGCCAAAGGTGGTGGTGCCGGGCAATCGGAAAAATCCTCTCTTGACTTGAAACTAAGGGCCACTGCCAGAGGAATTGCTAGCCATGTTCTGAGAAACCACAGCCAGGGAAATGTAGACTCCTGTGATGTCTTTGTTTTGGTCACTTTCTGGCTATTGCCACCTGTTACAAGGGGGCTAATTCTTGACATAGCTATACTAGCAGCAGAGGGTTTGTGTCTATTGCATCATGTTAGCGTATAGTACCTTTCTCACAGTGACATGCTTCACCCTTCGTATGCTAGGGGAGCAAAGGACATCAGTCCCTGTTATTGGCGGCTAGTTACTAGGTCGATGGCCCCACGGTAACGGGATTCCCAGCAGCAGCGGGGAAAGCCGCAGGGAGAGGATTGAAGCGTGTATGTTTTGGAGCTGACGTAGCTCTGTAGATTGGCTGTTGGATGGGTACAGTTATGGCTGAGTTAGATGACACATCCGGGGCTGCAGTGGGTTTTTTAGGAGGGTTTGATAGACAGTTGGGATGGTCAGGGGTCACCTGTAAGAAATCTTTGTTCGAAGGGTTGCGTTTCTGCCGGGGAATTCTGAGCACCAGTTGTATGGTCTGCCTAGCCCGTTCTGTGGTGAAACACCCATGGCATGAGTGGGATCACCCTCGTGAACAGTAATAATCGGAGATGAGCCATCAGCTAAACCTCTTCTGGCACTGGGGGAATCCAACTCTAGCATTCCCCAGATCTGAACTGGGCCAGCGAGAGAGATTTAGAATAAAGGTGAAAAAACTGAAGCAAACATAGTTTTTTCTCCTTACTGCGTCAGGGATGTGCCTGTCATGTCCCCTGTGAAATCAGGTAGAATCCTCCATCTGGGTTACAGCCTTAAACCCTGTATGGGCCGAGTATAAGACAGTTACCCAAATCCCCTTGCTGTGGCAGTCAGGGTCCAGTGCAGTGTGTACTCTGAACTGTATTATCCGGGTGAATGCAGAGATGGCAGCTAAAATCCATACTTAGACTTTATGATACTTCTCAGCCTGAAATCACTTCATGAACATTAACAAATTAATCCTTGCACTATCCCTCGACGTGAGTACTACTTCTTATTTGGATTTTATCGTCTCTCCCTTCTCCCTTATTTTTTATTCTGTACAGATGGCCCAAAATCAAAACCTTGGATTCAAACAGCTCTTTATTCACCCAATTTTTGTTAGGCCAGACATGGGCCGTGGTTCAGCAAGGCACTTGGGTGTCCGTTTAACTTTGAGCACATGTTTAAAGTTAAGCACGTGCTCAAGAGCTTTCCTGCCTCATGGCCACAGTTACAGATAAACAAATAAGGGGGCAATCCAAGCCTTGTACTTTAGCTGATCAGCCATGAGGGTATGGAAGAAACTGGTCCACTATGACATATTGCCCAGTTAGGTGTATTATGGGGGATTTTATGCCTTCCTCTGCAGCACTCTGGCATGAGAGCCAAGGTGTTGTACTAGATGAAGCCTTGTTCGGCTCTGGGAGAATTAGTCGTTTAGTTTACATGGGTTACTGACTTTTGGTTGCCTCAGTCCATCACAGGACACCATTGGCCTGCTTTTCACAGGTGCTGAGCATTTGCAGCTCCCATTGTCTGCAGCTGGTGCCCAACACTTCTGGAAGCCAGGCCCACCGTGCGTGAAGTTGGGCACCCAAAAGCTTAGGCACTCAAACTAAAGGTCCCTTTGAAAATGTGGCTAGTACAACCTTTCCTCTGCCGAGCTCGGCCATTAACCATTGCAGCCCACCTGACAAGTGTGTCTACTTTGCAGAGAGGTTGGGAGAAAATGAAATCACAGAGAGTTGGAGTGACTTTATCAAAGTCATGCAGGAAGTGTGTGACAGAGCTGGGAATTACACCTCGGTCCCTAGATTTCTAGTGCCTTTTCAATTAGGCCACCTTTCCTCCCTGTGTTCTCGGACTGATGTTAACTCAGGAGTAACTCCAATGTGGCTACACCAATGAGTGACAGCCACATCCGAGGCAGTCACTGGGAACCTGAAATGGTAACACACGATTGCTCTGCCTAGCTGGTGAAAAGAAAAACAAGGTTGGTGAGGTAATATCTTTTGTTGGACCAACTGATGATTACCTGTTCTGTTCATTCCCTCTGGGACACCTGGCATTGGCCACTGTCGGACACTGGGCTAGATGGCCGGTCTTATGTTCTTAACTTCTGTTGGTGAGAGAGACAAGCTTTCAAGCTACACAAAGCTCTTCTCCTGGGAAGAGTACTGAGGCCAGGTCAACCCTACACACTTACTTCGGTATAACTATGTCCCTGAGGGGTGTGAAAAATCCACACACCTGAGCGACATTGTTATACCAAACCGTACTCCCCTGTGTAGACAGCAGCTTCTCCTGCCAGCATAACTTCTGCCTTTCGCAGAGGTGGAGTTGTTAAGTTGACAGGAGAACTCTCTCCTCTCGGCTTAGAACGTCTTCATCAGACGTGCTACAGCAGCGCAACTGCACTAATGCAAGTTTGTGGTGTAGACCTGTCCTAAAAGTGTTACAGCTAAATACGAGATTGAAGAGAGAGTTTTTGAGTTTGTCTACACTGCACAGTTGTCACCAAAACTTTTGTCTTTTGCGGGTACTTAAAAAAGCCCCCCCGCAAAAGACAAAAGTTTTGCCGACGCAAGTAGCAGTGTGAACTCGGCTTCGTCGGCAGGAACGCTTTCCTGCTGAGAAAGCTTATGCCGCTCACAGGGCTGGAAGTATTTTGTTGGCAAAAGTTCTGACAAAATACCGCAAAAGAGTGTTCACAGGCTGACTTTTAGTGACAAGGCTGTGTCGACAGCTTTGTCACTAAAAGCTGCGTGGTGTAGACAAGCCCTTAGACATAAGTAGTTAGCACCTATTCTCAGGGACCATTCAAGGTGAAGTGGCCTGTTAACACACCTGTAGCAATATAACAAAAAGTGGGGTTCGTGGTTACAGGTGGTTGTGATAGGCCATAAATCCAGTGTCTTCATTAAGACCATAATTTATAATGTATAGCAAAGTTATTTGTTTAAGCTTTCAGGTTTGTCTTTTGAAAGCATTTGCAGGTTTTCTTTGAGGATGAGGACTAATAGGTCAGATGCCGAGTGACCTCTTTGTGAAAAGAGTTCACCCACAGATGACAGGGTGTTTTTGGCTTTTGTCATTTTCCTCAGTGAGTTCGTTTGAGAGCGTAGTGACTGTCTGGTTTCACTCACATAAATGTTATTGGGGCATTTAGTGCACTGGATGAGATACACCACATGTTGTGATTGATGTGTGTAGGACCCATGATCTTGAAAGGTGTGTTGTGGGTGGTGTTGATCATTGTAGCAGTGGAGATATGGCTGTAGGTTTTGGATCTGTTGCTATGGCAGGGTCTGGTGCTGCTTTGAGTTGGTGGGTCGTGGTCTGTGGGGAGCTTGCTTCTGATGATGAGGTTGGGGGGTTGTTTGAAGGCTAGAAGAGAGGGTTCTGGAAAGATTTCTTTCAGGATTGGGTCCTGTAGCAGGTGCAGACTCACCCCTGCGGCACCTCCTGCTGGTCTCTTCTGGGAATTAGCTCATCGACCCACTAGCACCCTCTGCAGGCCGGTGATCCGCCTTGCTGCTGGCCCCGTGTCCCTCCCAGGACCCCGGTGCCCCTTTCTCAGGGTGCTGCCCCCTGGCAGTACCCCCTTTCTTTCAGGGTCTCCCCTCCCCAGGAAACTCCCACCCACTATCCCCACCTCACCTCAGAATAAGGCCACTGCCAGTCACCAGCTAGCCCCCGCTCCCTGGGGCAGACTGCAGTATCAGCCTACTCATCACTGGCAAGGTTACGTTTGGACCTGCTGCCTTTGCCTAACCCTGGGCTGCCCTCTGCACCCCCAGTACCTGTTGGCCTAATGCTAGGCCGCAATCTGGGGCTTTCTAGGCTGGAGCTCCCCAGCTCCTCTGCCTTTCCCCAAGCCCTGCTCCACTCGGGTACCCTGCCTCTAGCTCCCTGCAGCCAGGCCCTTCTCTCTCTGAATGCACAGAGAGAGACTGTGTCTGCCCCTGGCTTCCCTGCCTTTATAGGGTCAACTGAGGCCTGATTAGGATGTGGCCCAGCTGCAGCTGCTTCCCCAATCAGCCTAGTAGCTTTTCCTCTGCCCCAGGGCTGTCTTTAAACCACCCCGCTACAGATCCCCATTGAGTATAAGTTGTAGTTGCTTGATGATATCCTGGATGGGTTCCAGTGTGGGGTGGTAGGTGACAACTAGGGGTGTGTGGTCAGAGGGTTTTTTTATTTCTGTATTGAAGCAGGTTCTCTCAAGGTATTTGGGTAGCCTGTTCCATGATGTTTTCTACTTTTCTGGTGGAGTGTCCTTGTTTAGTGAAGGCAGTTTTGAGTGTGTTAAGGTATATATCCTGAGCTTTCTCCTCAGAGCATATTCTGTAGTATCTCAATGCCTGGCTGTAGATAATAGATTTCATGGTGTGTTTGGGGTGGTTACCGGATCTATGTAGGTAGGTGTGGTGATCTGTGGGATTCTTGTATATAGTTGTCAGTAGGGTTCCGTTGCTGAAGCTGATCATGTTGTCCAGGAAGTTGATGCTGGTGTGGAAATGTTCCAGAGAGAATTTAATGGATGGGAGATGGTTGTTGAAGTTGTGGTGGAAGTCTATGAGGGAGCGTAAGTTGTCTTTCCAGAGGATGAAAATATCATCGATTGTATCTCAAGCTTATCGTTGGTTTCGTGGTGCATTTGTCCACAAATTCTTCTTTAAGATGGCCTACGAAGAGGTTGGCATATTAGGGAACTGTCCTAATACCCATGGCTGTTCCCATGGCTTGGACAAAGTGTTTGCTGTTGAATGTAAAATTGTTAAGGGCTAGGATGAAATGGGTAAGTCTGGCAATATGTTTGGGGTGGATCTCTAAGGGCTGTCCATTGCCTTGTAAATGTTTGAGGCAGGCAGCTATGCCGTTATTGTGAGGGATGTTGGTGCGTAGGAAAGTGATATCCAGGGTGGCGAGGATGGTGTTCTGAGGGAGATTGTTAATGTGGCAGAGTTTGTGGAGGAAGTCAGTTGTGTCCTGGAGGAAGCTGGCCCTTTGTGTGGTGAGTGGTTTGAGGATGGTTTCTGTGAGTCCCAATATTCCTTCAGTAAGAGTCCCGCAGCCAGATATAATGGGTCTGCCTGGGTTCCCTTGTCTGTGTATCTTGGGAATCATGTAGAAGATCCTGGGGTGGGTTCCTGGAGGATGAATTTGTAGAGTTTCTCTTGGAGTTGATTGGGGAAGGATTTGATGATATCCTTAAATTCCTGGGTAAACTGTGGTGTGGGGTCTTCTTTGAGTTGTCATTTGGCCTCATTAACGTCGTCATCACAGTTGAGGAAAACATATCTGCATGAGAGGAAACTTCTCCCTACTCAAGTGCGAGCTACCTATAGAGCTGGGAGGGGAAAGCAGGCACATTTGCTTGCCACAACCCACATTCCATAGGACCTTTCACAATCTTCTCTCCATCATTGCTTTTGTCCTCCCTTAACTTGTGAGTAGATAGTTGGGGCCTGCTTTTTCAGAAGAGTTGAGCACCCACAATCCCAGGTGAGGTCAGGGGGTCAGTGCCTCTGAAGATGGAGCCGAAAGGGGGAATCTCTGTTGAAGTGAGTGGAGTTGCACCAGGGATTACTTTGGCCCAAGGATGGGAGTATAGAAAGGGGAAGGGTTTGCTTTCCACCATGCTCTCTGGAAGGGAGGGAACAGTGCAACTTGGTGCATTGATACACACTGAACACTCTTTGCAAAGGTCTGGGAAAGCAGCAGGCATTTAATAGAACTGCCACGAGTGATTTACCTACCATGACGCGGCAGACTCCTCTTGGCTCTTGGAAACTGGCTGGGAAATCCCTTCTCCCAGTTATGCCAAAGCGTCTCCTGTTGCAGCGGCCATGCCATTGGCCTGGGAGAACTGGGCAGGACACCCTGCTGATGCCATTCCTTACCTGCTTAGAGGGGGCTCTGTGGGGCAGCATGCCTTTCCCGGGGTTTAAATGGAGTATAAATGTATCCAGTGAGCGCCATGGGGATATCAAGGGAGGCGGGGTGTTCTTACCTGCTCTGGAGCCTGGCCAGCACGTTGGGGTTAATATTTTTCTCTCCGCAAGCTCATTAAAAACCACAGGAGATCAGGACCTTGGTTTTATGGTGCACCCACCTACGCTGGCGCTAGCAACGCTGGCGTGCTGCCAACTCTGTTCAGTGTCCCAGTGCAGTCTGACGGGTTGGAGTCCATAATAATAAACAGGAATGACTAATTAGTCCTCTGAGGGAGACCGATCAGTATCATGAGCCCCCTTTTGCTGATGGGGAAATTGAGGCCCTGGGTGGGGAGGTGACTTGTCCAAGGTCGCACAACCTGTCAGTGGCAGAGGTGAGGCACCGTCGTAACCCTGCAGATACGTGGGTGTCTTGGGTCTTTTTGTGTTGGGACACGTGTGCCAGCTATGTGCGCAGGCTTGCAGCTGTGTGTGGCCTTGTGTGTGTGTGTGTGTGTGTGGCAGTTGTGCATACATCTGTGTGTGCTTCTCTCTGGGTATGTCTGTATTTGAGCCAGGAGAGTGATTCCCAGCTTACGTAGACCCATATCTGAGCTAGTGCCTAACAATAGCAGTGTGCTCACGGGCAGCGGCTTGAGCTAGCTTCCCGGTACATACCCAGCGGGGTCGGTGTGGTTGTACTCGGAGCGGCTAGTTCGTGGCCACCTGTGCTGCTGCAGACATACTGCTGTTTTTAGAGTAACAGCCGTGTTAGTCTGTATCCGCAAAAAGAAGAACAGGAGTACTTGTGGCACCTTAGAGACTAACAAATTTATTAGAGCATAAGCTTTCGTGGACTACAGCCCACTTCTTCGGATGCATATAGAATGGAACATATATTGAGGAGATATATATACACACATACAGAGAGCATAAACAGATGGGAGTTGTCTTACCAACTCTGAGAGGCCAATTAATTAAGAGAAAAAAACTTTTGAAGTGATAATCAAGCTAGCCGAGTACAGACAGTGTGATAAGAAGTGTGAGAGTACTTACAAGGGGAGATAGAGTCAACGTTTGTAATGGCACAGCCATTCCCAGTCCTTATTCAAACCGGAGTTGATTGTGTCTAGTTTGCATATCAATTCTAGCTCTGCAGTCTCTCTTTGGAGTCTGTTTTTGAAGTTTTTCTGTTGTAATATAGCCACCCGCAGGTCTGTCACTGAATGACCAGACAGGTTAAAGTGTTCTCCCACTGGTTTTTGAGTATTTTGATTCCTGATGTCAGATTTGTGTCCATTAATTCTTTTGCGTAGAGACTGTCCGGTTTGGCCAATGTACATGGCAGAGGGGCATTGCTGGCACATGATGGCATATATCACATTGGTAGATGTGCAGGTGAACGAGCCCCTGATGGTATGGCTGATGTGATTAGGTCCTATGATGATGTCACTTGAATAGATATGTGGACAGAGTTGGCATCGGGGTTTGTTACAAGGATAGGTTCCTGGGTTAGTGGTTTTGTTCAGTGATGTGTGGTTGCTGGTGAGTATTTGCTTTAGGTTGGGGGGTTGTCTGTAAGCGAGGACAGGTCTGTCTCCCAAGATCTGTGAGAGTAAAGGATCATCTTTCAGGATAGGTTGTAGATCTCTGATGATGCGCTGGAGAGGTTTTAGTTGGGGGCTGAAGGTGACAGCTAGTGGTGTTCTGTTATTTTCTTTGTTGGGCCTGTCTTGTAGGAGGTGACTTCTGGGTACTCGTCTGGCTCTGTCAATCTGTTTTTTGACTTCAGCAGGTGGGTATTGTAGTTTTAAGAATGCTTGATAGAGATCTTGTAGGTGCTTGTCTCTATCCGAGGGATTGGAGCAAATGCGGTTATATCTTAGAGCTTGGCTGTAGACAATGGATCGTGTGGTGTGTCCTGGATGGAAGCTGGAGGCATGTAGGTAAGTGTAGCGGTCAGTAGGTTTCCGGTATAGGGTGGTATTGATGTGACCATCGCTTATTAGCACAGTAGTGTCCAGGAAATGGACCGCTTGTGTGGATTGATCTAGGCTGAGGTTGATGGTGGGATGGAAATTATTGAAATCATGGTGAAATTCCTCAAGGGCTTCTTTTCCATGGGTCCAGATGATGAAGATGTCATCAATGTAGCGCAAATAGAGTAGGGGCGTTAGGGGACGAGAGCTAAGGAAGCGTTGTTCTAAGTCAGCCATAAAAATGTTGGCATATTGTGGGGCCATGCGGGTACCCATAGCAGTGCCGCTGACTTGAAGGTATATATTGTCCCCAAATGTGAAATAGTTGTGGGTGAGGACAAAATCACAAAGTTCAGCTACCAGGTTAGCTGTGACATTATCAGGGATACTGTTCCTGATAGCTTGTAGTCCATCTTTGTGTGGAATATTGGTGTAGAGGGCTTCTACGTCCATAGTGGCCAGGATGGTGTTTTCTGGAAGATCACCGATGGATTGTAGTTTCCTCAGGAAGTCAGTGGTGTCTCGAAGATAGCTGGGAGTGCTGGTAGCGTAGGGTCTGTACTCGGCTAGCTTGATTATCACTTCAAAAGTTTTTTTCTCTTAATTAATTGGCCTCTCAGAGTTGGTAAGACAACTCCCATCTGTTTATGCTCTCTGTATGTGTGTATATATATCTCCTCAATATATGTTCCATTCTATATGCATCCGAAGAAGTGGGCTGTAGTCCACGAAAGCTTATGCTCTAATAAATTTGTTAGTCTCTAAGGTGCCACAAGTACTCCTGTTCTTCTTTTTGCTGTTTTTACACACTAGCTTTAGCAGACCTAGTGTGGGTAGGGGTCCGTGCAAGCTGGGGGTCGCACCACCCAGCTCAACCAGAGACGTACCCTGTGTGTATGCTGGTATGGTTTTACGTGTGTGTGTGTGTGTGTGTGGGGAGGAGGGGGGGTTAGGGAGGCAAGGTGTCCATGCTTATGCCCGCATTTGTGTCTTTTTGTGTGTGTGTATGCACACACGTGCATGCTCTTTGCTTGTGTGCCTTTGATTTTTCATGTGAGGGTCCGTGTCCGCGTGTGCGTCTGCCCGTTGTTGTGTGCAGGCCTGCGGTGTGTCTGAATCCATGCTGGGGAAGCCGCAGCCCCTCCTCAGAGCACTGCATGGCCACTCGGTCCCTGATTTCCCCACCCCTAGCACGCACACAGTCTTCAGCCTTCAATCTGCGGTCACTGCACAAGCGGCTGGGTTGGATTGTTTGTTTCGAAGGAAGTTTGGCGCTGACGGGAACTGGGGAAGCGCCGCTCGGCTGCCAGTTTGGCAGGTTTCCTGGTCAGGGAGGACGCAGGCGAGTGCTTGTTAGGGGTGCTTTAGGGACAGCTGGAAAACACCAACCCATCACTGCACTGTGTGTAACCTAATTGAGTTTATACAGCTTTGGGGTTAACAACCGGCTGGAAGTTCAATCTCTGCAGCGTCTCTTCGCCCCATCTCTGCACGGACACGTCTCCTGAAGGTGGACAGGCGCTGTTGGAGTCAAGTGTTTTGTCCGTTGTAACCAGAGGAAAAACACACATGTTTGGGTTAGGAAATCTGGATGGTCCAGTCTCTCTCTGCAGCAGAGAATAGAAGTAGGAAATAGAACTCTGGGTTAATTTCCTGGCTGGTGTAAAGTCCAGGTGATTGGAGGAGTTTAGCCAGGGATGAATTTAGCTCGGTGTCTCGTGTGTACGCGGTGCAGGGCTGGTGTGTGGAGCAGGATGCGGCCAGTCTGAGTTTGTGAGAGGTTACGGGGTGGGTGCGCAGCGCATGTGTAGGACTGGTGTGCATGCATCTAGGTTGATGTATTATTCTACTTTATTTGGGTAGCACCTTGGAGGCCCAGTCCTAGTCTAGGACCCCATTGTGCAAGGTGCTGTACAGACACAGAACAAGACGGTTCCTGCCCCGAAGAGTTTACAATCTGTGTATGAGACGAGAGACAACGGGAGCTGGGTGCTGCAGTGTTTGTGAGTGCATGTGTGGGGAGGAGAATGGGGTTGGTGTGTGCTTCCCGGGCTGGCGCGTGTTTGAGCGTGGTGTTTGCGTATCTCCGTGCTGCTAGCAGTTGCGTGTGTGGATTTCAGTGGGGTAACACCTCAGTAGCGTAGTGGTCAATCAGGGCCATAAACACTGAAGCGCTCTGGCGCGAGCTGTGTTATGGAAGCTGTTGTTACTTATTCGGAGAACTGGCGTGCGCCCAATGCAACTGCTGTTCCTCTCTTAAGCTGTGGGCCGTGTAGCTTGGGAAGCAGCACTGTGGATTTGTTTAGCCTCGAGGTGCTTTTATTCATTAGGTCTGGTTTCTCAGGACAGTGAATTTGCAGAATGTTTTGAGGCAGAGAAGATTTACCATCCTAGAGAAGGCAGTGTATTCTACCGGGTCAGGAGTTAGGGACCCTGGGCTCGATAGCCGCCTCTGCCACAGAGCTGCTGGGCAACCGTGGACGAGTCCCCCCTCTCTGGGGATGTCTGCACTGAAAGAATAACCAATGGCACTGGATCCTCAGGCTCCAGGGCTAAAAAATAGCCATGTTGATGTTCTCACTTGGGCTCCGAGTCCTCCCCACCTCACCAGATCTCAGAGTCCAGGCTCCAGCCCGAGTGGGACCGTCTACGCTGCTATTCTTAGAGGCTGATGACCCAGTCTCTGAGACTCGGTGCTGCGGGTTCTTCTTTGCAGTGTAGACGTACCCTCCGCGCCTCTCCTCTGCCAATCTTATGTTTCCTTTAGGTGGCCAGGTGCATTCGCACCTCAGACTCAGGTGCTGTTCATGGCAAGATCTCAAAGCATCTTATAAAGGGGTGTGGGGGGGTCTCCTCACCCCCATTTTACAGGGGAGACTCATTGAGTCCCAGAGAGGGGGAGTGACTTGCCCAAAGCTGCCCAATGGGGCCTGCTTCTCCACTGATTTTTTGCACCTGGTTTAAAACGAGCCCAAGACAAAGCCCACCCCAGAAGATCAATAACTGAGACCCAGGCCTGTGCTTCAGCTACCTGCCTCTCGCCCAGAAACAAGATTGAGGCATGACTCAAAAAGCATCCTGCGTGATGCCCTGGAGGCGATGAGGCATTTCTTCCCAGCTCTCCCCTGCATGCAGCAGTTGCTGCTTGCTTGGGCAGCTGTTCAGAACCGGGGAATCCCCGGCTCACCCGTCTTACTCGCTCTGACAGAGGTCCTGGGAGCTCTTGCAGCTACGCGAGGGACTGCAGAGCAGAGCCCTAAGCCGGCAGCATCACCACATGCGATTTCGACTCACTGCAGCCTGCGAGAGATGGCTTTTTGGCGTCTGAATCGCTGGAAAATAGCCGTTACCCTGCCTCTCTCCTTTTCGTCACTTCTCTGCGGAGCAGGGTGGGGGTGTGTATGGGGGACTGCTAATGAGTCACCACCTCCATCTGAGCACATGGCACATGCCCCAAGAAGCAATTACAATTAGCCTTGACGAGGAGAGCAGCCGGGGGTTCTGGAAAAGTGAATCATTGGCCTTTCTCTTCATGACTGTGTGTTGGAAATGAGCGATCGCTGAAGGCATTAGCGGCACGAAACAAGGGGGGGTAAACAGAGAAGAGAGGGGGAAAAAAATATATATAAACGAAGGAAGCTGCTCGCCCCAGACTGTCAATTGCCAAAGCAGATGTGGAAGGTACGTGTGCCGCCCACCCCAAGATGTTTTGTACCCCTTTAAACGTGTGTCCTTTCTGAGTGTGCTTGAAGTGTTAATTACCTGGGGAGGAAAGTGTTTGAGATCTAAGAGCAAGGTGAAAATGCCATGCCATGGAAAGCAGTGTGGGCTAGTAGATTTTGAGCTGGATCGAGATTTGGGAGACCTTGGTTCTGCCACCAGCCTGCTTTGGTGACCTCGGGCAAGTCACTTTTTCACTCTCTGCCTCAGTTTCCCCAGCTGTGAAAGGTGGATTGTGACCTGATTTAGTTGGGGATTGGTCCTGCTGTGAGCAGGGGGTTGGACTAGATACCTCCTGAGGTCCCTTCCAACCCTGATATTCTATGATTCTGTGACCTCTTTTCTGAAGTGCTTAGAGACTGACAGATGAAAAGTGCTGTATGGTATGTAGGTGGCAGTCTGTTTAGCAGCAGGAACTTTATTTTCAAAGCACTTTCTGAACGATTAAGTAATCTACAAAACCTACTCAGAAAGGCTGGTCTGTTTCATACAGATGGGGAAACTGAGGCCCAGAGCCGGGGAAGGGCCTTGCTTTAGTGCTTTGGTACTGTGGTGATTGTTCCTTGCAGGAGGGGTAGTTAGAAACTCATGCCCAGATCTGGGCTTAGGAACCAAGGATTCATAACTCCGGATCCAGCAGACAGACTGTGTGGGGCGGGGCTCGCAGTTGTCTATTGGTTGCCAGCAGTGTTTGATTCAGGCAGCCGTGTGTTGCACAGGGGACCTGTCAGCACTTGCCTTGATTGGAGCATGTCAGAATCTCCACCTGTTTTTAATTTAAAGGTTGGGTGCAAAAGAGGGAATTGCACCCGAGGCAGAAGGGGCCACCTGGCAGCCTGTGGGATGCCTCATGCTGCCTTGCCAGCCTCTGACCTGTCTCCCCCATGTGGTCACGGGAGAGAGAGAGACGCTAAGATGCCGAATACATATGAGCCACCAGTTGGGACGGGACGGGGTCGGGGGCACTCTGCGATGTAGGTGATCTGCTTGGATGGGCAGAGCTCAGCTTTTCCTGGTGATTTGATCGTGATAATTACAGGGGATGAGGGAACGTGTGATTAGGTGTATTTACTTGGGGGTTAGACATTATCCTGGCATTTATATAGGGGGTAAAGTGCAGTTAGGGAATTTGCCCCTAGTACTTATAGGAGGGGTGGGAATTACCCTGCCTTTAATATGGGGCAGAGGCATGCGCTTGGGAGCTTTGATCTGAGCAGTTCTAAGAGGAGACGCTGTTGTTTTGTAGCCATAGTGAGATTGTTCTTCTGGGCCCTAATTCTCCCCCCAGCTCTATGTGATACAAGTAGCTCTCATAGATTTCAGTGGAAGTTGTTGTACCATGGCTGGGGTGAATAGGGCAGCTGTTATTTGTAGGGTTATCTCAGCACCTCCATGGAGGAGGAGTTCGGTATATGAAGGGATTGGAGTGAGGGCCTCCTTTATCAGCCAATGGTAAGGTTTGAATGGGTTTTGCATTTATTCGGAGCAGGGGGTTGGTATGGAGGGGGTAATTTGAAGTGAGGGGTTATTCTGTCATCTAGGGGAGCATTCTCTTGGCATCTGTTAGATGGATGGGGTGTTACCTGGGGATTTAAGGTGTGGGTGAGTTGAGTTTTTCCTTGAGGTTTGCTGCAAACCCCTTTCCCTTGGTTGGAACCCGACGGTCTCTGTTCTGAGGGCTTCCTTGTCTTTCTTCCTATAGCCCCTCCGGTGGGGTTTTTTGTCTTTTGGGTTGAGGGCCCCCCAAACTGCCTTCCCTTCAAAGCAGCCCTAGGCACAGCCTGGAGATGTTCTGAGTGGTGGATGCAAGCCGGGGTGGGCGCCGGAGGCGGGCAGAGGTCAGCTCTTTGTAACTGAGTGACTCAGGAGTCGCTTGAACGCAGCCCTTTCTACATTCCCACGCCGCCATGGCCAGGTGGGCAGCCTTTAGTAACCAGTAACTGGAGTGAGTGTACACCACGCATGACTGCTTTTCAGCATGTATCTGCCTCATGCTTGGGGACCTGCCTCCGGGGGGTGGGGGACAGATAGAATATGGCCTCCAGCTCACTTTCTGTGGCATCCCTGATTTCTGTTCAGTTATGCTACAGCTTGTGAGAGGCTGGTCTGGCACAGTGGGACCTGATTCTGATGTCGCTCTGGTTTGGGCTGCATTGCAATGACTCCTGATTTACAATAGTGTGTGGGAGAGCAGAATGATTCCTCCTTTCCTGGAGGCGGTAAGTATTTGGGGAGCCAGAGCCCCTCCCAGTAGCTTTCCCCCATGGATCCGGTTATTGCAATGCCTATCGCAGAGGTGGGGTGTGTGTGACAGCTGGCGTTTGGGACATATTGTCGTGCTGCCATGGAGCGGGTTGCCAATGACTGGAAACCTGGCCAACCCACTCCGCTGGGCAGGCAGCCTACAACAAACCCCACTGTATGTCTTCTGCTCCGTGCTATTCACCCACCCGGCACTGAGCTGGAAAGCTGATCTGGTGGCTCAGTGTTTGTGCTGGGGGAAGTCAGCTGAGTTTGAGACTAAGAAGAGACTTGGAGCCCAGAACAAAAATAGAACACGTTTTTTTAGTTGGACAAAAAAGGGTTTTTTCTCCGCCCCCTCCCCCTTCTCTTTGGAACTTGCTCCATTGACTTGACTCAAACAGCCGCTGTGCTCCCAAGCCTGGAAAGTGTTTCCTTCTGGAACGGCCCAGCTGCCAGTTGGCTCCTCCTGAGCTCTCTGGCTTGCGCTTCACGCTGTGCCGATGATGTGATAGGAATCGGAGTTACGACCTGGACGTTCGCATGAATGAAAAAGTCAGCTGCGCTGTTCGGAGCAGTGCTAGCCAAGAGGCAATTTGGAGGAATCCGTGTGCTCTCTCTGCCAGCGGAGTGCCGTGCTCCACACAACCGGGGGGGCCAATTTTTGCTCTTTTGGCTTCAGTGGGAGCCAGAGGAAGAAAGTTGTAGTAGTTAAAGCACAGAGCGGGAGCGACATAGTTATACCAACCTTAAACTCCCTTGTAGACAGCGCTGTGTCTTCCCGCTGACCTAGCTTCCGCCTTTTGGGGAGGTGGATTAGCTACGCTGATGGGAGAGCTCTCTCCCGTTGGCGTAGGAGCATCTTCACTTAAGCACTGCAGCGGCACAGCTGCACCAAGGCAACGTTTTAAGTGGAGACCTCTCCTCAGGGCATGGCAGTGCTGCAGTCGGAGGTGTGATGCAGCACGTGTCGACGTACCAGGGCTAGCTTTAGCCTCGCTAGCTTGGGCACCGAAAGCAGGGCAGGCTGTACAAACCTGCTCGGGACCCTGGCTAATGACTCAGGCGGCTAGCGCGTGTCATCACGGCCACGCTGCCCAGCACCCGAGCTAGCTAAATGTCTACCCCTGATTGCAGTGTAGACATACCCTCCATGACTTTCCCAAGGTGATATGGGGAAGTTTGAGGCAAGGCAGGGAATTAATCGCAAGTTTTCCAAGTCCCAGGCTAGTGTCTTAAGTACTGGATTATCCTTCCTGTCTTATGCCCACCATCACTGACTTGCCATGTGACCATGGGCAATTATGACTCTGTAGTACTGACCTGTCCTAGGCTAACTGCCTCAAGCCAGGAGCCAGGTCTCCTGATTACTAGTCCAACATTGTGTCTGCGAGACCGCACTGCCTCCTCAAGTTCCCTTTCTCTGCCCCCGTGTCCACATCTGTAATGTGTGCATGGGGATGATACCTACACCCCAGCGGTTTGCAAAGGGTCGATTAGTTAACATGTGCCCCTCCATATAGTGTATGTAGATGGGATACAGGAAGTTCTGGAGTCACAGTTATTTCTAACTCTCAAGTAATGGTGTGTGAAGATGACAAGATCTCAGAGCATTTCATGGGCTTTTGTTCTGGGACTTTTTTTTGTGGTCTATTCATTTAGCTGGTGAAAGATTTTTTTGTTTTGGCCTCAAAATATGCACAATATCTCACTGTCATAAGAATCAGCGCAGACGTCAGCCTTCGTCTCAAAGGAATGTGTACATTCTGTGTCTGTCCCTCTACCCGGGTCTCCTTTTCACTCAGCAAAAGATCTTTTCCCCCTACTGTTTCTTGCCAGTTGATGTGAAATGTGAAACGCCTCCCTCTTTCATAATCCACAGACTCCAAAGGTCTTTGCAAAAGAGAAGCCAGTATCAATTATCCTCTTTTTAGCCTGGAAACTGAGGCACAGAGAGAGGAAGTGACTTGCCCAAGGCCACAAACTCAGTGGCAGAGCCAGGAGTTGAACACAGATCCTCTTCTTTCTGGCCCGGGGCCTTAGCCACTAGGCCATGCATCCCTTAACTCCTGTTTATGGGAGATGTGCTATCCAAAGTGGGCACGTCCTGGCACCATTCAGGACGCCTGCCGTTTCCTGGGCTTGTGTGACCCCGTTTTGCATTGTATTACACAGGATCCAGATTCCTGTGGCATGTCGGAAGCACAGGCAAGCAGAAGTGGTTAAAAAATAATCTCCTTTGAACTGAGCTAGGGAACGAACATTCCTCCTCTCCGCAGAACCTTGCATCCTTCATGGATGAATTGTGTTCCGCAGTAGGAGATCTTTCCCTTCCCAGTGATAGGAATGGCTTCAATGGGTCATGTGGATGAATTTCACGCTGCATGGGTAGGTCTGCCCACGTGAAGACCCTTCAGTAAGGCCCATGTAGTACCTATTTTTGGTTAGCTGGGACTATACTGTCTTGTTCACTGGGTAGTACAAGCTCCTTGGGCAAATCATTTCATCCCTCTCTTTTCCCTCTTGCTCGTCATCTGTCTTATTTTTTTAGGTTGTAAACTCTTTGGATTAGAGACAGTCTCTGTGTTTGTACAGCGCTGAGCACAGCGGGGCCTGGTCTCAGCAGAGGCTTCTGTAATGCAAATAATAAAATAATAATAGTATAGTCATCTATTCTTAGAGCCAGAACCTGATCTGCAGTCCTTGCCCATGTGGATAATCTTTATCCACATTGTCCTACAGAAGTCAACGGGACTGTCGGCATGAGTAAAGGTTATGTAAGATTAGCCAATAGTCTATATTGTCGAGGAGTTGGAATGAGACCCTCAGTAGGTGTAAATGAAGTCAATGAGAGATGCCTTCTGAGGATCCGGTCACTGGAGTTGCGTTTGCAAGAAACAGCGTGGTTTTCCATTGCAGCTTTGTGATGATCAGATGCAGGGGGGATAAGTGTGGTATAAACAGAGATAAGACAACCTGGGTCATTTGCCTTCCGAATGGTCTGTCGGTGTCAGATTTCACCTTCTACTCTAATGGCTGGTCTCCTCTCCGCTTAGATGCCGTGCCTTTCAGAAACGCCATGCGTCAAGTGATGCAGGTGTTGCTATGCAACATGGCCCTTTTAATGAATAAGTGAGTGACTGGTACAGAAGAGCTACAGACATGACATCAGTTGTAAAGGAAGGCCTGAAATGTGACCTACCTTCCTATATCTGTGTGCAGAATCCAGGGTTCTGGTGCAGAGACAAAGAGGCGGAGGACTGGAACTGGTCGAAATAGTTTTGTCTGAACGCTTTGTCTTTTCAAAATGGCTTTTGGGGCAAAACTATTTCTGCAGAAAATCTTCATTTATGTCAAAAATGTTCAGTGTAAAAACAAAATCCAAAAAAGTTTCAGTAAAAACATTCATTTTTTTGGAAACAGATGTATATTTTTTTAAACGGGGGGGGGGAGCCTGAAAAAAATTTCACAGGGAATTTTGAAAAAAAAAAAAAAAAACCCACAACCAAAATATTTCAAAATTTCTATAGAAAAATAATTGGTAGTAGATGCTGATTACTGCTGATTAGTTTGGAGAATCAGGCTTCTGGAATTTCATTCCTTACCGCCTGAAGAAAGTCTGGCTGCTTCCTTCTAGGTGCCAGGGGAGACCCATGAATCAGACCGTCTGAGGGTCCATCTACACTACGCTGGGAACATGCTTGCCAACTTGGGTAGCCCATTCGAAATAGCAGCAGCTCGTCCGAGTACAAACTCGCCCCGCGTATGTATTCAGGCAGCCTGTGCTACCCCCAGCTACGCTGCTATTTTTAGTGCACTAGCTTGAGCAGAACTAGCACGTCTGTTTGCTGAGCTGGGAAGCATCTAAGACTTACCCTGAGCCACTGGTTTTGGGGCAGCATGGCTACGTGCTGCTCCTTACTCGGGGCTTGTGGCAAAGTCAGAATTGAGCCTTTAGACTTTTTTGACATTGAAAATCTGTCTCCCCTCCCCCAGCCTTTCCTCAAGGGAGCACATCACGACCTTAAAAAGCCCCACCGGCTCAGAAAACTCTTATCCCAGTGGCCCTGGCTTTCGTGTGCCTCGCCCTTCCTCCTGACCCAGCCGGCACAGGAAGGTTGCAGCAGGCTGTGTGACTGGAGTGTCCGAGTTGCTGCGAGTTGCGGGGCCAGACTGATTTGCCAATTGCGTGTGCAGTTATGAATTTTCCAACCTTGCTTTGAAAGGGGTCCAAGGCAGATTAACAACAGATGCTTTAAAGCACCCTTCCCCATGCCTTGGTAATGAGAGGAATGCTCCGTGCAAACGCTGCGCTTCCAGCCGCTGTCACTTGTCTGCAGCTAGCGTTCCGCCTGCACGTCCCACGCTTCAGTCTGCTCGCTCCTTGGGGAGCTCACCTCCTCGCCAAAGGCCTAAACTGCATTGAGGGACTTCGGAAGCCGTCCCTGTGCTCCAAGCCTCTCCTTTGCAGTGCAGCGTGTGTGTGTGTTTCAGGGGCACGGCTACCGTGTTCCTTTGCATGACCCTTCTCAATGCACAGTGCAGCACCGCAGGTGAGTTTTATCTCTTGCCCACAGCGCCTTAGCCAGCTGTGATTAGGTTTCTATTAGATAGCTGGATAAATCATACAGGCCTGATTCTCTCCTCACTTGAGTCTGATCTCCCCAGAGTAAAACTGGTGTGAACAGATCAGCATCAGGCCCAGTAGGAATATTAAATTAATTCTCCATAGAGTTTTTTTCAGAATCCTTCTCTCTGTTTCGCTGTCTTATCGAAGCTGGGAACAGTAGTTGCTAAAACAAGCAAACTGATTTAGTGGAAATGATGATTTGAAGGCAAATATCTGGATTTCAGTTATATTGCTGTAAATCTGTAATAACTCCCCTGACTTCAGTGGAGTCTCTGGGTTTACAATGCGCTAAAGTAACCGAAAGCAGCATCCAGCGCAAGACCCTTCATCCCTACTCCATTTCTTGGCCTTTCTCCATCACCCCCCAGGCAGGCATTCTTCCTCCTATTCGCCCTTTTGCCCACATACCCTTAGTTCCCTGCTGCCAGAGGTGACAGTTGTGGCCGGAGATGGAATACCTGGCAACTGGCCCAGACCCCAAATCCAGGAGTTTTTCTTTCCATCTGTGGCATCTTGGTGTATTGCTGTTTTTCCTGCGGTGGCTATAAATGGCCCTTTTCTGGTGGGTGGCAGCCTCTCTTTGGCTGGCTAGCCGGCTTCCTCCTGCTCTGCAGAGTCATTTCCCCCTTGCTCTGTCTGTCTGGATTGAGCCATTCTGTTGCTGTCGCACACTGGAGACTATAACCTCTTGCCTATGTTCCTTGGGGCGTAGCTGTGCCTAATGGGGTTCTCCTTAGAGGGTTATTTAGCTTAGAAATTCACGCTCCCCCAGATGTGTACAGAAGTCCAATTATTAGGTACTGTGTTGAGGGACAGGGAGAGGAAGGAGGATCCAATGGTTAGAGCGCTTGCATGGGACTTGGAAAATGCAGCTCCCTGTAGGAGCCAGGCCACTTAGCCTCTCTGGGCCTCAGTTCCCTATCCATAAAATGGAGATGACACTTTGTGAGCAGCGTTCTGATCTCAGCCACCCTGGTGCAAATCCACATTGGTTTCACTGACGTCAAGGGAGCTCCTTTGGATTTGTGCCAGGTAAGTGCAACCCTTTGACTTAAGTTCTTCACCGGTGAGACACTGGGCAATGGACAAATTCTGGGCTCACCCCAGTGACTCCACTGAGTTGGTGCTCTCCGCTAGACCAGCGTAAATCGGGAGGGTCTCCACTGATGTGGGTTTACACTGGTGCATATGAGAGAAGGCTTGAGGAGCCCAAATTCGACCCCGAGCTTAATCACCGGCATTAAGCATCTCTGGAAACGCCTGTGCAACTTGCACGGATCCCCAGCGGGGTTGCACCTTGTACACCGAGGAGGCAGAAGGGGGACAGAGTAGCAGGAAAAACAACTAAGAGGAGGATACAAGGTAAAGTAGACCCCACCCGGGGTTTGGACAAATCCCCCCATGAATGATACTGTTGTAGGGCATTGGAGACCTTTCACTGTCCCTCCCGTGTTGCCCAGCTGTGCTGTTCCCCAGTTGTCCTCTGTGGCAGCCCTGGTGACACACACAGCCACTTGCTGTCTCAGCTCTGTGCTGGGCTCATGCAGGGTCTGACCGGGGCTGTTCCATCAAGTCGTGGGTCTGAAGCACTGAACAAGCCCTGGGGACTGTGGATGGAGCAGCCCCTGCCCCCTCCACCAGCTACCCTGCCTGCCACACAGCTGATCAGAGAATGGCTGGGCAGGACCAGGCTGATTGCGATGCCCAGGTGTTAACATTCACCAGGACGCCTGCTGGAGTAAGAGCTGCAGAGCTTGGCTTTGGTCAGGAGCCCCAGGAGCACGAATGTTGGGTCTCTTCTCCCCCTATTTCTCCAGACACTTGGGCTGTGGTTCCTCTGTACGACCGAGCACCCATTCGAACCCTGGGGCCAAGGCAGTCTCTATGGGAGAGCCCCCTACGAGATGGGAGCAGATAGTAAGGGGTGTTCGCTGCCCCAACCCATTGCCCCGAGATCACCTGTTATTAGAAAGGCCACGGTTCTGATTCTCCTCCCACATATCCTGCTGTGAGTCCATTGACTTTAGTGCGGTTTATTCCAGATTTACGCTGAGCAAAGGCAAAATCAGGCCCACTCATCCATAGAGCAGCAGCTTCTGTACGTGAATTCTTGGACGTAGGACACAGAGCTTTGCATGGGGCCGGGTAGGGGAACAGCTCTCGGATTCTCAAGGAAACCAAGTTTACATGGTAGGGCTCTCTGTTCCTACCTAGTGCCTGGACCACTGTGAGGTTGAGTCCGCAAGAGCACTGAAGCTAGCGGACTTTGAATGCAGGCGGTAGAGGCTCTTGGGTCGAGAGATCCTGGGTTCTGTCCTCCTTGCCAGTGACTTACTCCAGGACATCCGACCATGCTCAGCTGTGCCTAGCTGCCCAGCGCCTCACTGGTGAAGAGTGTAAGTTGCAGGGGGAAGATCCTAGTTGTGCGCATGTTGGCAGAAATCCAAAGGAGCTCCATTGACTTTACCGGGGCCAGTCTGGCTTTGCACCAGGGTGGCTGAAGTCAGAATGATGCCCACAAAGTGTGTGTTCCAGGCAAAGCTGGGGCAGCTTAACACAGCAAAGGGTGAGCTCAGTGGGGCAGAGAATCTGATCCCTTGGTCTCCTGGAGGGTCAAGCTGGCATCTTTCTCCTGCCCTTGAATTATCCCATGTACCTGTACTATAATAGCTAGGAAGCGGCTGGGATTCCAGCTTTTTCTTTGGCGTGGAGTCGGTGGGCAGAGACCATGGCAGTGTCAGATCTCCTCCCCGGCCTCAAACCAGCCCTCGGCCTTTTTCCTCATGTCCTGTTTCCTTGTGGCTTACGCAAGGTCAGGCGGAATTCTTCCCAAAGAACTGCTGAGGCAGTAAGCTCCAGCGTATCTGGCAGCAGATGGTTACCAGAGCTCCCTCTCCCTGAGATGCTCTCCAGGCTACCCCTCGCTGCGAGGTGCGTGTCGGACCTGGAGCCAGCCCCCCGCTCTTGGCATCCTGCCTTCCCTTCTGGCTCTGTGGAACAATCGGCGTGGTTGCCTCCGTAGCCGGCTCTTCTGGCCGGTGTCTCCCCTAGCCTCCCTGAGGGAGCTGTAGCTTGCAGAAGATGGAGGGGGGGAGAGCGCTGCTTGTGTTGATTTAGTGAAGTGCCCAATGCAGTCAGCTTGGATGTCTTGGAAATGCCCTTGTCATACCGGACATTGGCAATACCAGGAGCGCTGAGCTGGAGTGCCGATGAAAAGCACAGTGGGGAAAGTAACTGAAATACTTTCCTCATGCATTGTATTTTCCAAATGGACAACCTACCCTACATTCGCAATTACTGAGTGACAATCTTCATTCATTGATATATGTGCTTTCCACAACCAACTCTCTGTATAACTTTTCATGAGTGATGTACTCGAATACTTGGTTGCTAATATCTAAACTGTATTCTTAAGTGTTCTCACCTAAATGTGGGTTATTGCTGATTATGCACTATATGTATCTTATGACTTTAAAAACAAACTTTGTATTTGTGGATAATCTAAGCACTATACCCAGATGTACAGACACTTTTTAAAACTGTGTACTATTAACATTAGCTTTAATAAAATTTCTCATTCCTTCCATTTGCTTTTTCTTACAGTGCATGTAGGAACATGAAAGGCAAAGATCGTCCTTTTCTTGCTTAATTCTTTCATCCTGCTGGTTTGTTATTATAGGGCTGCTTGTGGGTGCTGGGCTACATATGTTTATTTTCATTACTGGCTGCTGGGGAAGGATGGGGCGTGCATGGTGCGAGGAACAAGTGTAGCCAGGGTCTCTTGAGCTAGGCATGTTCTTTGCTCTAAATCAGTGGCTCTCACCTTTTTTTCAGATGACTGTACCCCTTTCAGGAGTCTGATTTGTCCCACGTGCCCCCAAATTTCACCTCACTTAAAAATGACTTGCTTAAAAAAATCAGACATAAAAATACAATAGTGTCCTGGCCACACTATTACTAAAAAATTGCTTACGTTCTCATTTTACCATATAGTTATAAAATAAATCAATTGGAATATAAATATTGTACTTATGTTTCAGTGGATAGCATATAGAGCAGTATAAATGCCATTGTATGACATTTTAGTTGGTAGTGACTTGGGTAGTGCATTTTACGTAGCCTGTTGTAAAACTAGACAAATTCCTAGATGAGTTGATGTACCCCCTGGAAGACCTCTGCATACCCCCAGGGTTGAGAACTACTGCTCTAAATTGACTAACTGATTATTGTATCGTCCATGCGTGATCCTGCACTTTTCCCAGTAGGAGTTGGTAGTGCAGGGCTCACCCTAAGAGTTGCATGGCACATACTTAGGGCGCTTCCAAATTCATGGTCCATTTTGGTCAATTACACGGTCATACGATTTTAAAAATCGTCAATTTCACGATTTCAATGATTTAAATCTGAAATTTTACGGTGTTGTAATTGAAGGGGTCCTGACCCAAAAAGGAGTTGTGTGTGTGGGAGGGTCACAAAGTTATTGTAGTGGGGGTTGCAGTATTGCTACCCTTACCCCTGCGCTGCTGCTGGCAGTGGTGCTGCCTTCAGAGCTGGGCAGCTGGAGAGTGGCTGCTGCTGGCCGGGTGCCCAGCTCTGAAGGCAGCGCCGCTGCCAGCAGCAGCAGCGCAGAAGTAAGGATGGCCTGGTATGGTATTGCCAACCTAACTTCTCTGCTGCTGCTGTGGGGTGCTGCCTTCAGAGCAGTCTATGGCATCTGTATAGTACAGGGTAAAAGCATACAAAAGACCAGATTTGATGGTCCGTGACACATTTTTCATGGCCATGAATTTGGTAGGGCCCTACACATACTGTAGTGGTGTTTTTATTACCCTTATATTGCAGCTAAGGGTCTGTCTACATTGTGCTGTAAATCAGGGTCTGTGGGGCCTGGACTTGTAGCCTCAGAGTTTCCAAGCCTGCCCTTGTGCGTCCACACTGCATTATAAACCTGGGTTTACAATTGCTGGACCCAGGTCTCGGCCGTGTTAACGGTTCCATGCTGCACGGCACAGCCCTACTGACTCAGGTCTGCGGCTTGAGCTGCGTCCGCATGGCAGAACGACAGGGCTTGGACCCGAGTCTCAGCAGGTCTTGGACTCGGATCCATCCCCTGCGGGTGGGTCCTGGGACCCAGGGCGGGAGTGCTTGGTGGCCCATGTCAGATACATTTGTGTGCAGACGGGTAGAGGGGTTTGGGCTCAAACCGGAGCCTGGCTTTACAGGCAGTGCAGACCGACCCTAATGGGCGTTGCTCCTTCTCCCAGCACAGGGATCTTGCAGCCAGCGCTTGTGGAGCAGCAGCAGTGATGCTGCCAGTGCAGGGAAACCGCAAGCTGAGTCTCTGGCCTGGATGAACTCCATTCGTGCGCTGAAGTACGAGGCAGGGAGCCAGTGAGACTCACGTCTCTTGGAAGTCTGAGGTTTCTGGTTGTCAGTGGCGTGTTTGTGTCTCCCTCGCTGACCTTCTGAGTACACTCTGCTACACACACACCGCTCCCCGCATGACAGAGCTGCGCCGTGCAATGGGACTTCCATTCCTCCCCCCGCTCCTTCCCCTGAATCAGCCAAAGCCGCAGCTGATGATGGCAAAGACCTTTCTCCCCAGGGAGGGGGCGGGGGGTGAGCAGCCGCCCCCCACATCCTCTCGCTGCCGGAACTCATAATTGAAAGCATGAGCTGGTACAGCTTCGATCTGATCAGCGTTCTGGTTCCCTGCGAGCAGAAACAGCTAAACACAGGCAGCCTGGCCAGCCCCTACCGCCCTGCTTTCTCAAGGGCAGGACTGTGGGGGGGAGCGAGGGTAGTTTGGGTCTGTCTCTTGTCTGGTTTAAGTGAAGCATCTGCCCAGCTTTGCAGTGACCCTGGCTGTCCAGGTTCCTGCGAGTAATCTGGGACAGAGCCACCTGGTAGCCCAGCCCTGGAGTAACGCGCTGCTTTGAATTCCACGCTTTTCCCCCTCCCCCAAGGAAACCCAGCCTGATCCAAAGCCCTTTGAAGTCCTTGGGGGTCTTTCTAATCGCTGCAATGGGCATCTGGGGTGCAGGGGGCTTTAACTGATCCTTTTTGTCCCTCCAGAAAAGGACTTGGCTCAGGCTGGAATGAAAATCCCCTGGCCTTTCTCCCACACCCCCATGAAGATCTGGGGGAACGTGTGTTGCATTGTCTGCCGACCCGCTTGTGATTCGGTGAGATCTTACAGCAAACCCATGGTCTCAGCAATGTGCTAGATCAGTTGGAGAGGCAGTGGCCTAATGCATAGTACACTGGACTGGGAGTCAGGAGACTTGGGTTCCATTCCCAGCTCTGCCACTGACCTGCTGGGTGCATCAGTTTCCCCTCCTGCCCTTTCTCCATTCAGGGGTCTCACTCTGAGGCCTTTGGGATGACGGGGAGGGGAGAGTTTTTGTACTAGCAGCATGCTCCTCATTCCTTTGACCTCGGTGTCAGCACAATTAGCTGTGCCTGGGGTGGAGTTCGGTGAAGAGAGAAAGGCGGGAGGGGGCGGGCAGTGCAGAAATTTCATTCTGACTTCCCTGGAGCTGTAGGAACAACTGCTCTTTGTAGACTGTATAAAATACATAATAGAAAAAAGAATTGAATGGGGCAAAGCTAAATCGACCCTGCCTTTTAAGTAGCCCGCCCTCCCTGGAATAATGGGCAGGGCCTCTGCTCTGTGCCCCTTCAAACCGCTCCTTAGCACCCACCTCTGCTGCGACACTTAGAAGATTATTATTTATATTATGGTAGAAACTAGAGGTCACAATCGAGATCAGGGCCTCGTTGTGTGAGGTGCTTTACATACAGATAGCAAGAGACAGTCCCTGCCCTGAGGAGCTTACAGTTAAAATAGACAGGACAGACCCAGGGTGGAAGGGGAAACTGAGGCACAGAGTGTGAAACGGGATTTGCCTGAGTTCCCACAGTTGGTCTATGGCAGAGCTAGGAATAGAACCGGTGGCTTCTGAGTTCCAGCCCCCGTGCCCTATCTGTTGCCTCCCTTGGGCTGCTCTGTAAGGCTCCTTTCTGCCCTTCAAATCTCCCCTTTAAACTCACACCTTTTGTGCTACCTGATAAGCAATCAGCCCATTTGTGATGGCTGGATTGAGGGACAGATGTAGCTAGTCGGCACTTACAATAAGTGTGCAAAAAACCCAAACAAATAGCCCATGTGTCTAAGTACAGGATGTATTTGACTGGATCCGTCACTCTGCTCATCTCCTAAGATTGGGACGTCTGTAAGCGCAGGGACCTTGCTCTCCATTATTTAGCGTAATCTGGACTGAGCCCTGGGGCGCTATAGCCACACCTTCATTAAATAACAGTGACCTGGAGTGAATTGCCCTCTTCGCTCTGCTGTAGCCCAGCCTGTGATTTCTCCTCCGTCCTGTACCTGTTAAACCCTGTGGCTGGATCCTCAGCCAGCATCAATTGGCATTGCTCCACTGACTCCAGCGGGAGCTGTGCTGAATGACAACGGCTGAGGAGCTGATCCCGTTTCAGCACCAGCAGGTGCGGTGTGGGGGGAGGGGAGGCTGACCGACATTCTCCTGGCAGGTACAAACCTGGGAGAGAGAGGGGCAGGCGTCTAGTTGAGAAAGGGGCAGCGTTGCTGCCGGCCCACCAGGGCTAGGTAGGGTTTGGTGGTTTGCCTTTTTTATTTATACCTCTCCCCAGCCTCCGGACGGGGCGGAGCTCTCCAGGGTGGGGAAGCCACTGAACAGGACAAAGCCACTGCAGCTGGGGTGGGCGGGTGAGAACAGGATGGAGCTCAGCTTGTGTGTACACTGCACACGCCCTTCGGTAGCTGACATCATTCAGGCTCTGGGTCTTCCTGTCCTCAGCTGAAGTGGGTGTGGTGTGGGTGGGTGGGTGGTGTGTGTGTCTGTGTGCGTGGGTTTTGTGCGAGTGCCCATACGTGCGTGTGGAGCTGTCTGGAAGTATGGGAACGTGTGTGCAGACTCATGCATGCGAGGCACATGAGCACACAAACGTGTGTGTGTGTGTGTGTGTCTGTGGGGGGGAGTTGTGCATGAAGCTGTATGTGGGTTTTGTGTGGACACGTGTGTGGTATGTGTGTGTTTACATGTGTGTGTGAATGTGTCTGGGGAAGAGGAGCAGATCCTAACACAGGTCAGGGTTTGGAAGGTCAGGAGCCAGGGCTGCTTAGGAATTGCTTTAAGAGCTGGGAAGGCAGAGGGAAGCTACTGTCAGAAAGCTCCGCAGGCAGCCAGTCGCCCGTCACCCGGACCCTGCTCTAGTTTAAAGAGCCGGGCTGTGCATAATGAGATGAGAACCAAGTGAATATGATACGTTGCACTTTGTGGGCCCCTAAGCACCGCGCAAAGAATAATGAACTCCCCTCGCGCCGCCCCAGTGCGCTTCTACAGCTGTGCATCTTTGGTTGCTTTAAAGAGGTGGCAAAATACCATTATCCCCATTTTATGGCTGCGGAAACTGAGGTACAGGGAAGTGAACTGATTCACACCAATTCACATCCAGAGCTGGGAATAGATCCCAGGCACCTTGACTCTGGTTTTGTCTGCTCTAACCGTTGGACTGTCCTGCCTGCATTGGGTCAGCTGCCCCTGGGTACCTTCCACCCTCCGACCCATCCCTGGCCTGTCACTTGGTGCTGTCAGATGATATCCACACTGGCTGGTGCGGTCCCAGCCCATTTTAATGTTTAATTTCCCTTTGTTCTTCTTCGGGGCACTCCCGGGCTTGGTAATGCCAGGTACCTGTGGAGGCAGCTGGCTGAATGGTCCAGTGTTTGTATTTGCCTTATTATAAGTGAGTTATTAACAGACTCCCACCAGGGCGGCCTCACTGCTAACCACACTGGGAAGTAGGGCAGGACCCCAACTCACATTCATTTGTAGAGGAGAGCCAGGCCCCCAGATGCCCCTTGGCGCTTTTGAGAGCGGCCCCTGAAACACGAGGAGAACAAGCAAACGGACAAAAAATCCCTGCAGGCCCGAGGATCAAGCCGGGCTGGTGCTTCCTGAGCAAGAGGGATTTAAAACCTGTTCCCTGGCTTTGCCAGCTGTTGATTTTTCCTGCGGAGAGAGCGTGCGGTTTGGAGCTGGCTTCGGGAGTGACACTTGATTTACAGCGGGCAGGAACATGGAAGAAAGGCTCGGCTGTTTTGTTCTGGGTTATTTAGTATTATGATTATTTGTTCAGGAGATTAAAAAAAAAAATAGACCCCAGCATTGAACCATTTCTGGTTTTTACATGGTCTGGCTGCACAGCCAGGGGACTACCGGTCCCAATCTGGACAGAGAGATCTGGGCTCGTCTCTCATTCTGATGCTTAACGGGCTGACACAGGGTTGCTTTGGGATTCAAAGGCTTCTTCCCTCCTGGGATGGCAGGATTTTGCTTTCTCCTTGGGGATCCAGTCAAACCTAAACCACAGGTTTTCTTAATGGCCTTTGGCAAGCACCGCCCGCGCCAGCTGATGTCCGCAGGCGCTTCTCTGCCTCAAGGTATCCCAATAGATGAGCATGCTGCCATGTCCTCACGGATATTGTTATGGTTAATCTCGTGGATAGGTTGTCAACCAGATTATATAGGCAGAAATTGAAGGATAGTGCCTGCAAGAGGTTGGATGCACCTTCTGTGAGGTGCCAACTCAGCACGGCTGCTCCTTCCGCAGCCAGAGGGAGGCTAGTCTGATAAAGCAGCTGTGGACTTGGTTGGACTAGTGATATTCAGGGTATGTTCCAATCGAGGAGGTCTCCTACCAGAGGAGGGCAGTCCGCTAACAGGCTAAATCTACCTGTTATCCCACTTGGCAGCAATTCTGCTGCAGGTTAGAGCAGGCACTCAGGACACCTGGTACTATTCCTGCATCTGCCACTGGCTCACTCTGTGAGCTCAGGGACAAGTAAACCTCTCTTGTGCCTCAGTTTCTCCATCTGAAAAATGGGGATAATAATATGGGGGATGGGAAGAGTGCAGGCTTAATTGCATCATGCTTTTAAAGTGCTTTGAGGTCTGTGGTCTCTTGAGGGGCAAATGATCAGTCATACCAGGAGAAAAAGTCTGGATAAAACTCTCAGTGCCAAAGCATGCAGGCTTTCCTAGTAAAGCCACTGGACTAAATGTATCCCTGGGGTAAGCCGAGCAGATTCTGTAGACACTATATGGTCTGGGGCCATTCAGAAATTTTCAGGATACCCAATCTTGAGTTCTGTGTGGGACTATTATTCAGGAGTTTGCTGGGGAGGGGATGGAGTGTTTGCACATGTCAGTGTGCTTGTGACTGATCCCGGGGCCAGATCCTCAGCTGGCATAAATCAGTGTAGCGCCAATGAAGTCAATGACCGTGTGCTGAGTTGCCCCTGCTGAGGGTCTGGCCTATCGATGTCCGGGCCAGAAGGGACCGTCATGATCATCTGACCTCCTGCTTGGCACTGGCCATATGATTTCATGCAGCGATTCCTGCACTGAACCCAGTGAATTGCGATGGCATATTTTATATGGGCCACAAGCCCCAGGCATGATAAGACCCAGTTCTTCACCTTCCCTCTCTCCTACTACCTTTCCTGGCATGGTAGGACAATGCTGGGAGTCTTGGATCACCAAGTACTGCCTTGAAGCCAGTCCCAGCCTCTTGCACAAGAGGAGAGTGCTCAGCGTTATAACCCCACAAAGTAATTCGACCCCTGCAGGCATGACGGATGGCTTTCGCCAAGCAGAGGCAGAAGGGCTAGCTAGACTAGACAGTCAACCACCTCTCTGTTTTAGACAGAGTGGTCCTTCTAGATAAGGGGGATTGGTCCTGCTCTGAGCAGGGGTTTGGACTAGATGACTTCCTGAGGTCCCTTCCAACCCTGATATTCTATGATTCTATAAGGACCAAGGTCCCTGCTGGGGCACTGCAGAGACGTTTTGGGAGTTGTCTGTCACAGCGTTTCCAGGAACGCAGGAGTGCAACCCAAACGAAACGCAGCGGGCGAAATTCAGCCTCTGGGCTTGCATGCGGCCTAGACAGGCCCTTGGGCTGGCTCTTTGTGCCCCTCCCAGTGAATCAGTAGCCACACTGGGAATGGACACCTGGACTCCTGATTCCCTGCTCTAGCCACAAGACTGCATTCGGTGCAGAGAAGCTCTGCTCTTGGGCATGTGGTTGTCCACCGTCCTCGGGATTCCTCTTCTCCGAGCCCTCTGGTTAGTATTCTATTTATGTTTATTTGGACAGTGCCTAGTGCCCCAAATTGGGGATCAGGGCCCCGTTGTGCTGGGTGTTCATATAATGGAAAGGAAACAGTTTGCGATCTAACTATGGGATGAGAGACAACAGATGAAAGGTGGATAAAACAAACAGGAAGGGCATAAGGCAGCAGTGAGACCGTTATGAGTGGCACAGCGGAGAATTGCATTCTCTTATTCTCAGGACAGTAGCAGCTTCTACCCAGCCATTTGTCCTTGGGGACTTTGGGGCTTCATGTGTCCACCAGCGTAGCAAGCAGCTTGTGATGTGGCTAACAAGGATGATTGAGAAGAGGCAGCCAGGAGGTCAGCCAGCATATAGATAGCTGAGCTGGTTTGTCTTCGTCATCCTAACCACATGCCCTGCTCACTGAAGGAGTTGGGGTGTCACTACATTTGCTATACTTAGTTCTCCATAGACCCCCCTGCAGTTCCCTGTAAGAGCTTCCCCATCTGGCCAGTCATAACAGGATTCTACTCTCGAGGGCGTATTGTGAACTTTAGAAAGTTAGCAAATACAAGGCTGGGCTGGTGTCCCCTTTAGCATCAAGTCTAGACCTGTCTTCCCCAGGGAATGAGAAAACTTAAAAGATGTCCACTTAGTGCATGCCTTCATCCTGGGCTTCCCTCTGCCTTTGGGGAAGATAGGGGGAAATTGACATTAAATATTATTTTAAAATCTGGAAAATATCCTGCCCCCAAGTTTTAAACGAACACTCATTCCTTCGCAAAGCATCAGCAATGGTTTGAACCCCGGATCTTCAGCGCTAAAAGCACACATTTCTATTGCTTGAATTTGTCACTCCTTTTTAGCTGGTTGCGGTAGTAGGTTCTTATCCTGGGCCAGACATTTGAGTGGGACACAGCACACTTAGCTGGTATGTTACAGAGGCAACGTGGGCTGGGAGCCCAAGGGAATCGGGTGCTCAATGCCTATTAAAAGTTGCTGGGAGTTGGGCATCTAACTCCTTTTGAAGATCACAGTTGTGGAGCTCCAGAACTGTCCTGTTTGCGGACCACATTTCTCTGCTTTCACTGCCAGTTCATACAGACCTTTGAGGGCCTGAGAATTAACTCCATAAGCATGAGGCTGCTTGGACTCAAAGCATAATGGGCATGTGCAGTAGATCTATACCTCATCAGGAATAGTGATCATGGCAGCCCCCTGGGAACAACCAGAAGGTCTCCAACACAAGGGAGCTGTGACACATCAACACCATGGTACGGGGGAACCATACGCTGCTGCTGGCTGCTCCGTGGGGAGATGAATGGATTTGTTCTGCAGGGGGTTCTGGCAACTACCAGCTCTTGGAAGACGCGAAGGGTCACTTGCAATCTCTCCCCATTCATGTCTTGTCCCATGGAGCCACTGGGCAAGCCTCTTCCATTCCTGCACCCAGAAGATGCAGTGCTGCTGGCATTTGTGGTTTCTTTGCCATTCAAGCCGGCCTATTTTAGATTCTTTTTGAGTTCACGTGGTGCTTGTGGATTGGAAAACCCCTGCAGGACAGAGCCCATCCATCTCCCCACGGAGCAGCTAGCAGCAGTGTATGGTTCCCCCGTACCACTGCGTTGATGTGTCCCAGATCCCTTGTCTTGGAGACCTTCTAGCGAATGAGATGGGGAGTGAGACCTCCAGGGTCCATTCAGTCCTCATCCATCCCACGGAGACTGCCAACATGTGGCCAGCCCAGATGCTGGGTTTTGTGTCATTAGCAGCTGGATCGAGACTGTCTTCTTGTATCACAAAGAGTGGGGGTTGTGGTTTGTGCCATGCGGACACACACCCCCTTGGGGAAACCAGAGCCCCCAAACTCTCACCCAGGAGCCAGCATCTCGGAGTCTCTACCCGCATACCAGGATTTGAACCGGATGACTCCTCCTTCCCCGCACCAACCTCCTGAGCCATCTAGCTCACCGCCTTGTTCCAGGCACCTGGGATTTAGGATTGACGGAGCTGCGCTTCGCTTCCCAAATGCCTTGGGAGCCAGGAGCAGGAGGAATAACGCGTGTAAAGCTTGTTGGATCGCTAGGTGGTGGCTCTTTCTCAGCTGATGAGTCGTAATAAGAGACGACGGGAAAATGTTACCTATTCCCTTCCCAGTATTGCTGTCGAGATGATTTTGATTCTTCCGCCAGTGAGCGGGTTACAAGTGTAGGCCCTCGTGATCGGGATCCGTGCCTCGCGGAAGGTGATTGGCAGCGTGACTCTACGTAGGCATGTACGGTGGAGTGACTCCACAACTCCTTGGTTCTGTGAGCTTCCCTGATTACATCAGAGGGGGAGTGAGAGCAGGGAGAAGGGTGGCCGGTTGCTTTCGTTCCCACGCAGGGTCTCCTTGATCCAGACCTGCGTTCGCCCCAGGTTGAGGGACTGCGGGGGGTCAGCGAACGCCAATCGAACTGAGGCTTTCCCACCAGAAATGCCTTAGTGCATTAAAGAAAACAGCAACCAACCACTGCCGTGTTCCCAAACGGGAGCGCCCAGCCCTGCTGCATTAAGGGATATGGGAGTTGCGTCTGTGCTGCAGTAGCAGCGTACGCTACCGGTCCCTTTAACAGAGCAGTCAGGGGGCATTTAAGGTTCTTCGATTGAAGTTGGAGGCAGAAAAACTCAGCGCTTGCAAAATGCTGAATCTCAGCTTTTCGGGGGCGGGGGATTTGGTGCCGGTTGATGATGTATTTATCCATTTCTCTCTTTTGCTTTTTCAAAGCCTCCCCGAAGAGGCCGAGGGCTGCCCCCTCTGAGCCCGCCCGTGTTTTCTTTCAAAGGGGTGGGGGAGTTAATTCTGTCCCTCCGTCGCCCGCACCGACCCTGCTTTCTCCGCCCGCATGCAGTGCTGCTGCCATTCCGGCTATGTACGTGCACTGTGCAAGAAGGATAATGGCCCCTACAGCTGTTCGGCGGGGGGAGGGGGAAGTGTGTGTAGGCTGAATAACTAGATCAGTGTTTCCTCCTCTGTGGTCCTTAGTTGTGGTGTGTCACGTTTTCCTGTGGACCCTTCCATGCTTCCCTTTCCTTTCGCCTCTCTGGTTTTGGTTCTTTTCCAGTGGATTCTGCAAATGTAAGTGTGCTCTTTTTATCTTTCCCTTGTGTGCAATTTTCCGAGATGTCTGTCTGTCTGTCTCTGTCTTTGTTACAGAGAGTGCCAAGGTTTACCCAGTGTGTGTGCGTGTTTGGTTAAACCTTGGCACTGGGGTGTGTGTGTGTGTGTGTGTGTGTGTGTGTTAATCTGGTGCAGCTATCTCTGGTATCTCTGTCTATCGATCTACTGCATGCAGAGATTACAAAGCGGGTGGAAGGCAGCAGCAGCAGTACATGTCATGTTTAAATAGCAGAATTTGCAAACCGCAGCTGAACTGGCAGACACAGTTGTAGTTCAGGGCGACGATGGGGGGGCACCGACCTTTGTAAGCTGTTGCTATGGAAAACCAGCCCTGCTGCGCCCCACATTTTCTAAAATCTTGCACCGGGTCCATGCAGCCATCTGGGCAGGGGGCGAGCTCAGAGATAGTTTGCTTTGACAGCATTTGCCCCCTGGGGCACCAAAATAACTAGACGGGGAGGCGAGCGGTGGTGGTGGGGAAGACAAGAGAGGAAACACATTTCTTCTGCACAAAGGTTACCCTGTCATTTGTAAGGTCCTGGAGATCCGCGGTAGGGTTTTCCTGTAATGATCTTAAATTATAAATGGCTACTAACTTATTTTCTTAAGTAGCTTACTGAATTTGGAAGCTTTCCAAAGTGTGTGTGTGTGTGTGTGGTTTTCTTTCTTTTTTTGGCCGAGGCATTTAAAAAAAAAAAAAAAAAAAGACTCACTTTCCCTTAAGGTGGATTTTTTTTTTCCCCTTCTAAAAATATTGTCTGCTTCACTTCTGGGGAATTTAAAAACGATCATTGGGGGGAAAGAAGCTGGGGATTTTAAAAAATGATTTTTATTATTTGCCTGGGTAAATAAAAGGAGAGTTAGCCCAGGGGTGCATTTTCAAGGGAAAATGGTGGTGATAATTGAGGTGGGGGGGGTGGCATATTTGTTATGAAAACTGGGGTGACTTTGTCCGGTGGGAGGTTGATTTCTTCAGCGTCGCTCAGGCAAAAGAGAGAGCAGGAGTCTGAATAATTGATCCCCACTAAGGAAGCAGAATGGCCTCACAATGCACACCCTGCAAAGATCTTTGCACAGATTGGCAGATCCAAAGCCTTCTCGGGGCCAAGGGGGCAGGGGCAGCGATGCTGCTGATGCCTGGGATGCGTGGGGGTGTGTGTGTGGGGAGAGAAGCAGGGGAAAAGGCACGAATTGTAGAGGTTCCTCCTCAGAGTTCCCCCACCCCCAGCTGCGCTGCAAAGGAACAAAGGGAGCCGGGCGGAAAAGCCGTGATGTGCAGGATTTGTTAGATAAGGGGTAGATTTGATTGGCTCCGTGTGTGAAAAATCTGCCTCTGATCTGTAAAAGATACTAGATTTATAATTAACCCTTTGGAGATCCCACCAGCACAGCGGAATTGGGTCTCCGGGATGCAGTCTTCAATACCTTATTGCCCCAGACTGCAGCTCCCAGTTCAGCTGTAGCTTGGTCGGATGATGCACTTTGCCTCTGTCCCTCCTACCTCCTTCGGCATTTAATTGAGCAAAGCCTGGGGTTTGTAGAGGAACTTTTTCATCAATTCAGAAGTTTTAAGGCCAGAAGGGGTCACTGTGCTCATCGCCCAGCGATCCTTGCATCATGCCCCCCTCTTGCTTAACTAGACCAGATCACCCAAAGACACCCCCCACACACACCTTTACTGACAGCCTTCATGTGAACTTTAATGTGATTGTTTTTTTTATCCTGGTCCCAATGGAATCCCCAGGTGGTTGGTAAACACAGTGGGAGCAAAGACGACCAATGTGCAGCGTGCATAGTTACCATTTAATATCCCTGTGCCCTCCCATAGCTATCCCAGGCTGGCTAGTTGAAGGCATGGTCATGTTCCCACTGAAGTCTTGCGTTGGAGTTCCGTGAGCTTGAAGCCCACAGCCTGCCAAGTGCTGAGTGTTGCTCTCTGCAAGACACACCTGAGCAAATGTCTGATGTGCATCTAAGGTGCAGGCGTGGCCCTTGTACGGGCTAAGCCAGTTTACAGCCTCAGGTCGAGCTACTCGGCTTGGTTCTGTGGACTGGAGGTTTGATTTGCCAACGTTTTGTGGGTGAGGTCAGCGTCTGGGAGCAACAGCAACTAGTAGTGAGAGCAGGTGCTGTCCAAGCTCGCACTTGCCTGGCTGCTGATGGACTCCTGCATGACATCCAGCTGCCGCTGCTGTCCCAGCCCTGGGCTTTCCCTGCACAGAGCTCTGCTGATGCTACTCAGCCCTGATCGGCAGCAGCATCCCCTTGCTGTCCTGGTTGCGTGGGACTTAGTGTTTACAAAGCCCTGGGAGGTCACTGGATGCCAGGGTTCAACTGCAATTTGTTAATATTCATTAAGACGCCAAGCGCTGTTTTCGCAGTGGTCCCCAAATGCACTCGGACCCCCACCCCGATAATATTTCTGCATATTTTCAATGGGCTTAAACGAGGCACTTCAAAACTGGCGTGTTAGCCGAGCTGCTGAGAACACGGCTATAATTGTGTGGACCTCGATGGTTTCAGCACCACGTCATCTCCTTTTTCATTCCTCTTGAATTTCTAATTGCGGTTACACCGGCGTTCTCCCCTCCCCACCCACGAGACACATCTCAGGGTAGGGGAAGCAGAGCAACGAGGAGGAATTCCCGGGGCCCAGCTCCGTTTCAGACCTTTCCTGTCTGCCTAGGTTTTTGGATCCCCTCTTCTCCTCCATAACATTGGCACATCCCCAGAGATGAACACACCTCGCGCCTATGAAGTAGGACGGTGCTACTATTCCCGTTGGAACAGATGGGGAAACGCAGGTTTCGGGTCTGTCTATGCTGCAGTAAGAGGTGTGACAATGCAGCACGTGTAGACACACCTGAGCTAGCTCACTCTAATAGCGGTGAAGCTCAGGCTGTAGAAGCCCAGCCAGGACCCTGGGTGTTTAGAATCATAGAATCTCAGGGTTGGAAGGGACCTCAGGAGGTATCTAGTCCCACCCCCTGTGCTCAAAGCAGGACCAATCCCCAACTAAATCATCCCAGCCAAGGCTTTGTCAAGCTGGCCTTAAAAACCTCTAAGGAAGGAGATTCCACCACCTCCCTAGGTAACCTATTCCAGTGCTTCACCACCCTCCTAGTGAAAAAGTTTTTCCTAACATTCAACCTAAATCTCCCCCACTACAACTTGAGACCATTATTCCTTGTTCTGTCATCTGGTACCACTGAGAACAGTCTAGATCCATCCTCTTTGGAACCCCCTTTCAGGTAGTTGAAAGCAGCTATCAAATCCCCCTTTATTCTTCTCTTCTGCAGACTAAACAATCCCAGTTCCCTCCCACTCTCCTCAAAAGTCATGTGCTCCAGCCCCCTAATCATTTTTGTTGCCCTCCGCTGGATTTTTCCAATTTTTCCACATCCTTCTTGTAGTGTGGGGCCCAAAACTGGACACAGTACTCCAGATGAGGCCTCACCAATGTCGAATAGAGGGGAACGATCATGTCCCTCGATCTGCTGGCAATGCCCTGCTTATACAGCCCAAAATGCCGTTAACCTTGGCGACAAGGGCACACTGTTGACTCATGTCTAGCTTCTCGTCCACTGTAACCCCTAGGTCCTTTTCTGCAGAACTGCTGCCTAGCCACTCGGTCCCTAGTCTGTAGCAGTGCATGGGATTCTTCCGTCCTAAGTGCAGGACTCTGCCCTTGTCCTTGTTGAACCTCATCAGGTTTCTTTTGGCCCAATCCTCTAATTTGTCTAGGTTCCTCTATATCCTATCCCTACCCTCCAGCGTATCTACCTCTCCTCCCAGTTTAGTGTCATCTGCAAACTTGCTGAGGGTGCAGTCGAGTGGCAGTTACTCAAGTGGCAATCCCGTGCTGCCATGGCTTCATCGCTATTGACTTTTCGAGCTACTGGATTAAACCAAACGTGGCTACATCCTCGCATGCTGCAGTCACCCCTTTGAGATGGCCAGATTTTCAAATATGGTCAGCAGCTCCCATTGGGACACGTAGGGCCAGATTTTCAAGAGTCATCTGTTTTGGCCCAAGGAGTTGGTGGCACGGCTGAGGACTGAACCTAGGTCTGCTCTGCTGTCTGCCAGTCGGAGCGTCTTAACCACAAAGCCAGACTTCTTTCCTTGAGAGCCGAGGTCTGGAGTTCTGTGTTCGGGTCTAGGCCCCACAGGGCTAGCGAGCTAGAGGGAATTTGAAGGAGAGCAATGAAAGTGACGCTCGGGCTGGAGGGGACTGATTTTTGGGACAAGAATTCAATAGGTGTAGGATGAGGGAAGTTGGTAACCCTTTATGGGCATTCAGCAGACATGGACACCAAGGGTAGAGGGTCTTGTCTTGGTGATGGACATAACTAGGAAGGATAGGATGAGATGAACGATAGGAAGACTGAGTCTGAATATCTGTTCAGCTGTGCAACTGGCTGCCCCGGGAAGTGAGGAGACACCTGTTATTGGGTTACTCTAGCACAGCCCTGGAGAAGCAACCTAGAGCAAGGGACTGTCCTGCACCGGGAACGGACAGAATGAAATGGGTTGCGTGTGTGGGTGCAGGAAGAGGGTTCCCCCCCCATTCATCTGAGAGAGAGATCCATGCATGGAAGTGGGGGCTGGGTGGGTGGTATATATGTGTCCCCTCTCAGCTGGTGGTGGGGAATCCACAGAAGTTTGAGGCTTCATTAGCTTTTCCAGGTTCCCACTCTGTACCATGGGATCTCCCTTTGAGGGGGCAGCTGAGGGGCCCCTGGCAGCATGGCTCCATGGAGGCTGGAGAGGGGCAAGGGGGCCCTAGAACTTGGGAGCAAGGGGAGTCCCACAAGGCCCCTAGCCAGGGGATAATGATCCTGCTGATTCCATGCCTTCATGTTACATCAGAAAAGAGTTTGAGGCTCCTCCTCCCGTCTAGCCACAAAGAAAGGGAGGGTGGTTGAAAACTTGTGCTCCAACAGATCTCTGGGGTCTGAGATCCCCGCTATTTGTGCTCTCCGAGAGAAGAGCTTTGGGTGAAGCTCACAGAGCTCCCCTACAGCAATTCCGCCTCACTCCCCTCCTACCACGATTCGATGCGCCGACCTGGCACCGGCGCCATCCTATTAACTCCACCCAGATTGGCATGTTGAGCCCACGTCCCACCCCTGTCGAAGTCAGAATACTAGAATATGGACCCTCTGCTGAGGACAACCCTCCCTCCACTTTCTGTGAGCATCCTGGGTCCAGCAACCTCGCTGCTGGGAACACAGACCTTGTTTGGTTTGTTGTTTTTTTTTCTTAAATGCGATGCTATCTCGCTCCTGGCCTGGGGAGGCAAAATGGCATGGTCTCCTCAGAGACGGGTCCCTCCGGCAGCCTGGGAAATTGCTGTCAGATGTCTCCTTGGTGCGTGAGGGTGTGTGGGGGGGGAGAACAGACTTCTTGTGCTACTGACATTTGTGTCGCATTAGAGTACCGTATGGAACGTGGGAGACGGAACCCTTCCCCTAAGGGCTCTCTCAAAACACAGGGCTGCCTTTGAAGAAGCCCTCTTGGTTGGAGCTGTATTTAGAAGATTTCCGAAGGGACTGGCTGTCCCTTTCGGGTGGGAAGTTACCTCGTTTGGCCTCTCCTTGTTATGGGGTCACAGCAGGTCTTGATTGTTTATACTGGCCAGCGACTGACTGCTCCAGTCTCACTTTGAAGTGGGGCCATTTTTGTTCTCAGGGAAAGTGAATTGGAAAGGCATCTCAGACGCGAAACGAAGGCTATGGGTACGTCTTCATTACCCGCCATATCGGCGGGTAACAATCGATTTATCCGGGATCGATATATTGCGTCTCGTTAAGACACGATATATTGATCCCCGAACGCGCTCACCGTCGACTCCGGCACTCCACCAGAGCGAGCGGCGGTAGCGCAGTTGATGGGGGAGCCACGGCCGTCGATCCCGTGCCGTGTGGACCCGAGGTAATTCGATCCAAGGTACTTCAACTTCAGCTACACTATTCGCGTAGCTGAAGTTGCGTATCTTGGATAGATCCCCCCCCCGCCTTGTGTAGACCAGCCCTTAGTCTGCATTACTGGCATAGCTGCAGCTACACCAACCTAGCACTGCAGTGTAGACACTTACTTCAGTGACAGAAGGGGTTTTTCTATTGATGTAGTTAATCCATCTTTCTGAGAGGCTGTAGCTAGGTGGGCGGAAGAACTCTTCCCTCAACCTAGCTGAGTCTATGCCTGTGGGTGGGGGCGTTGGTCAACCTAACTGCGTAACACAGGGCATGATATTTTTCACAGCTCTGAGTGGTGTAGCTAGGTTGTGCTAATATTTAGGTGTAGACTGGGGCTAAGAACTGGGGCGTAGTGGGAATTAGTGAGGAGGGAAATTGCTGCTCAGTCCCAGGTCGAATTGAGCCCTACACTGTTAGCCAGAGGATACAAAGACTGGCTCGTAACTAGGCCTCAGGAAGCCGAGTCTTCGCTCGGCCACAGACTTTGTGTAAATTTACACTAGAAAATTAGGTTGGCCTAACTACGTCGCCAAGGGATGTGAAAACTTCCCACACCCCTGAGCGATGTAGTTATGCTGACCTAGCTGCTTGTATAACCGGTACTAGGTCAACAGAATAATTCTGCCAAGCTACCATCTCTTGGGGAGATGGATTATCTATGCTGATGGGAGGGATTCTCCTAGTTGGCGTAGGCCGTAGGTAGTGTCTACACTGAAACACTCTGCTTTCTGTGGTGTTTCTAAGTGTGGACAAGGCCTCCGTCTCTTCCCCGCTCCTGGCTTCAGTATTGCCGATGTGAAATGGGGTTGAGAATCCTGACCTCACAGGGAGCGGCGTGAGGATCGCGTTCAGGAAGCACTCAGTGGGGTGGTCACACAGGCAATAGACGTACCAAGATGGAGGGAAAGATGGTTCCACTGTAGGTGAAATGGGCTTAGGCGTCTCACTTGCTCCAGCTCTAATAGGCCCTCACCTTGGCAGAGAGGCTTGAGGGTGAATGAGCCATGAGGTGAGATGGTTCTTTCACCCCCTCAAAGAGACAGTGCGGGGGGAAATGTGCCCTGCCAATAAATTTTCAGGGCGCTCGGCCTGGCTCTAAATCCACACGTGGAATGAAACTGGTTTTTCATTATTTCTCTGATCAGGGTTAATCTCTGTGTTCAGACCCTCAGGACTTGGCCCTTCCTGCAGATAGCACTCAGTGTGTGGAGACTGTGTTTCAGTTACAGAGTATTGCCGCAAGCTAACGCGTGCGGAGATCGTCTACCTGCTGAGTGGCACCTTAGGTAAACGGCACAAATACCTATGTGGACACTCTTATTTCAGGTTAATCCAGTTTATTTCGATTAATTTTTAGAAACAGGTTCGAACTAAATCCAAGTATCATAGAATCATAGACTATCAGGGTTGGAAGGGACCTCAGGAGGTCATCTAGTCCAACCCCCTGCTCAAAGCAGGACCAATCCCCAACTAAATCAAGTAAGTGTGTCCCATGTGGAGGTTTTGCATTGGTTCAACTAGACCAGAGCAAACTTGTGTGTAGACGAGACCTCAGCCTTGGAACTTCCTCCTGAGCGTTGTTATCCCTGGTTCACATATTAGATGTTAGAGGTTACAGGAGGAGTCATCGTCCGCGCTGGTGTTAGACTCATCGGTTCTCAGTACCCGAATCCTGATGCCAGCAGCATTCCCCTGTCGTTGTCTGTGGTGGCAATTCTCAGTTTCTCTCTCCCTGTAAGGCGAGGACAGGGCGCTCCAGCGAAGCTAGCCATGTGCTCAGCCCGCTGGAATAACACTGCTAGTGAAAGAGAAAATGGGCCAGTCCTCGGAGGGATGCTAAGTTGGAGGCGCCTTTGCAGTGCTTCCTTTGTCTGGGCGGGATTCGTGCTCTCGTCGTCCTCTCGGAGCGGCCGCGGGAAACACAATCTGGAGATTAAGGGGGAGGAAAACCGACTGCCTCAGAGACCGTGTTAGGTCACAAAAACCCCTTGTCTGCAAACCCCTGTCTGTTTCTGTCTGACTGTCGGGGAAGCTGTGGGGATTACAGCACTGGATGGGCAGGACTTCAGGCCAGGGGGGCCTAGGCCTCCTCTTGTTTGTTTTGCAGACTGCATTTGGTTGACTCCAGATGTGCCCTCCGCACCGTATGTCCCTGCAGTCAGACACATGCAGAGGTGGAAAAGCCCTGTGAGACGCCCTCAGTCCAAGGCAGGATTGCTGCCTACAGTGTATTCTCCAGAGAGCGCCATGGAGAATTCATGTGTGTATGTGCGCATAGAGACAAGTGATGGTGATTTACTATTATGTGTTAATTGCTGACAGACAGCATGGTCCACTGCTGTCCATGCTCTCAGGAGTTTACAACCTAATTACAATCAAATCAAATCCCGATTATCCAGCCAGCCATCCTCTTATCTTTTAGTTATCTCCTCTCTCATCATATCCTATCCCTTAGCTTGTGCCCATCACCATAGTATCTAGGCTCCTTGAATAAACAGTGAAACAAAGTCAGGTTCGTGGGAGTTGCAGGCCAGTTAGGTTCTGTCTACACTACATTGTAAACTGGGGTCTGTGGGACCCAAGCTTGAGGACTCAGTGTTTCCAAGCCCACACTGTATCGTAAACCTGGTCTTACAATTGCTGGACCTGGGTCTCACAGCTGTGCTAACACATCCATATTGTGCCATGCAGACCGTCTGACTCAGGTCTGCAGCTTGATCTGTGTCCACACTGCAAAATTTGGAAACGAGTCTCAGCTGGTCTCAGGCTCAGACCCACTCACTCCCCCGTGGATCCTGAGTGCTTGCTGACCAGAGTCAAACAGATTCGTGTGTAGATGGTAGGAGGGGTTGGTCTCAAACCCAAGTCCAGGTTTACAATGCAGTGTAGATCATGAGAAGGCACAAAGGTTGTTACAAGGAGGAGAGAGAAAAATTGTTCTCAACCTCTGAGAATAGGACAAGAGGCAATGGGCTTAAATTGCAGCAAGAGCGGTTTAGGTTAGACATTAGGAAGAACTTCCTAATTGTCAGGGTGGTTAAGCACTGGAATAAATTGCCTAGGGAGGTTGTGGAATCTCCATCATTGGAGATTTTTAAGAGCAGGTTGGACAAACACCTGTCACGGATGGTCTAGATCAGTAGTGGGCAAACTATGGCCTGGGGGCCACATCTGGCCCTCCGGATGTTTTAATCCAGCCCTCGAGCTCCTGCCAGGAAGTGGGGTCCGGGGCTTGCCCCGCTCTGGTGCTCCAGCTGGGGAGAAGGGTCAGAGTCTTGCCCCACTCAGCACGGCTCCTGGAAGCAGCGGCATGTCCCTCCTCTGGCTCCTATGCGTAGGAGCAGTGAGAGGGCTCCGCACGCTGCCCCCACCCCAAGCGCTGCCCCCGCAGCTCCCATTGGCCAGGAACAGCAGCCAGTGGGAGCTGCAGGGACGGTGCCTGCGGACCGGGCAACACACAGAGCTGTCTGGCTGCACTTACACGTAGGAGCTGGAGAGGGGACATGCCGCTGTTTCTGGGAGCTGCTTGAGGTAAGCGTCGCCCAGAGCCTGCACCCCTGACGCCCTTCCCGTGCCCCAACCTCCTGCCCCAGCCCTGATCCCCCCTCCTGCCCTCAGAACCCCTCAGCCCCAGCCCGGAGCACCTTCCTGCACCCTCAACCCCTCATTCCCAACCCCACCCCAGAGCCCACACCCCCAGCCAGAGCCCTCCCATCCTCCAACCCCCAATTTCGTGAGCATTCATGGCCTGCCATAAAATTTCCATATCCAGATGTGGCCCTCAGGCCAAAAAGTTTGCCCACCCTGGCCTAGATAATACTTAGTCCTGCCATGAGTGCCGGGGATTGGACTAGATGACCTCTCGAGGTCCCGTCCAGCCCTACGATTCTCTGGTTCCATGACTAGACTGCAGTAAAACACCCACACCTGGCCCTTGTCAGCTGACATGGGCTGTGGGGCTATAAAATTGCTGGGTAGACCCTGCAGGGTCCCAGAGCTCGGGCTCCAGCTTGACCTTGAACGTTTTTACTGCAGTTTTATAGCCCTGCAGTCTGAGCCCCGCAAGCCTATCAGCTGACACTGGTTAGTCACAGGGGTTTATTGCAGTGTAGACATACCCTTAGGGTCCCACCTGAGTGACATGCCCTCATATGCTGGAATTCTGGTCCCATGAGGTCCCCTCCTCTTTCCTGGCAGCGGAGTTGGGGGTTACTACGTTACATGCTCCAGAGCTACTTAGAACTTAGCTATACTGGGGGGAGAGAATTTCTCTGTATCTCTGGAGAACGTGGCCTTTTCAGGTTTATTTTTATCATCTTTACAGTAACATCTAGAGGCACAATCAAGATCAGGGCCCAGTTGTGTTGGGCACTGTAAATCATAGCAGGGGACAGTCCCTGCTCCCAACAATTTACAGTCTAAACAGACATAGGGTGGGAGGGGAAACAAAGGCATCGAGTGAAATGATTTGCCTAGGGTCACACAGCAGGTCAGTGGCAGAACTCCAATCTCCTGACTCCCACTCCAGTGCCCTATCGAGTAGATTACGCTTAGGCTATGTCTACACTGTGAACTAGAGGTGTGATTCCCTGATCGCGTACCCGCCTGAAACTGATAGTTTTGTCAGTAGCATGGCTAAGCTGCTTCTACTCATGCTACCTACTGCGGCGATGCTGCTATTTATACTTGCACTAGCTGGATGTGAGCAAGTGCTAGTATATGTACACGAGCAGGGGAGACACACCCTAGCTTGTAGTGTAAACATCATCTTAGCAGGAGTGCTTTAGAAGCATGCCCAGCAGTTGTTTCCACTGCAGCTAACCTACAGTAGGCTGGGGGCTTCAGCTACCCAAACCCTTCACTATAAGGCCTGCAAATATAAACTACAAAGTGTAAGACTCAAGGGACTGGTTGAGGTCAGTGGGGGTCCATCGGAGAAGAGAACTAGTTACTCTCAGTGTTCCAGATTCTGTTGTGTAGCTGTGGAGTGTCATTCCATGTGGGAGCAGGAGCGATTTCTGTTTCCCCTAGTAGACAATGCCCTGGAAAAGAGAGTGCTTGCATCAAAGACTCTGCTAGATTCCAAGCCGTTGATCTCCCTGTACCAGATTCAACCCCCCTGTGGACACTGATTTCACTAGGCTTGTGCCTGTTTGTGCTAGCGGTGGATCAGGCCCTCTACCTTGGTTTCCCCAGCTGTAAAGTGGGGATAATAATATAGTAGTGGGAGGGTTCCATCACTTTAAGGATGGGCTTAGATATTTTACTAACCAGGTCTGGATGGCCAAGTCAGGGCTTATATTGGTGTTTCTAAGAAGCAGCACTTAAATTATCAGCTGTTCAGGGTGGGGGTCATCTCTTTGTTCTGTGTTTGTACAGTCCTCCTAAAATGCTACGAAGATAGAAATAATAATAGATGAGATTCTTTGCATTCTTGATCATTTTTAGCTTGCAGTCCATGGTGGGTCTGCTCTGGAGAATAAGGGTTTGCAGGACGAGAGGCAATAAACATGATTGTTTAAAGGGAAATGATCAGCTTCATTTTTTTAAAATTCATTTTTTAAAATTTCCATTTATTCCCCTTTCAAATTTGAATGTCCCAAAATCTTGTTTTAAAATTTCCATGCCAAAGGATTTTTAACAAGGGTAGTTTCCTCTTCCCCGGTGGATGTTTATAAGGGTCTTTGAAGTTTGTTGGTTTGTACCTTGCTAACTGACTGCAGGTGGAAAAATAGTGAAATCGACAAGGCAAAGTGCTGTTGTGCACAGTCAAAAATTGCAAAAACAAAATAGAAAAGAATTTAAGCTTTTAGTTAGAGAGAGCTTAGGTGTTGCTTGTACCAAGAAGAGGTACGCCGCTTCCAGGCAGTTCACTTTAGTTCAGTTCATTGAAGCGCTGTTGGTATTGGAAAGCTATAGGTGTGTTGCCAAAGCGTGAGAGAGAGACAAACCCTCAATCTCTGTTCCTTTAAAGTTGAAATCTGAGCCCCATTCAAGTTGAAATCAGAGCCTCAGCTAGCGTAGATCAGCAGAGATCCAATGTTAGTGGAGATTTGCTGATCTATGCCAGGTTTGTGTGTGTTTAACCTTATAAGGTCTTGTTACATATGTCGGAATATCCTGAAACCTTTATGGCCTAAACTTGTGGCATCTACTCGGACAGAATCCCACTGAACTCAGCAGGCGTTTTGTATGCAGGATTGAGCTTTAACGACTTCTCAGGCAGGAAAGTCTCTTGACTAGCTGGGAGTGGCCCGTATTTCATTATGCAGCTTTTTTCTGTAGTCAGCAACATGCTTATCTGCAGTTTAGAAGCCTGAACTCAAGTGGAGTGTCCGCCTACTGCAATCAGCCTTCAAACAGTTTCCACCTAGAAATACTCAGGCTTCATAAAAATGCACATGCTCTAGGATGTTTGCCCTGTGCCTGTAGCTAGTGGGGACACTAGCATTCTCTCCCTGACCTCCTGCCTTAAAGGTGCTTTGTAGGGGTCCGCTGCTTGAATGCTGATCAGTTATTAAATGTACAGACATGCCCCGTACTTTAAAACCTCTGCAAGAATTTTCCTGTCCAGCGCTGGCATCCAGCATGGTATGCCCCCACCATCATCTCTACACGGCACAGGGCTGGATTAGGAAAGACTCGGGAATCCTGGCATCCGGGGCAGTGAGTCAGAGGGGCAGTCAGCAGCGCAGCACCCGAGATCGCCTGTTTAGGAGGAGGTTCAAGGTGCGGCTCCATCACCAGGAGTGCTGGCAGAGGAAGATTTGCTCCAGGGGTAGGAAAAATCTGTCCAGCTAAAAGGCAGGGTGGTTTGAATCACTGGGGGAATAGGCCTTGTTTAGCCTTAATTCAGCCCATGGCATTACACCGCCCTCATTTTAACAGTAATTTCTAGGAGTCACTTCTGGGATTTGTATGCTCCCCATAACATGAGCACTTGCCAAACAGAGGGCCCAGCCTAGAGACCTTTAATGCCAAATCCGTGTAGGTCACTGATAACTCCCAGCAACAGTGACTGCTGTGCTGGGGTAATAGAGCAATAGAGATACCAGTTTGGATTTTCACTAGAGCAGTCAGTATTGTTTTGTCAGAAAGTTTTTTCTTTTGGGGGCGGGGGCAGGAATATTCTTTTTTGAACAAGACAGAATTTTCCGCAGGGGGAAAAAAAAGTTATTTTGTCGAAAGGACAAATTTCATTTTGATTCAGTTAAAAACGAAATGTTTTCAATGTGGTTTTCCCTCCCCCTTTTTTACTCCAGTGGAAAAAAGGGAGAAGAAAATGTTCAATTTGAATGTAAATGATTGGGGTCTTTTTATTTCATTGACATGAAAAATTGAATAAAGTTCCTCAGCAAATTTTGAATTGAGTGAAATGTTTTTAGTTTCCTTTGAAATGTTTTGTGGAAAATGAGTCTGTTAACAGGGATATGTTTGCCTTTTAGTAGGGATCCTTCCAGCTGGTTTTATTCTACCACCTATCACCGTTGTATTTGAGCACCTTCCGTACACAATCAATAGCAGTAGTTATAATGCTGTCCCTAGTGCAGTGGTTTTCAACCTGTGATCCGCGGCCCCCTGGGGATCCGGAGACTGTCTAAGATTTTCAAAGGGGTCCACACCTCCATTTGACAATTTCTAGGGGTCCGCAAATGAAAAAAGATTGAAAACTGCTGCACTAATGGACTTCGTGAAATTGGGCACTTTTTCCCTTTTGGGGTAAAAAGTTCCGCTTGAGGATTTGATTTGCTTGTTTGTTATTGGTTTCTACTTTTTATTTACTGGGGGGCGGTGTTTGGGTGGATGGAGGCATCAGTGTTGCAAATGTCGTTCTTGCTGTGTTAGAAAAGTTTTTTCAAAGGAGACAAGGATGCCCTCAACTCCTCGCAGGATCACATAGGAAGCTATTGTACTTTGAGCAGATAGGTCCTCTCTGGTTTGTCCCCCAGCTGATTCAGTACTGATCCCTACAGTACATTAATCTGGAGTTCCAGCTACTGCACTTGACAGTGGCCATATAAAAAGTCTTGTCCCCAAGTGCTGGTAAACAGACCACTTTAGGAGATGGGGCACTCTAGCCCCCACTGCTCTTTTTCCAAAAAGGCTTGTTATATTTTTAGCATTCAGAAAGCTCTCCTGATATCAGCAAAACTTCTAAAAATATCAACTCGCATCCCACCTCTCCAGCCCCTCACTTCCTTTCAGCCTTGGTTAAATGTGCGATAGAGTGGATTAAAAATAGCACCACGGGGCAAGAGAATGTTGGGTCATGAAAATAGCATTCTCCAGTCTGCAGATCTCCTAAGGGGCCTATTCTTCCCCCACCGTTAATGCTGAGATGTAAGGGCTGAGTGTGAAATCCGTGCCTATCGCATGACAGGCAGATGCTAGAGTGAGGGGCACCATAGATAAAATTAGGGGTTGTCTGCATGCAAATTTGCACCAGGTGAGGCCTTGTCTACACACACACAAGTAGTATCAATTTAACTTTTATTGGTGTTTAAACTGGTTTACTCAAACTGGCGCAAAACCCTGTATAGACGCTGTTAATTTGGTTTAGCTTAAACCCATCCCTGATTGATCTAAGTGACATTGGTAGAAGCCAGGTTAAACTGACGTGGCTCAGCCCAGAGGCAAAGAATGGAAGCTATACATCTGCACGAACAGGTGAAATAGACCCCCTTGAATTAGCATGCATTTCGTTCTCCAAATTGGGTTCGTCAGTTACAGTTAACGGGCACCCTAACCAAAGGCTCTGCTTCTTGGAATTGCTGTGGGGATTGCATGATGCTTTGTGCAATAGGTTGTTACAGTGAGCCGTGATTTCCTGGGGGATTGTTTTGAGCCTCTGGAAAAATCCCCTTGTTGTTTCAATAGCAAAAGTTCATTCTCAACTTACCCTCCTGAAACAGTGCATTTTAGCCTCCCTTGGGTAGAGGTGGCTGTATTCCAGAGTTGCATGTCTATAGACAGTGGGTGAGCCGTATGTATATGCACAATCTAGAAAGAGTTCCTGGTGCTTGCACAATGGAAGCTGTGGTCCAGTAGGTAGGGACTGCCCTAGTTCATTTCCCAGCTCTGCCACTGACTTCCTGTGTGGCCTTGGCCAGGTCACTTTGCAGGGGCCACTAATTTTGTGTGCTTCCACTTTTAGGTGCCCAACATGAGATACCTACAGCCTGGTTTTCAGAGGTGCCGACCACCCAGTGCTCCAGTTGAAGTCAATGGGAGCTTCAGGTGCTCATTACCTCTGAAAATCAGGCTGTAGGTATTGCAGATTGGGCCCCCTACAAAAAATCAAGCAGCCAGAATGAGTGGAAATGTAGGCTTTGGGGCTGTGCCTCAGTTTGCTCATCTGTAAGGTGGAGGCAATGAAACTTACCTCCTAAGGGTATAATGAGGATTAAGAGTCAGTGTGGCGTGATAGAGCACGTCTGGGCATTACAATAATGCATGTATTGCTTTCCATCAGTAGATCTCAAACCCCTTTGCAGAGCAGTTCAGTATTATCATCCTTTTGTGTTTAGCTGGGGAAAGTGAGGCACAGAGCGGTGAAGTAACTTGCGCAAGATCATCCAGCAGGCCAATAGTGGGAATAGAACCCAGGTCTTCTGAGTCGCACACCAGTGATCTATCTGCTAGACCATGCTGCCTCCTCTCAGGGGAGCTTATTTCTATTCCTGATTCCGACTTCACTTAGGCCTGGTCTACACTAACCCACCAATTTGAACTAAGGTTCGCAACTTCAGCTACGTGAATAAAGTAGCTGAAGTCGACGTACCTTAGTTCGAACTTACCGCGGTCCAGACGCGGCAGGCAGGCTCCCCCGTCGACTCCGCGTACTCCTCGCGCCGAGCAGGATTACCGGAGTCGACGGGGAGCACTTCTGGGTTCGATTTATCGCGTCCAGACAAGACGCGATAAATCGAACCCAGAAGTTCGATTGCCTGCTGCCGAACCAGCGCGTAAGTATAGACAAGCCCTTAATCTCTCAGTGCCTCAGTTCCCCATCTGTAAACTGGAGGTAAGAACGCTTACAAATGGTTTGAAGTCTGCTGACAAAAAGTGCCGTGTAAGTGCAGAGTATTATACGCTGCTTGCGTTGCCTTTACGGAGATCCACTCCAACCACCTCGCCTCAAGACGGACTGGATAGCAGACTTAAAATGTCTCCTACCCAATATATTGCATCACCCTAGGGCTTTCTGTGTCCCTGCCCCAGGGCCAGTTGTGCAGGCACTGTGATTGATATCGCTAGGAAGTCTGCGATGCTGGAATGCCGCATGCCAGGCGCTCTGGGCTTGTGAGCTGACACTTGTTAATGCGGCTAGTCACTCTGCTTCCACTTGCAATAAACTGGCCCACTCCGGAGACCCCACTGGCTTGTATCTGGACTTTCACACATGCAATGCACAAGGTGCTGACTACAGCAGCAGGAATAGATTTCCCAGCTAGAGTTGGGGTCAAACAGAGAGCAGCCTCTTGACCTACATGCTCAAACCTCTCTCTTTTGGGCCTTGTCCATGCTTTGATCAGAACTGCAGACATGGGTAGCTGTAGCACCAGCTGCCCTCTGCTGCTGACTTTAGCCTGAAGCTAAGAAGCGAGTTTGCTCTATATGGCCCTTTTGATTCTTCTGCCAAGGCTGCTAATGAAGGAGCCAATTGGTACTGGTTCTGGTGGCGATTTTTGTGACATGGCCCCTGTCCATCAGGCACTGGGACAGAGACCGTCCAAATTTGTTCCACATAAGTCGTAAATCTTCATTGTGAGCCCAACCCACTGTCGCCCTGAATGTAATCTAGTCATTTCCATCCAGTTGGTTTCACTCACCAACCCATGGAGAGTGGAGGTAAAGAGCAGACATTGGAGTTTGCAAGCCACCCTCCAGCCACTGTTTAGCCAGAGGTAGAAAAGCACTTGAAAAGAGTCCAGAGGGAGCTGCACCTGGCCGCTGAGAGATGGACTAGCTGACCCGCACTGATAGCTATTTCCTGTCTCTAACTTTTCCGATTCTGTGATAACGTTTCCCAGAGCTGAGCGACACAGGCAGAGAGGGGGAAACAGATGGAGCAGAGGAAAAGGAAACAGAGAGGCAGAAAGAGATCCAAGCAGGTATCTTTCAGGCTAGAATCAGTGAGGAAAGGAACAAAAGGAGCAGGGGAAGGTGAGTGAGGCTTGTGCCTTTAAAAGGGTTTGCTCAGTGGGATGGTCTAGCGAGGTATGCACCTTGCTCCTGGGAAGATCCCAGTCATACGCCCAGTCTTCATTAGATCTTTAACATTTCCCATTGTTGCTACCGCCGGTGCATCTGGGAGCACTAATGTAGACAAGGGACTCGTGTTTTAACCCCTTTGCCATAGACTTGCCGTGAGCATGTCAGGGCTTGTCCACACGCAGAGTTGCACCTGTTTAACCTAAACCGATGTGGTTAAGCCAGTGCCAAATGCCGTGTGGATGCTCTGATTTCAATTCAAACCAGGATTGTTCCAGTCTAGATTAAGTCGATTGGAAATCACTGTCAGGTAAGGTGAAATAAGATGGAATAAGAGCATCCATACGGGGGTTTGCACGGGTTTAACAAAACCAGTGCAATTTTACAAGCAGCCAAGGCCTCAGATGGCACTATGGTTAAAAAGCTGGCGTCTGCTCTACTCCAGCGCTCCCATCGTTAGTTCCACTCAGGCCTCCTGCTGGCCCTCTCGGGGGAGGGGGGGCAGATTTCACCCTAAAAGAGGGATGGTCTGGGGGTGCCAGGGTGACTATGTGGGTATTTACCCTCTGCTTTTCTCCATCCTCTCAGACAGGTTCGGAGGGCAACCCAGTTGATGGACCCAAAACAGGCCAAATGGAAGAAGGGCCAATTAATTATGTTGAAGAAAGAAGGTTGAAGGAAGGAAGCGGGCCCAGCCTGGTGAATGGGGGGAGCCAGCAGGCTGGGGGAAGTGCCCTGCTAATGGAAACGGACGGCTGGCTCTCCAACCAGCCTGTCGCCCGGCACTCGAGCGAGAAAGCCAAGTGGGAGAGCGCTCCGGCCCCGGGCCGGGGGGACGCTGCCAACGATGCGAACTTGGAGGACGCTCGGAACCTGGTGGCCTTCTCCGCCGTGGCCGAGGCCATGTCTTCCTACGGAATGCCAGCCACCGGGTCCCCGTCGCTGCTGAGCACGCAGCTGTATGAGAAATTCAACTTGGAGATGAGCCGGGGAGGGGCGGGCAATCCAGGGCTCTCCCAGCCCGACGGCGTCCCTGGAGGTGAGGACCTGAACGCCCTGAAGGCTGCCCTGACCCTGGCCAAGCACGGCATGAAGCCCCCCAACTGCAACTGTGACGGCCCTGAGTGTCCCGACTACCTGGAGTGGCTGGAGCAGAAGATCAAGTCGGCCCTTGGGGAGGGGCAGACCCGCCCATCCCAGCATCTCAGCGACGCCCACCACCAGCCCTTAGACAAAGGTGCTACTCCCAATCAGGTGCCTGCCGTGGTGGAGACGCTTAAGCCATGCCCTTCAGATGGCCTCCCCTTTTCCCAAAGTGCACTGAACATCGCCAAGGAGAAGAACATTAGCCTCCAGACAGCCATCGCCATAGAAGCCCTGACCCAGCTGTCGTCTGCTCTCCCGCCGCCGGCCAGGGTGACTCCAGCCACTCCCGGCAGCCCCTTGCCATCCGTGTCGTTCGCCTCTAAGGAGCAGCTGGTCTGTTCGTCCCCCTTCAGCCCAGACGAACCCCCGGTGCTACCCACATCCAGCAACGAGCAGTACCAGAGCCAGAACGCACAACCCTACGGCGGACACAAAGTGCTCCAGACGTCTCGGGCCCTTACGCAGTCCTCTTGGCAGCCGGCGGACCCCCAGTATATCCTCGAACCCAGCGCCCCCCGGGAGCCTGCGGGCCTCTTCCCCAATTTCACCTCCACCCCCCAGAAACTGGAATTTCCCGAGCCGTGGGATGAAGGACCCAAGCCAAAAAACAACTTGTGGATGCTCAACTCCGACCCGCCCGCCTCTTTGGTGAGCGACCCGATGGCTGAGCTGGAGCAGCTGCTGGGCAGCGCCAACGATTACATCAAGTCGGTGTTTAAGAGGCCTGAAGCAATGCCCAACAAGGTCAAAGCCGTCAAGCTGAAGCAAGAGCCGCTGGTCCCGCCTCTGAAGAAGGAAGCCGGGGGTGGCCATCCCAAGCTGGCCCCCAGCCAGCACTTGTCGCAGCTGCTGCAAGAAACGGACTTCCATAAGAAGACCCAGATGGTGCTGCAGCAGCACCTCCATCATAAGCGCAATCTCTTCCTGGACCAGAACCTGGCCCAGCCGGGCCCACAGGACCAGCTGCCCAACTGGTGGGCTCCCGGCTCTCAGGCCCTGCTTCCGAAGCCATCTGAAAAGCAGGCCAAAGAGAAGAAGAAGAAAATTCAGCCTGACAAACCCCCCCAGGTCAAGCCACTCCGGAAGCAAGTCCAGATCAAGAAGTCCAAGCAGAAGGATTCGCAACCACTGTTCTTGCCCCTGAGGCAAATTAGCTTGGAAGGATTTCACTCAGCCACCGCCCCTGAGCTCCCAACGGAAGAGATGCAGACTGAGCAGCCTTTCCCCGGCACCCCTGTCAAGCCCCCACCTCTTGCACTATTCACACCCAGCTCCGCTGCAGAGTCTCCACTGCAAAAGCAGCTGGACGACAGAAGCCAGGCTCCCAACACTCAGGAAACGGGCACTCTCAGCCAAGGGAGCCCAGAGGAAAACCGCCAGCATCACCTTCACCAGAACTTTGCATGCCACCCTGCTCCGCCCGGCACTCCCGTCTCCAGCTATGCGCCCTGCTGCTCTGCTGTTCCCTCCGGCGACGGGCAGGACCAAGCTCCCCACAAGCCCTTAAACCCGTCTGACCCGCTGCCGGCCCAGAACTCGCTCATGGTGGACGACAAGCTGGAGGAGCTGATCCGGCAGTTCGAGGCGGAGTTTGGGGAAAATTTCAGCCTGCAGAATTCTGACCTCCCGGCTCCGCTCACTGACGGGCTGCCCCCCCAGCCTCTCTCCCACCAGTCGTCTTCTCTGAGCCACTCTCCAGAACTGCCAGGGGGCTCCGACTCAACCCTCCAAGTGCCAGCTGTCGAAGATGGAGTGCCGCCCCTGGCTGAAGCTCCCGAAATGGGATCCAAAGGCTTTTCGCTGTCGCCCGGGATGGGTCAGCATTTTGAGAACCCCTTTGCAGCTAGGTCCCCCAAGCAGATTAAAATAGAATCTTCTGGTGCTATCACCGTGGTGTCAACCACTTGCTTTTACTCCGAGGAAAACCAAAACACGGATGCTGCTTACCTAGATGGGACCCCGACCAAGAACGACGTGCCGTTTACGCCAACCCTCAGTGGATTTTTGGAATCTCCTTTGAAATACTTGGATACGCCAACAAAAAGTTTATTGGACACCCCAGCCAAGCGGGCTCAGGCGGAATTCCCTACTTGCGACTGCGTGGGTAAGTGAAACCACTTCTCCATGGCTTACAAGGGCCTGATCTGGATCTGCTAGGCTGTGGGGGGAGTTTGGGCTAAATAAAGACTGCAGAAGGAGCGTGTGTGTGTGTGTGTGTGTGTGCGCGCGAGAGAGAGACACAGACTGGAGTGGTATGTAGGGTCTTGTGTTGATCCTCTGCGCAAGGGGTGAATTTCACTCTGATGGGAAAAATAAGTGAACAGGTTTGCAACACAGGAGGAAATATACAAGGATTCTAGCATCTTTGTAAGAATCCTGGACAAAATAAAGCTGGAAAGTGATGAACAGGGATTGTTTTCCCAATCAGGATTTGTGGGATATGCTGGAATCCATTGCAATTATTTTAAGGTGAACTGCAAAGACATTTAACTGCGGTGCGGGGGCGGGGGGAGAGGTGCATGCGTGAGCACACTTAAAGGTTCCACATCAGTAGCAGAATAGGTATGAGAGAGAGATGTGTCCTCTGTCTCGGGTGGTTCAGTGGTTCTCAGCCCGTGGGCTGCTTGTGACCCAGTCAGCACACAGCTGCAGCCCATGTGACATCCTCAGGGCCATATAGGTAGTATTGGATGCGGCCCACAATGGTAAATAGGTTGAGAACCACTGACAGATACAACAAATGCTGCATCTTGGCAGGGGGTTAGACTAGATGACCCTTGCTGTCCCTTCTAACCTATGATTCTACGTGCATATATTCCTAATGGTATACTACTAAAATCAAATTATATCTTTAAAAGGAAATCTCTACCTATGTTAATTATGATACCTTAGATTATGAAAACAAAGAATTTTTCAACTCAGTATTATTTTATTATTCTATTCTAACATGTATATTGTGGTAATGCCCCGTCAGGCCCTGCTGTACCCGGTACTGTACAAACTTATAACAACTGCCAGTCCCTGCCTCAATGTGCTTACATTTCAACTTTAATTTTTCTCCCATTTGCTTTTCCGGCTGCGGGGGTGGCGGAAGTTGAGCCATCTCCATGCCCCTGTTGATGGGTAGTTTTACTTTATGGATCTCCTTCACTGATGTCAAGCTGCGGCGTTTGGGTTTCTAACGCTGCCAGGAATGTTTTAATTTCATCCCAACGAAAACGCCTGGTCTTGTGGAAACTGAGAATAAAGAAATCACAAAACAATTCTATTCGGAGAGGGGACGAGTTTTCAAAAATAGCCTCTAATGTTTGGTCCCTCCTGTTTTGAGTATCAGATTTTAGGGACATATACGTTAGCTTCTAAGCTGCTGTAAATCGGCACAACACCGCTGGAGTCAAGGGAACTATGCCAATTTCCACCAGGCCTTAGAGACTGATTTTCAGAAGGGCCAAGCTTCTGCAGCTCCCGTTGGGTATGTCTACATTGCAGCTGGGATCAAGCCTCCAGGCCTGGGCAGACAGACTTGCACTAGCTGTTGGGGCTCCTGTAGAGACTCAGGCATTTGCCCCCTCGTTCAGATCCAGGGGATTGCGTGGTAGAGCTGCTGCCCAAGCCACAGTATCCACACTGCTGCTTTTAGCGCACAAGCATACCTAGCGCGAATCAGTCTATCCTGGCGAGGGGCCTCACACCTGGCTGCAGTATAGACAGATGTCACTTAGAGGTGTGGGTACGCAGTCACTCTGAAATCAGGCCCCTTCCAGGTGTCTCCAATGGAGCATCCAGAAACGGAGGCCCCGAGAATTAGAGGATCTTTTTGAAAGTTTTGGGGCTGTGCATTTTTGTGACCCTTTTTCTTCAGCAGAGAAAGCTACATTTTAGGGTATAAATCACTGGAACATGTCCCTGTAAAGATTTCAATTAAATCTCATTGAAATCGATTGAACGACTCCTGTGACCTTCAGATTGGGCCCTACATGGGCCTTTGCAACAGTGCTAGCTGAACTCTCTCGTCACCCTTCAAGGGAGATCTCTCAGGAGCACGTTTCGGGAAGCAGCCTATGTTGTACCTGTTCTGTGGACAAACCGCAATGCTCCTTCTCCAGCCTGTCTGCCAGTCCAGGAGGAAGAAGGTTGACAAGGGAGAGAAGGGTTCTCTGCAGTTGCGGGGCCTTTTTCCGGTCCCTTGTCCATTCACAAATCGAGGCAGAGTTCCTTTGGGTGATGTTGGAGGTTCTCTGCATGGTGTCCCTCTCTAGATCCCTTGCTTTGACCCTGGATCATCATAGATCCTAAGACTGGAAGGGACCTTGAGAGGTCATCTAGTCCAGTCCCCTGCACTCAAGTCAAGACTAAGTATTATCTAGACCATTCCTGACAGGTCTTTGTCCAACCTGCTCTTAAAAATCCCCAATGATGGAGATTCCACAACCTCCCTAGGTAATTTATTCCAGTGCTTAACCACCCTTCTCAGGGTGGTTAAGGGAGGTTTAGGTTGGACATTAGGAAAAAGTTCCTAACTGTCAGGGTGGTTAAACACTGGAATAAACTGCCTAGGGAAGTTTTGGAATCTCCATCTCTGGAGATATTTAAGAGTAGATTAGATACATGTCTATCAGGGATGGTCTAGACAGTATTTGGTCCTGCCATGAGGGCAGGGGACTGGACTCGATGACCTCTCGAGGTCCCTTCCAGCCCTAGAATCTATGAATCTATTAAGTTTTTCCAAGTATCCAACCTAAACCTCCCTTGCTGCAATTTAAGCCCATTGCTTCTTGTCCTATCCTCAGAGGTTAAGAAGAACAATTCTTCTCCCTCCTCCTTGTAACAACCTTTTATGTAGTTGGAAAAGAGAAGACTGACAGGGAACATGATAACAGTTTTCAGACTAAACAAACCCAGTTTTTCAATTTTCCTTCATAGGTCATGTTTTCTAGACCTTTAATCATTTTTGTTGCTCTTCTCTGGACTCTCTCCAATTTGTCCACATCTTTCCTGAAATATGGTGCCCAGAACTGGACATGCTACTCCCGTTGAGGCCTAATCAGCGCAAAGTAGAGCGGAAGAATTTCTTCTTGTGTCTTGCTTACAACACTCCTGCTAATACATCTTCAACCCCCATCCTTGTTTTTTTATTTTATGTCCCCTGTCTGCAGTTAAATTGGAGTCCTGTGGCCCCTCCCTCACCTGAGAGGGTGGGCCTTCTGGTCTGATAGGCTCCGCCTACCCCCTGAGGCTTTAAATAGGCTGGGTGTTTTCACCAATATTGCGCTCGGATAGAAAAGCTAAGGAAAGAATTTGGGGTGTATTGGAAACAACAGAGGGCCACAAAAAGAAGACCCCTTCTTTGATTGGGAGCTGTCTTCTGCCAAACAAAAGCTCAGTTTTTATCAGCCGTCATTATTTATTGATTGGCTTGTACATTTAAAGTGGTGATTGTACCAAACGGCACCAAAGAAATGCAGAGAAACTCCCAGCGTTTGTGGAGTTGAAACTTTCATCATGTTTGAGTTTTGCCTCCACTGCCAGGAAAGATTTGGGTTATTTTGGGCAGGAAAGAAAAGAAAGAAAGAAAAGCTGCAAGAGAAAGCAATTAAGTAGGACTTGGTACTTTATGAGGTGTCTCTGCTGTTAGACTAATAAAATCAGACTCCTCTGCGTGTCACTTATTGATCTCTGTCTGGACGCCTGCAGCCCAGCTGAGATTTGCTTTCTCCTTTCCTTGGCACGGGGCCAGTTAGACATGACGGGAATAAAAATTAGGACTGGGGAGGAGTGAGGGAAAAAAACAAAAACCCAACCACAAACTCCTGCCTAACTAAGGAGCCTTCTGTGCTCACTAAAGCCCCAAGGAAAGTGCTGTTAATCTGACTGCAGGTTCCCTGCCAGGAGAGTGAGTTCTCTAGGTCCTCTGAGGTTGGCAAGCTCACGCTGAGTTTTATCCAAAGCCCATTGAAGTTAATGGGAATCTGATTTCCATGGAGTTTGGATCAGGCCCACTTTCTTCCCTGATTAGCAAACTTCCTAAGCCCTCCAATCTCTCTAGAAGCGCCAGAAGAGCTCCATTAATTCTCCCGGCCCAGCAAGTTCTCTGTGAGGTCACAGTCTGAACTGGGTTCAGTTAATGGTACCGGCTGTTCCACCTTGGATAACCAGCTCTCTAAAGGGCTGATCCAAAGCCCACGGAAGTCCAAGAAAAGATGCCGATTGTCTTCCCTGGCCCTAAATCTTCCAAGCCTCTGCAGTCCTCTGAGATCAATTGATCCTCTAGTTGCTTCCCGGTCATGGTGATGTCCCCCATTCCCCCAGTGCTAGAGCCAGCATTGGAAACCCCATTGTCCCCTTTAAAGCAGTGGTTTTCAAACTGCAGGTCGTGACCCAGTACTGGGTCACAGAATGTAAGGCACTAGGTCACGGTGGCTCTTGTCAGCACCACCGATTGGGCCTTCAAAAGTCCCGTTGGTGGTTCTGCCCGGCTAAGGCAGGCTAATCCCTATCTGTTCTGACAGCGTGCTGCACTCCAGAAGCAGCCAGCAGCAGGTCCGACTCCTAGGCAAGGGGGCCACGGGGCTCTGTGCACTGCCCCCGCCCCGAGCACTGGCTCCGCACTGGGGGGGGGG
>NC_048299.1:143829907-143835620 GCF_013100865.1 Trachemys scripta elegans
CCCCTCATTCCTGGCCCCACCCCACAGCCCTCACCCCCTACACCCCAACCCTCTGCCCCAGCCCTGAGCCCCTCCTGGACCCCAAACCCCTCATCCCCTGCTCCATTGGGTTGCGGGCATCAACAATTTTCTTCAACTGAGCCACCAGAAATAACGCTTGAAAAGCACTGCTTTAAAGTACACCAGCCTCCATTCTCATACTGCTGGAGTATCCCCCCCATGAATTAGGGAGATCCTGCATGGTGACCCAAGGCAGCACAGGCTGGAGAGCTAGAGAGGCAGAGAGAACCACAGGGTCTGCCTGAGTCCAGCAGCCTCTATTCAACCTCTCCTGCCCCCAGTGTTCATTCTAACCAAGCCCTGCCTCCGCCAGTTCCAGCAGCACTCTACACGTAGCAGTGAAGCAGGAGCAGATGCAGTCGAAGGTGGCAGGTGTACAAGTTACTGTGGTCTTCTGAGCTACAGAGTCCCACCCTGGTTCACAAATTGACTTAGCTGGAGAAATAACAATAATAAACATATGTAATTAGTTGCTTTGCCATACCCTGACCACATGGCTTATGCTCATGGGTGCTGCCAAGATCCAAAGCTGTGGCTTATGTATACTAGCCAGTCCTTGGGTTCGTCTACCAGCTCTTTTCCTTCCAGCCCTTTGCCCTGTTTGCTTGCAGGCTAGAACCCCAGATCTGCTGCGCTAGAAGCTACAGCCTGCTACCTCTGCAACTACAGGGGGATCTGTCAGCTCTGTAGTTTACAGATCTCCGAGTGCTTTGCAGCGGCGGTCAGTATTGTTCGCCCCATTTTACAGATGGGGGGGAACGTGACCATAGCCCCCATGTTCAAACGCTGCACACTACTGTACCACCTGTACAAAATATGCCTTTTGAGCAGTGATACTCAGACTTCAGTGGTTCAGGAGCCAAATTAGCAATCAGCATTACCCGGAAGAGCCACAGTCCTATGAATTCATTGTTTCATTTACAATTTTTATATATTCTCACAGCAAAAGGTCTGACCAGGTGGTATTATTTTATCAACTACAATTGGTTAATAACACAGTAAAAGCATCCTGATTGGCTAATAACTTAGATTGGTTAATAATTAAGTCACACAGTGTTTTAATGTGTTCTGCAAAGAGCCACAAGAGACACATTAAAAAGCCACTTGCAGCTTGCGAGCCTCAGTCTGAGTATCGCTGCTTTTAAGGTATCATTTGAAAACGAACTGCATGCTGTTGTAGACACCAAGACTATAACGGGGTTCAAAAAAGAACTAGATAAGTTCACGGAGGACAGGTCCTTCAGCGGCTATTGGCAGGGATGGCGTCCCTAGCCTCTGTTTGCCAGAAGCTAGGAATGGGTGACAGGGGAAGGATCACTCAGTGATTACCTGTTCTGTTCATTCCCTCTGGGGCACCTGGCATTGGCCACTGTCAGAAGACAGGATACTGGGCTAGATGGACCTTTGATCTGACCCAGTCTGGCCGTTTTTATGTACTGGTCCGTAATATTGTGAGATGTAGGTGACAATGCTGGGTGTGGAATTATGGATACTCACTGATGTTATGCTTTGAGGTCTGGGATTAAAAGGTGTTTAAACCAGGCGTGTCAGGGGGAGTTGATAAACAGGTTTTCTCAAGACAAAGGAAAGAGGCCAACACCTCAAACCAGGTGTGGCCAGATTCAATGGACTATTCATTTGTATCCGAGGTTGCAGGAGAGAACATTTTACACTGTACAGTTGCATCAGGAAGCATCACATTGGAAAGCTGTAATCAATTGGAGTCACCCCATGGAGGAGACTGAACCCCAGGGGAGCAATGTAGCCTTTGAAACCAACGCAGACTTTGAGGTATAAGGGCACGCAGAAAGACTTTGCTTTATCCTGCACCTGACGAGGCAAGGAAAACCAACTCCTTGGCCTCTGCAGGGACCCTGGCTGAAAGCGAGCCAGCCATTGCTGGGCTAGGAAAATTGGTGAGGAAACTACCTTGTGCAAAGGCTGTAGCTTGTTAAGTTCTCAGTCATTAGAAAATTTATTTTTACTTTTGTTTGTTTGTTACCCTTTCTACCCGGTATCACTTAACCTATGCCCTTTTGGTAATACACTTACTTTATTTTGGCTCTAAACCAACTCAGGGCTGTGTTTGAAGGAAAGGGTGTGTTTACCGCAGTTAAGGTAATAAGCTGTAAAGAGCAGCAAACAGTGGTTTGAGCATTGGCCTGCTAAACCCAGGATTGGGAGTTCAATCCCTGAGGGGGCCACTTAGGGATCTGGGGCAAAAATCAGTACTTGGTCCTGCTAGTGAAGCAGGGGACTGGACTCAATGACCTTTCGAGGTCCCTTCCAGTTCTAGGAGATAGGATATCTCCATTAATTTATATCTTCTGTGAATGTACAGTGGTAGGGGCTGTGCATTGCAGAGAAACTTCTCTGAGGAGCCCGGGAGTCCGGGGGGCTGGAGTTCGCTGATTGTTACCTGCTAGGCAAGGTTTGGGCTGGGAGAGCCTTGAGGAGTTTGCTGGCGAGGCAGACAGGCTGGGAGCTGACACAGTCCAATCTCCAGCAAAGCTCACTTTCGCTGAGGCAGGGAGGAAAGAAACACAGTGGCTCCCAGCTCTGGGTGTCTCCAACAGCATGTTACGGGGAAACTGAGGCACGCAGCGTGGAAGTGACTTGCATTCCAGTGAGAGAGCTAGGAACAGGAACCTGGGTCTCCTGAATCCGTTAGGCCACACTGCCTCCCTAGTGGCGTTAGAACTTTTGGTTTGATTGCGCATTCTGGCTTGGCAGCATTTTGCCCTGGTATAAACGACCGCCCCAAGTGCAGGGCAGTGGAGAATCAGGGCGTAGCTCTTCTGTGGGCTGCTACTAGCAGAGGAACATGCTGTGATGCTTTTTGGGAGGCTCCAGAACTGTAAGTTACCTTGTTGCCCCTCTGCCTCAGTGAGAGAGACGTTTGCTGATGCCAAACTGTGTGTCGGCTCCCTGACACTCCATTGTGTTAGCCAATGCCTCAGGACCCTGCCAGCCTGTAGTTTGCCTTGCTGGTAACACTTGATGCACTTCAGTTCCTGAACCCCCTCTAGTTTTCCTGTAGCACATTGCCCCTGTCCCAGGACACCCCCAGAAGTTACCAAGTCGGCTGTCTCCAAAAAGGCAGGATGCACACTAGCCTGTTGGCTCAGCTGAGGAGGCACGCTTTCCTTTGCTATTACAGCACTGAGATTGGCTTAGGGCAAAACAAAGAGAAGTTTATTAGTAGATCCAGATTTTGTCAGTGATACGAAGCAAACCAAAATGGTTACTAATAAAACAAAACTATAACATGCTGTCCAGTGACTAAAACTTAGCTTTATCAGGTTACGATCTTCTGTCTAAAGTAGTTTTCTTACCTAACGTGATCTTTCAGCCAGGATCTAGCTTTCATGACTGCATAAGTACTGTTCCTTTCACCTCATAGAATCATAGAATATCAGGGTTGGAAGGGACCTCAGGAGGTCATCTAGTCCAATCCCCTGCTCAAAGCAGGACCAATTCCCAACTAAATCATCCCAGCCAGGGCTTTGTCAAGCCTGACCTTAAAAACCTCCAAGGAAGGAGATTCTACCACCTCCCGAGGTAACGCATTCCAGTGCTTCACCACCCTCCTAGTGAAATAGTGTTTCCTAATATCAATCTAGACCTCCCCCACTGCAACTTGAGACCATTGCTCCTTGTTCTGTTGTCTGCCACCACTGAGAACAGCCAAGCTCCATCCTCTTTGGAACCCCCCCTTCAGGTAGTTGAAAGCAGCTATCAAATCCCCCCTCACTCTTCTCTTCTGGAGACTAAACAATCCCAGTTCCCTCAGCCTCTCCTCATAAGTCATGTGCTCCAGCCCCCTAATCATTTTTGTTGCCCTCCGCTGGACTCTTTCCAATTTTTCCACATCCTTCTTGTAGTGTGGGGCCCAAAACTGGACACAGTACTCCAGATGAGGCCTCACCAATGTCGAATAAAGGGGAACGATCACGTTCCTCAATCTGCTGGCAATGCCCCTACTTATACAGCCCAAAATGCCGTTAGCCTTCTTGGCAACAAGAGCACACTGTTGACTCATATCCAGCTTCTTGTCCACTGTGACCCCGGGTACTTTTCTGCAGAACTGCTACCTAGCCATTTGGTCCCTAGTCTGTAGCAGTGCATAGGATTCTTCCGTCCTAAGTGCAGGACTCTGCCCTTGGCCTTGTTGAACCTCATCAGGTTTTTTTTGGCCCAATCCTCTAATTTGTCACCTCCTCAGTGTTGATTAGCACAATGTTGTTTTGCTTCACCTTATATTTCCCCAACACTCACTGTTTGGACCCTAGAGCCAAGACAACGTCCTGTGGCTTTAGCCTCTGGTGTCTTCCTAGGCTGACTTCACGACCTGGCTTTTCCTGTTGACTTGCATACAAATTGGGCGTCGTTTGTGTTGATTTCACAATGCTTAATTTACATTAGAGGAAGGGAGATAATTCCCTTCCCTCCTGTCGGGAAGAAAACGTGTTTCTCCCTGTGTTAGGTTACAAACTTTAAAGCATATCATCAGTGAGTATATATGATTCCTCATATAGTGTTAATACAGACATTTCACACTGATACTAGTGACCCAGTAAGAACATAACAGCTATACTGGGTGAGACTCATGGTCCATCTAGCCCAGTATCCTGTCTTCTGACAGTGGCTAGTGCCAGGTGCTTCAGAGGGAATGAACAGAACAGGGCAGTTTATCAAGTGATCCATTTCCGTTGTCCACTCCCAGCTTCTGAGGTTTAGGGACATCCAGAGCATGGAGTTGCATCCCTAATGCTAATAGCCATTGACAGACCTATCTTCTCAAGAACTAATCTAGTTCTTTTTTTAACCCATTTATACTTTTGGCTTCACGACATCCCCTGGCAACGAGTTCCACAGGTTGACTGTGTATTGTGTATAGAATTATTTCCTTTATGTTTGTTCTAAATCTGCTGTCTATTAATTTCATCAAGTGACCCCTAGTTCTGGTGGTATGTGAAGAGGTAAATAACACTTGACTATTTACTTTCTTCACACCATTCATGGTGTTATGGATCTCTATAATTCCCTCCTTAGTCATCTCTTTTCTAAGATGAACAATCCCAGTCTTTTAAATCTCTTCTTCTATGGGAGCTGTTCTATACTCCTAACCATTTTTCCCTTCTCTGTACTTTTTCCAGTTCTAATATATCCCTTTTGAAATAGGGCGACCAGAACTTGACACGATATTAAAGATGTGGGTATACCATTGATATATATAGTGGCATTGTGATATTTTCTGTCTTATTATCTATCCCTTTCCTAATGGTTCCTAACTTTCTGTTCGCTTTTTTGACTGTGGCTGCAGATTGAGCGGATGTTGTCAGAGAACTATCCATAATGACTCCAAGATCTCTTTCTTGAGTGGTAACAGCTAATTTAGACCCCATCATTTTGTATGTATGGTTGGGATTATGTTTTCCAATGTGCATTACTTTGCACTTATCAACAGTGAATTTCATCTGCCATTTTGTTGCCCAGTCACCCAGTTTTGTGAGATCCCTTTATCAGAGGGGTAGCCGTGTTAGTCTGAATCTGTAAAAAGCAACAGAGGGTCCTGTGGCACCTTTGAGACTAACAGAAGTACTGGGAGCATAAGCTTTCGTGGGTAAGAACCTCACTTCAGAGAGGTTCT
>NC_048299.1:143836006-144127268 GCF_013100865.1 Trachemys scripta elegans
AACCTCTCTGAAGTGAGGTTCTTACCCACGAAAGCTTATGCTCCCAGTACTTCTGTTAGTCTCAAAGGTGCCACAGGACCCTCTGTTGCTTTTTTGAGATCCCTTTGTAACTCTTCGCAATCTGCTTTGGACTTAACTATCTTGAGTAATTTTGTATCATCTGCAAACTTTGCCATCTCACTATTTATTCTCTTTTTCAGATCATTATTGAATATGTTGAACAGCACAGGTCCCAGTCTAGATCCTTGGGGTCCCAGTCTAGATCCTGCCATTTACCAATTTCCATTGTGAACACTGACCATTTATTCCACCCCTTTGCTTCCTATGTTTTAACCGATTACTGAACCATGAAAAGATTTGCTTTGCTTTGCTTAAGAGCCTTTGGCGTGGGATCTTGTCAAAGGCTTTCTGAAAGTCCAAGTCCACTGTATCCATAGGCTCACCCATGTCTAGATGCTTATTGACACCCTCAAACAATTCCAATAGATTGGTGAGGTGTGATTTCTCCTTTACAAAAGCCCTGTTGACTTGGTGCATTGCCGGCTTTCATTCGATACCTTGCAAGACATTTTCTGGATAACCAGGATGACAGCAGTGTGTTAGGTATAATGAGTACGTTGGGGCCTGACAAGAGTTGCTGACACAGACTTGTGAGCCACTGGTGGGCCTTCAGGTCACTCGTGCGTAAGCGTGTACTGGAGGGCAGGACCAACATTCCATCCAGGGGAGGAGAGCAGTGAACAGACACCTCTGCCCCAGCGCATTGTTGACCCTTCTGCAGCCTCAGATGTAGAGAGGCTGGAGGGTTTGAGAATCTGGAAAAGACCAATGCACAGAGGGTTCCAAATGTTTATGGTTTGTCCTCCTGCCATTGCACTGAGCTGTTGCCTGAATAGGGAGCGTTTTAAATGCCCTCGGAGCTGGATTCGGGTCTCAGTTACCCCATCATCAATCCAGCGCCACCCCGGTTGGAATCCGTGCCGTTCCTCCTTAGTTACGTCAGTCTGAGATCAGAATCCAGCCCTGAGTGAGCCGCTATCCTGCCCCTTCAGCCCCGAGCCAACCTCTGCTCAGACTCCGGGGTGGTTTAAGCAGCTCAGCGACAGCGCAAGGCAACCCATCTCCCTTGGCAGCATCCGGCCAAGACAATCGCAGACAAGTGCAGCCAGCATGAAGGGGGCAAGGCGGGCCAGCTGGCTGAATAGCAGCGAGCGTGGGAGCTGAAGGGGAGCAGGTGGGGTAGGGAGGGCTGGGGCGGGCGGGGAGGGGTTTGTGGGCCAGGGTGCCTCTCTCTGCTAATCGGCTCTCCACAGAGCTCATAAAAATGCACAGCACTCAGCCAGCCTATGCAAATCCCATAGCATCCGGGGGGCCGCGGGGCTGTTCAGTTTGTGATAACTGTTGCAGGCCAGTTCAGGACTGGCGCAGGGTTGTAAAGCAGGGTCTTATCTTTCAGGGTTAAAATGCTGCCTTAAGAACGCCTCCATGTTTTATTACTCCTGTCCTGCTGGCATTGAGGTTGGGGAATGCTTTGCTGAGCACTCCCTCCCCCCCCCATGCAGTGGTAGAGGTGGCTTTCAATGCCTCGAGGCCCTCATGGAGGAGGATAAACCTGAGCTCTTTGTATTCTTTTAAGGGGGAATCGGTGCTGGATTGTCTACCCTGCAGAGTGATGTCCTCTGTCCACAGGGACAGTGGCAAAACATAGACTTCCCCAGCCACTGTCATGAAACTGGAGGTGGAACCGCTAGGGGTGAGCGGAGAGTTTATGATAGCCGGGACTGGACTCACTGATCCAGGAGCTCCCTTTCAGTCCTGTGTTGCTGCAGTTAAACATACATGGCCTTTTCACGCTGTAGTCCAGGGGTAGGCAACCTATGGCACGGGTGCCGAAGGCGGCACGCGAGCTGATTTTCAGTGGCACTCACAATGCCCGGGTCCTGGCCACCGGTCCGGGGGGCTCTGCATTTTAATTTAATTTTAAATGAAGCTTCTTAAACATTTTAAAAACTTTATTTACTTTACATACAACAATAGTTTAGTTATATATTATAGACTTATAGAAAGAGACCTTCTAAAAACGTTCAAATGTATGACTGGCACGCGAAACCTTAAATTAGAGTGAATAAATAAAGACTCGGCACAGCACTTCTGAAAGGTTGCCGACCTCTGCTGTAGTCTCTCTGCTGAGATTTCTGATGCAGCGTCGGATTCACTGCTCCATTATACTGACTTTACGGGGTTTTCAGAGTTCGTATGACAGCAGCACCTAGAGGTCACAGGATCAGGACTCTGGTGCTGTGCCTATGCATGGGAAGAGACAGCTTGCCACAGAGAGCTTGCATTCTAATTAGACAAGACAGGCAAAATATTGGAGGGGAAACTGAGGCACAACTCATTGCATGTAATCCTCTCCAACATCACGACAGCCATGCCTGGATTCCCAGCAGCAGCAGGGGGTGAAGGATCCTCGTTGTGCCTTGATAGTGCTCACAGCCACCCACTCCTGCTGTGAATTGATATGGCTAGAAAATCCCAAGGAGTATTGGTACAACACAGCTCGTTAGCCCAGGGCAAGATTTCGCAATGGCTGTGTTGATTTTTGGCCAGGTGCGGGGCAGTGGCGGGAGCAGGGACGGGACACCATCCATCCGCTTTACAGACATCAATGAGTTGAGCCTCACAGCCTGCACTGTTGTTTCCTTTTTACAGGTGAGGAAACTGAGGCATGGGGCAGGGACATGACTTTCCCAAGGTCACCCAGCAAGTCAGTGGGGAAGATGTGAAGTTAACCAATAGTTCTGACTTGTAGCCCCTGCTCCCTAACCGGTCAATGACTCAGCCCGTCCTCCCTGGTGTCTCAGCAGACTCTGGAGAGCCAGGGAGCTGTGCGCAGTGCGGATAGCTTTGACTGACTGGAGAATTTGACATTGTCCCTTTCCTTCCTCTGGTTTCCTCTGTTTATATCCTAGCTCTGCTCTTCTCTCTGCACATCTGTGTTAAAGCAGGATCCCTCCTGTTTGCTGTCTTTGGCCTCTCTCCTTTTACCTGGACTTTGTCACCACGTGGGTGGAGATCTGTTTTCCCATGACTGAAATTGCAGGGGAAGTTTTCAGCAAGGCAGAGTCTAATGACCAAAGCTGGCTTTTGGCCAGCACTCCTGACTCCTACCCTTGTAGAACAGCACCATGGGATCATTAATGACCAGGTTCTCGGTTTTACAGTACATCCCCATCTCACCACCACACTGGGACATTGATTCAGCCCCAGCTAAGAGGAAAAAATGATAGCAACTCACCGGCAACGCTTTCCTTGGCGATCCCCCCCTCATGCAACACGGCCCTCCTTAGCTTGTGAGAACTGATGGGAATCGTGGCATAAAGGCAGTCAGGCTGCAGAGTAACCATACTGGAAGGATGGGACTGGTTCTTTCTAGCTTCTTAATCACTGTGGTGTCTGAACTCCTTCCAGTAGTACATTAAGCAGCGTGACTGCACATCCATCATGTGGCGTTTGTGCTCTTACCATCTTCCTGGGAGAAGTGTTTGATGTTGAGTGTCTTGTTTTGGTATTTTATTTTAAATACACATGGTGCTTGTTTAAAAAAAAAAAGTCAAATTATAGGGCCACTATACACATGTAATTTGTGAATTAAACAAATGAGTTAAAAGTTTCAGGTTCTAGCCATGGCCTGGAGTCCCCCCTCTCAATTTCTGAGGATTTTCTAAAATGGTTTTCTCTTCTCCTTTGCAGTGTGAAAGATGCAGGAAACCGATCATATAGGGAGAACAGTGAAACTGCCTACACACTTAGTGCTGTCCAGTGCGTAAAGGAAACAGACTGAAAAGATTAGCGAGAAATATTTTTCCTAGCACTCCGATCTCGTTCAGTTAACAGGGACCGTGTGTGTTAGGGTAACTAGGGAAGCATTTTCAGACAGATGTGTGGGTCTGAAATTGATGGTGTCATTTCACACGGAATGCCAAGGGCTCTGGCTGAAAAAGGCTCTGGTGGTGGTGATTTTTGGTGCAGAGGAGGCAGTGTGGATAGCATGCTGGACTGGAACTCAGAACACCTAGATTCTGTTCCCAGCTCTGTCACTGCCCTGGAGCGACCCTCTCTGTGTCTCTGATTCTCCCTCTGTAGAATCATACTGACCTCTATTATAAAGCACTTTGAGAGCGAGCGATGAGGAGCACTAGGTAGCTGTATTGTAAGCTAGTAGATCTGATGAGTAGGGCAGGGCTGAATAGCAAAGGGCTTTAAAGGCAAAGGCCAAGATTTGTGTTGGGTGGGGTGGCAGAGAGGGAGTCAGTGGAGGGATGCCAAGACGGGGATGATGTGGTTGGAGCAGGGAGCCCGGAAGATTATCCTGGCCCGTGACATTTTGCATGAATTTGAAGCACTGTGGCTAGCATCAAAGGTGGAACAGTGGAGATTACAGTAGTGGTACCTAAGAGGATGGAGACCTGGGCAAGAGCCTCTTGGGTTGTTTATTGGTGGGCCATTGAAGAGAATCTGTTCCTAACTCCGTTGGTACTTGCTTTCCTTTTCTGATATTTTAGCGGTTGACACCAGCAGGCCGGGGCTGTCTAAGATAGTACTGGGGAGTTATAATTGACGTAGGGCTAGAACAAGCTGTTGCTGAATGCACTGTGTTACAGGCGGGTGGTGTGGGGCCACCCCTGGGGGAGACGTGGAGAGGGAGCAGGACTTAGAGAAGCCTGTGCTACACAGGTGGTCAGACCAGATGACCTGGTTGGCCCTTCTGGCCTTAAACTCTATGAAGCTCTAAGTTTCCTCCCTGCTGACGTGACTTCCTGCAGCTCTTCACTGGATGCACTCCCCTCCAAGCCAGCATAGTGTGTCTGGCCAGTGTATTTGGGGGGGCGGGGGAGGAGTGTCAGTCCGCGGTTCCTGCCCTTGCCTGTTTAGGAGAGAGCCAAGCATGCAGTCTTCCAGTGGCCACGAAGAGAGCTTGAATGCATCCCTATGGGGGCCTTGGTGGGTTTATCCCTCTCGACTGTAGTTCCAGTCACGATTTGCACCCACCTGAATGTAATGTATTTCCAAGGAGCCTCTCCCAGTGTTGAAGGTGTGCGTACCCCATGTATTAACAAAATGCACCACCTTACCCACTGCACCAAGACCCTCCATCAAAGCCCTTCCCAAGCCACCGCGCAGAGGGCAAGCTCTCCCTCCCCTCAAGAGAAGGTCTGGGAAAACAGGCCTTGGAAAGTAATTAATGGCCAGCATAGGTGAGCTCCGGTCCCCTCCTTAACCCAAGTGGGCGTCCTGCTTCAGGGGTCTCTTTGGAGAGCAGCTGTGGGATGGCAAGACGAGCAGGCGCCCAGACAGGTAGCTGCTGCCCTCCTGGCATTAAGAGATGCCCCAGTTTAACGGGGGAGGAGGAGGTAGCGAAATATTGATAGTACATAGCGCTTGCCTGTTATCGGTTACCGTAGGGCATGAGATCATCCCAGGAGATAACGCAAAGGGCTTGAATTGCCATTGCCCTGCATTGTGGACAGTCATTTACACCGGGGCAAGGAGGGTGTAAAACAGTTCCCTTCTGATCCCCATGTGGCACAACTGCAGAAGGTGCAGAACAAAGAATCCAGCCCTAAATCTGTGTCAGTTGTTCAGCACCGCCGGACGGAAACCAAGCCCAACTGAAGCATCTGCTAACTAGCTCTTCTTCCACAAATGCAGGCTGGTTGCTTGTTCCCCACCATGTCCTAGTAACCATGCTGGCCAAGGCTGAACCATCTATTTTTAATTATCTCTGTATTGGTTCTTTATCATTCAAATAGCCCAGCACTCCCTCTGAGCCCGGCCAGAGCCAGGACAATCAAGTTTCAGAGAAAAGACGGCCAGCTGCATTTACACTCAACAGAGTAACCAAAAGAGCAAATCACATTAGCAGCAGCTTGCAAACTTAAAAAAAAGCCAGCCAGGATTCTGGCCCCCATCACAGTCCAGTTGCTGTTTGTTCCAGGAATGAGGTTGGGGAGCGGGAGCGGTGTGGTTTACAAGCCACTGATCAGGCCTCCGGAGTGGAAGGACAAAGTCCCTGGCTCAGTGCTGAATACTGCCTGGAGAGCTCAAGTCTGGAATAACTAAACCATACCAAGGGGAATGAAGCATCTGGGGATGTTAGGGTCTGATCTGACGAGGTGCCCTCAAATCCTAATTGCTTTAAACAACACTAATGGGTAAAATTGACTGATGTGTCCAATTCGCTTATGAATCATCCAGATCTGATTATTTGATAGGACACCCACAGAAGCCAATCCCCTTTCTCCTCCTGGGCTCTTTGGACCCATGCTCCGGAGCTTGCTCCAGTAGGGGACAGGAGTCCTGGTTGGGATGGTCTTTGAGTACTTTTCTCACATGGGGGAACCAGAGTCGCAGCTGGTGTAACGTGAGCTCAATGGAGCAGAAGGTTTGGCCCAGGGAACCCATGTGGAACGAGCGCTCCAGCCCATCAAACTCTGATCCAGCAGCCATACACCACTCAGCAGCAGCATTGGGAGTGGAATGGGTGCACCGTGATTACATGCATTCACTCCGTTCTAGATTTTGCTGCAGTTTTAAGGCCAGAAAAGACCAGGAGGATCGTCTAATCTGACCTACTTGGTTGCTGTCTCAGCAGAGAGGCCAAAGACCAAACGATCATAGGATTTTCCCCCCCGGTTGCTGGTTTTAGGGTTCCTCCAGCTTTGGTATCCACAGGTACTGAGGAAATGCAACTCCAGCTAAGGCAGTGGAAGTGCTCAGCCCCTCTGACAACTAAGATCCAGGGGTCTCAAGTTGAGCTCCCAGTAACACACATTTTGTAGGTCTAACCTGTTTTATTCTTAAGGGTTTTTGCAAGGAATCCCTCCCTCTGGAGCATATACCCATTTCTGCTACTGCTCCCGCCATCTGTAGAGAGAATGCCCTGGAGGGGTTGGGACATTTGGTTATCATGGAAGTTATAAGGTCATAAACAAATACAATACCCAAATTTCTGCTCATGGCCCAGAAGTGCTGAAATCTCACACGGAAGCTTTCAAAGTACTAAGACCCTTTTCCCATGAGAATTTTTTCACTAACAAGGTACTAGCAAGAGAAGTAATAAAATATACCCATATACAATAATGGCTTCTAAATTAGCGGTTACCCCGCCCCTCCCCCCAAGAAGGAACTTAGAATCACCGTGGATAGTTCTCTGAAAACTGCTGCAGTGATCAAAAAGGCCAACAGTATGGTAGGAACTATTAGGAAAGGGATAGAAGATAAGACTGAAAATATCTTAATGTCACTATAAATCCATGGTGAACCCACACCTTGAATACTGCGTCCAGTTCTGGTCGTCCTATCTCTAAAAGGATATAGTGGAACTAGAAAAGGCTACGGGAAGGGCAACACAGCTAATCAAGGGTAGGAAATGGGTTCCATACTAGGAGACACTAAAAAGATATGGGCTGTTCAGCTTAGAAAAGAGACAAGGGAAGAGAGATATGATGGTTTATAAAATCATGGATGATGTGGAGAAAGTGAACAGGGAAGTGTTATTTACTGCTTCTCATAATACAAGAACTAGGAGTCACCTAGTGAAATTAATAGGCAGCAGGTTCAATACAAACAAGAAGAAATACTTTTTCACACAACACACAACTAATCTGTGGAACTCATTGTCAGGGGATGTTATGAAAGCCAAAAGTATAATTGGGTTAAAAAAAGAACTAGATTAGTTCATGGAGGATAGGTCTGTCAATGGCTATTATCCAAGATGGCCAGGGACATAACTCCATGCTCTGTACCAGAAACCGGGAGTTGATCACTCCATACTTCCCGTGGTCTGTACGTTCCCTCTAAAGCTCTGGTATTGGTCACTATTGGAGACAGGATATATGAGTTAGCTGGACCAATGGTCAGACCCAGTATGGCAACTCTCATGTTATACAACAGACCGGATCTGCAAAATGGTCTCCAAATAAAATGTTCACCTGTCAGTTGCTCTTTAAACATACACCTTTAAGGCTAATGTATTTTACTTTCATTTCTCTTCTGTCTGCAAAAATCCATAGGGGTGCATGAGGTAATATCTTTTATTGAACCAACTTAAAAGTTCAAACAAATCAGTTCTCGGAGCACAATGCACAAGAGAACCCCGTGTGAACAAAAATGGTTGTAATCCATCACTACAAATAATGCCTGGTCCTACAATAACAAGCTAGTGTAACCCTACAATAACAAACAGCTGTAACCCTCCCAGAACTGACACACCATTCTGTTTCATGATTTTGATTCTTGGGTGCAAATGATGTTCTTGGGTAGTTTAAGATTATTTGGTCATGATGGGTTGGTACAGTAAGTTCTAAACCATCAATGCAGTGGGAGGAACAGTGCTGGTAAGTGGGATTCTGGGGTTCTGGGTTCCACGCCAGGCTCTGATACAGGTACCCTGTGTGACCTTGGCATGTCACTTAGAGGGAAGTTTTCAAAGACACAAATGACACATTGATGCCTGACTCCCATTGAGTTTCAGTGAGAATTAGGACTGGCTCGGCACCGTTAGAGTGAGCAGGAGTTTTGCCACTGACTTCATTGAGAGCAGGATCAGGGTTTGTGGGTGCCTTTGCAAAATCTCCTCCTGAATTATGATGATTTTAATTAGCAGCGTTTGTATTTCGGTAGTGCCGAGAGGTCTCAATCAGTGATCGGTCCCCATTGTGTTAGGTGCTGCACATGCTGAGAACAAAAATCTTTGTCCCAGTTCCTCCCATCTGTACAATAATACTCCCTTTGTCTATCATGTCTATTTAGATTACCAGCTCTTTGGGGAAAGCGGCTCTCTCTTGCTGTTAGTATAACCCCTAGCCCAGTGGGTTTCTCATCTCACTAAGCGCTAATGTAGTACAAATAATACTAATCATTGTTATTTAAAAGCCTGCTTTTTAGAAACAAGCTAAACCCTACAATAACAAAGTCACATGCACATGACAGGAGGAGAACTAGTTTGGTGAGGAAACAGGCTTTAGCTTATTATAAACAAAGTAGCAAGGCAGAATGTTAGGCCAATATTTTAAAAATTGACTAGTGATTCTGGGTGCCTCATTTTTTTTGGGTGCTCCACTCAAGACACCTTAAAAAGGGGCAGTTTCAGAAAGTGCTGAGCACCCAGCCCAGGGAAAGTCCAGCCTCTTTAAGGGATCTCAAGCTGGGCAATCGAAAATTGAGGCATCCGAACTCAGTAGTCACTTTTGAAAATCTCAGCCTTGAAGATCACTCCCCGTACCACCTAGAACCCGACATTCTAGTAATGTTCTGAGCCGAAAAGGTTTGAGCCAGTTGTGGCTGAAACCTACTTAAACTTGTGGTTCATCTTTCTCTCCGAGAGGCTGTGGAAATTAGCAACACAGCATCCGTAGCCAGCTAACAAAACGATGGCCTGAAACCGAGTCTGGAAACCAGCACTGAAAGGTATTAATGCTTTGCAAATCGGTGGGAATTCTGAACAATATGTACAGTCCAGCTGCTCCTGGAGTTCTCTGGCCTGTGTACAGGAGGTCGGATTAGCTGATCACAGTGGTCCCTTCTGGCCTTGGAATCTATGAATCTAAGATGAAGCTTTGCTGTGAGGCAGGCAAAAGGAGAGCTTTGAAATCAGAATTTTTATTTAGGGTGAATTTGTATAAGTCTCCCCGAAATGACCGAATGGGTGAAGATGCTGCCTTCTTCCGTGCAGGTGCTTGATTCTTTCTTGCATGCTTTAGGGATAGCCAGCTGTCATGTAGACATTCCAAAATAGCAGCATTTGTTTGCATCTGAGCGAAAAAGTTGCTTCCCAAATCTGTTCACCTCTCATTTGGATCATCTCTAACAATATTCCCGCAGGGGAAGTGATGCCAGGTGTAATGTTGCGTCAGTTTGGCCTCTCTGTTATTTGCGGCTGAGTCCACTCTGCGTGTGCTCAGCGGGTAATTGTACTCCGGAAAAGGAAGCAATTTGCAACCTCTTGTTTAGAAACAGGAAATGGAATTTGGAGTGGTCCCGATTTCGTGCCGAGAGACAGAATTATGGACGTTCTTTCCTGCTCTTACTAATCCAAATGCTTAAGACATTCCTTGCAAATCTGGAAAATGGAAAGTACTTAGTCTTTGGCATTGGGGCAGGTAAATCTCTTTTGAATTCAAGTGAACCTGATAGATCCAGCATTTCTGAGAGTGGCACGTACCGGGGAACAATCCCCTAGAGTTGTTAGATTTTTCTCCTCTTGCCAGATGGCTTGGTAGGTCATTGTGATTGCTAAACATTTTCTTGGGTTGTATCTTTATATATTTTTGCTGTTACATTTTCATCCTGAATATTTCTAAGTGCTAAAATAGTTTTTTGCCCCCTGCATTTGGGCACCATCACATTTGGAATAGCTGAAGACCGATCATAAACATATTTCCGTTCAGATTAGTTTTAAAATTATTTATATTTTTAGATATTTTGAGTGTAATCTCATGTAGCCATCATCTCTCTTAATCTGTTTATATCTATCTGCTAATCTAGCTATACATCCATCACTTTTTCTCCTCTATTTATCTGCCTGTCTCACTATCTTTAGTTCTTCCTGTTTTAAGAGATTTCTCTCTCATTTTTCCAGAATATCAGTCATTGCAGTAGCTAGCTAGTTGCTGGGCTCCTGACATTGTCACTTGAATTTACAATATACGTTGGGTTTCCCAGTTTAAAGTAAGAAATCAAATAATTTAAATCAGAAGGATGCTGGATTGAAAATACTTTTTTTTTTTTTTTTTTTGACCGGGTGGTAGAAAGACAATAGTGAAGTTAATAGTAAGAGACACTATCCCCCCTTTCCCCTTGCAGATCTGCAGAGACACTATATCACTGTCCCCAATTGAAGTAGTCATCTTGAGGGAGAAACTGAAGTTTTGACAAAACCAAGTTGTTTGGCTCTTTCTGGCAAAAAGCTTTTAGGGCCCGATTTTTATAGGCATTGGGCACCCAACATCTATTAAAAAAAAATCAATGGGAGCTAGGCACTTAAATACCTTTAAAAGGCTGTCCCTTAGGCCTGGTCTACACTACCAGTGTAGGTTGATGTAAGTCGCCATGCACTGACCTGCTGGACGTGTGTCTACATTTAAATTTGTCTCCCACTGATGTAAGCTCTCCATTACACCGACATAGTAACATCCCTCCTCGAGCAGCATTGAATCATGATCAATGTACTGAGGTCAACACAGCACTGCTGCAGATACTGTGTTACCTATGTTGACCCTTGCAGACCTCCAGCAGCTGTCCCACAATGCCACACACTGACCACTCTGGTCACAATGGTTAATTCCATTGCCCAGGGGGTCACAGAGACCAGAAGCCTCCTCCCACCAAACCCCCAAGAATTTTTGAAATGCCTTTTCTGGATTGCCTCACTTAGCAGGTCTCCAGTGTTATGCACAAGGACCCAGCTGACCATGCTGGCTATGCAATCCAGACGCGCTCCGACCTGGAGTAGACAGGAGATATTGGATCTCTTGGGCCTGTGGGAAGAAGAGGCTGTGTAGGCATGGCTAAGGACCAGCCGTAGAAATGTGGAGATCTCTGAGCAGATTGCATGGGGGATGCAGGAGAAGGGGTACGACAGGGATCAGCAGCAGTGCCGTGTGAAAGCGAAGGAACTGCGGCAAGCAGACCAGAAGGGCAGAGAGGCCGACAGTCAATCTAGTGCCGAGCTGCAGACCTTCTGCTTTTACCAAGAGCTGCATGCCATATTTGGCAGAGACCTCCCCACTCGCCACAATGGGTACCACCGAGGAGCCTGAGACAGAGGCCCCTGGCGTGACCAGCGAGGACGAAGAGGACGAAGGACATGTGCCCGGGAGGCCCAGCTATGCCATGAGCCAGGATCTGTTTGAGACTCCACCATAGTCCAGTCAGTCCCAGCTGACAAGCCTGATGCAAGGGAAGAAACCTCAGGTAAGTGTGTAAATTTATTTCCCGTTACAGTGATGATGCCCCCAACTTAGCAGGACAAAGCTATTGACTTTTCCTTAATGTGCTTGTACTAGACGAGGTAGCGATACAACAAAGAGGTAGAGTAGTTGTCTGTTTTTCATTCCCCTCTAGAGTTAGGCGGGTGGCTGGAGGGGGATTGTCACACGTAGCAGTTTATGTCTGTACACAGAGAATCCTCCTGAGAGATCTTGAGGAAAAGTTTCTAGGGCCGGCAGCCTTATTTCCCCCTCTGCGGTAGGGCACTTTCCTACGCCAGTCCATGATAACTTCGGCAGGCGCCATTGCAGTGTGCAGGCTTTCAGCGCATGGGCCTTGGGAATGCAAGCTGCAGCTGTGCCTTTGTCACCCTCAGGAGTGGGATATCAGCTCAGATCACCATGGCCTGTGAAAAATGGTGCCGGTATTCAGCACCATTGCCCTGTACCCATAGTTTCATGCAACCAAGCAATACCCTCCTCATTTCCCTCAAGTGCTGTGCATGGTGCACTTGGAAGCAGACTCAATCAGCAGGTCTCGCTTAAAGCTTCAGGGAGTTCAGAAACTTAACTTTCACTTTCTGTTTCACATACTGACAGTGGTACTCTCTGTGTCTTCTATCTGCAGCTGCTGCTGTTGTGGCCTTCAGGGGTTCCCCCTCTACACCCGTGGAACGCTTGAGTCAGAGAAAGAAGAGGACTCAGGATGACATGTTCAGCAAGATCTGGAAGCCAGAGCTGCATCAGACTGTGAGCAGAGGGCCTGGAGGGTGAATATTGCAGACTGGATGGAGAGGGAAAGAACAGACAGGAGAAAGATCCAGGAGTCCCAGCAGGCAAAGGAGAGGGAGATGCACGAAGGGCTTCTCCTACTGCTCCACACCAAGGACAACCACCGCTTCGCATACACTGACCTGTGAGAGCCGTGGTTGTTGTATGAGTAGCTAAAATGAACATGAATGTTCTTTCCTCTTCTTAAAACTCTGATCCGTAAATTTATTAAGGTTTTGATATATTTGCTTTTAACGTGCACAGAATTTCTGCTGAAGTGTTTTTGTGAGTCAATTAAACTCTCTTGTTTGGAAAATAATTCATTTTTATTCATTCCCAGTGTATGCTGCAGAATGGCTGGTGGTAGTGAGGGCATCCACTTGCTTGTTATCATACACTGTGACAACTCATCGGATCAATGACACACACAGTGTAATGATCATGCATGTACAGCAAGCACCGCAAAATTAAGTGTTATGTTCATAGATGTGCGCCAAGCACCGCACAATTCTTAACAGGCCCCCAAACTTCAGGGCTGAGTAGAGCACAGTCCACCACGACACATTACTTGGGCTCATTGATAAAGTGCTTTTTCAAAGCCTCTCTGAGCTGTGTGGCTCCGCGTTGAGCTCTTTTGATAGCCCTTATGTCTGGCTGTTCAAACTCTTCAGACAGCTGCTCCACCTGCACCCTCTGCCCCAGCAAGAACTTTTCCCCCTTTGCGTCACAGATATTATGCAGGACGCAGCAGGCAGCTCCAACCACTGGGATATTTTTCCTCACAGAAAATATCTCGTGAGTAAACAACACCAGTGTCCCTTCAACCTACCAAAAGCATACTCGGCTGTCATTCTGCACCAGCTGAGCTGGGAGTTGAATCTTCCCTTGGTGCTGCCAAGGTGGCCAGTGTATGGCTTCAAGAGCATGGGGTAGGCTGGGTCCCCCAGGATCACTATGGGCATTTCAACATCGCCAATGGTAATCCGCTGGTCATAAAAGAAAATCCCTGCTTTTAGCTTTCTGAATAGTTTTGTGTTCTTAAAGATGCAAGCGTCGTGCACCTTCCCTGACCAGCCAACACTGATGTCGGTGAAGTGTTTCCAGTGATCAACCAGCACTTGCAATACCATAGAAAAATAGCCGTTTCTGTTGATATACTCTCTGGCAAAGTGGGCTGATGCCAAAATAGGGATATGCATGCCGGCTATCATTCTGCCACAGTTTGGGAACCCCATTGCTGCAAATCCACTATGTCCTGCATGTTGCTGAGAGTCACGGTCCTGCGAAGCAGTAGACAGTTAATGGCCCTGCATACTTGCGTGACAACACCCCCTCTGTGGATTTTACAACTGCAGAATGATTTTCCCGCTGACCTGTAGCAATCCGACGTTGCAAGTTGCCACCGTGCAATCGTCGCTCGCTTCTCCACTGTCAGTGCAGCTCTCAGTCTGGTGTCGCTGTGCCGGGGGGCTGTGGTGAGCTCTGCACACAGATCCAGGAATATGGCCTTTCATATCTGAAAGTTCTTCAGCCACTGCTCGTTATCCTAAGCCTCCATTACAATGGGATTCCACCAGTAAGTGCTTGTTTCTTGGGTCTAGAAGTGGCGCTCCACTGTTTGCAGCTGCTCCACGAATGCCAGCAGAGATATTGAATTGGTTCTTGCTACGTTCCACAGCCGTCTGCCCTCCTGGAAATCACCATTTTTCCCCTTTGCTCTTCTTGCGGCTCTGCAGCTACCAGAGGATCACTCATCCTGTGCTTGCTGCGCTCATGACAAATAATGCAGAACTGTGCAGCCTCCATGCTTCATTCAGATTTCGGACAGCAACAAGTCCTGCACAGATTCATGGGATTTGCAAAATAGGCGTGACAGTTATGGGACAGAGATGGCATTATGGGATGGAGAAAGTTGCATGATGAGAACTTGGTTCCACAATCCAAGTCACCCCCTGCGTGACTCATTTCTGCCCTCACGATACATTGTCAAAACTTCCCAAGAAAGAGTGCGCTGGATGATGGTGAGTTGCACACTGGGATACCTCCGTGTGCACCATGCATTGACACGAATGCTCCCGCAGTGCCAACGCAAGGAGCCACATATGTACGTGCATGAGTGATATACTGTTTGCGGCGGCTTTATGCCAACATCAGTTGCCTTGGCAATAGTTTGCCGTGTAGAGGTGCCCTTAAACAATAATGCCTTGGGCTTGCGGTAACGTGGATCTTGACACTGCCCCCTGAACTCCAGAGAGCGTGCCATATCTGGGCACTACCTATGCCAGACCAATTCTACCTCCTCACAAAAGCACAACAGAGGAGGAAACATGGAGAAGTTGGAGCTAATTTTTGGCTCAGCCGGGCCCCGACATGACTCTATAACTCTGGCCATTCCTGTGTCTTCCTGACTGGCCATGGTGGCTACTAGCCCCCAGGTGTCTGGTATCAGCGACTGCATGAGTCTCTCTTTCTCCCCCTGCCGGTTGGGCTTGAGTTCCGTGTCCCGTGGAGCTGGAGTGGTGAATGTTACAGTGGGTGCCGCCTTTGATCTTGTGGCTCACGGCCAGCATTTCCAAAGAAGCTTTGGGATAGAAATTCCCAGCCTACCTCCTCTGGTGCCTTCACCTGCTCCCATGGCTTCAGTTACCTCCGCCACGCCAATGAGTCCTGAGCCTGCTAGGCCTCTCCTTCCAGAACTCCTGCTGGATTCCCCATCCCTACCTCCGAGCCCCCATTCATCAGTGCCCTGCACCTGGTGGAGTCATTCACAGCAGTGCAAAGAGGGTGTCACATTTGGTTGTGGTGGCACATTGCACTGGTGTAGACGGCTCCACGTGGGACAGGGGTCCATGTCCCTGAACTTCTGGTTGTTCCTCCTCATTCCTCTCCTCCATTGCCCTTCTTGCTCGCTTTCCCATCTCCCTGGTGCCCAGCCAGGGGTTATCTGTGGCTTTTTTCCCCGCTGTAGCTGGGGCTCTTGCTCAGTTTGGTCCCCTCTTCCCATCCAGTGCCTTCAATTTCTGCCCATCTCTCGCTGTTCCCACAGCTGCTACTCTTGGCCATGTGCTGGTGACCTCTCGGAGTCCCAAGTGTAACACTGGTGTACCTGAGAAAGGAATCTGGCCTGCACTCAGATAAATGACTCTCACGGTGGTGTAAGTCAGGAGTAACTTCATTGTAGCCAGTGGGTCAGATGCTAGGTTGGTGTAAATGGGGGGAGCTGATCTGCAGTGGTTGAGGCTCTGGCACATCGTACTTACACTGGAGTAAAGGAAGGGGTATAAACACACGTCCTTACTGCTAGGCCGCCCTTCATGCCTGGATGTGGCATTGAAGAGCATTTTGCTTCTTGCACGCCCTCTGGTGGGCACTTCCTCTGCCCGGATGGTCAGCCCCAGCCAGTCCCTCCTCCAGAGTGCCTTGCTTGGTCTTCCGTGCATGGCTCAGTTCAGTCCCGTTCTGGGTTCAGCTCTAAACAAAAAAAGGATCCTTTGCCCCTCCTCAGCTCAACTTCAACTTCAACTCCTCCCCCTTGTCAAGATACTGACCCCCTGACTTCTCCCTGCTGGGAATCCAAGTGCCATTTAAACTAGCCTTCCACCCCTCCTGCACATCTATCTCATTCCCTGGTCTTCATCGACCCTGGCTTGGGACTCCTCTCCACTCTCCAGCTAACCCTACTCCTGTCGTTCTGCTTTCTGGCCACGGCCAAGCCCAGCTACAGGAAGGGACTCTCCCTAGTTTGTCTCTGCTGCGCCTGTGCTCTCTCAGCTGCGTGCTCTGACCCAAGAGGCAATCAGTCACCTCCCAGGTCCAGAGCATAACTAAATTGGGTCTTTCCCTTGCCTCACAGTGCCTAGGTTTGAGGTGAAATAGCAGCATTTTACCCAGCTGGGCAATGTAGATGGCTTTGGGTCACAGCTGCGTTCTTTGCTCCTGTCTCTCTCCAGCTTCACCTTGATCCCAGGAGGCCGCGAAAAGAGAGAGGGAGAAAATGTTCCATGTGGGCCAGAAAATAGCAAAATCTGCCCCTGCCAGGGAGCTGGTTAATCTGTGATTTAGAAACCTGTCGCTTTTCTCCCAATATAATCTGGCTTCTCAGCATTCACCAGACAGTCTTGTTCCAGCTGATTGGAGGAACCTGACTGTGATGTCTCCAGGCAAGGAGCTTATGCGTCCTGTGCAGGGCTCGTAGCTGTGTTCACATCGCTCACCCCTGTTCGTCGTTGCCCTACAGAGGTCGGCTATCTAAGAATGCGATGAGTGCCAGGCCATGCTTGCCTGATGCAGTGACTGCCTGGCTCTGTACCTGTTTGATGCTGGGCCATGCCTGAAGCTGTTCTGCTGGACCTGAGTCTGGGGGGGCGGGGGTGTTATCTTGTTCCATTACACGCCACGAGATTCACTGGGCAGGACTTGCCGCTGATGGGAATTACCATAGCTGTACCAATTTCAGTGGAGCTCTGTTGATCTGTCCCAGCTGGGGATCGGGCCCATTGTGTCCAGTTTCGGGAAAGAGGGGTGGATTTGCATGTATCTTCCCCACGCGGGTGATTGCAAAATACAAGCAAACGGAACACACGCCGAAGCAGCTTTTCTCCATGGCTGCATTTAAAGGGCGTGAGGTGTGCTGCAGGCGATCCTGCCAGGAATGGCTGAGAACCCGTTTGTTGTCACGGAGTGAAAAGGGAGGGTGGTTTTGATAGGCGTTGGCTGTGTGTGAAAAGCCGGCACACCTCTGTTTGCTAAGGGCTGGATTGTGCTGCCCTTACTCATGTTAGCTATGACCTTGTTCAGCCAGGAGCCCACTGAAGTCACAGGCGAGAAAGGCACTACTGATGAGGAGTAAGGGTGGCAGAATCTGGCCCTCACAGTACAGCTCTGATGTGGGAAAGGACTATGCAGCTAAGGCACTGGGTTGTTTATCAGCATGGCCTTGTGGTTAATACACTAGACTGGTGCTCTGCAGATCCATGTTCCATTCCTGGCTCTGCCGTCTGTGATGTAATATTCGTGTGCTTTAGTCCCCAGCTGTAAACTGGGGGTAACAATCCCTCCTTTGTGTGCGTAGATTGTAAGCTCTTTGAGACCAGGGCTGTCCCACTGTGTGTCTGCACAGTGCCTAGCCTAAAGGGGCCTGGAGCTAGGTGAGGACTTGTAGGTGCTACTGTAAACTAAGCAATAATAGTAATAACTTCCTCTGTGCATATGCCCAGAGTTCTGTCTGCTCACCCGAGATGCAGTAGTAAGCGTTGCTCTTTCTAACTCTTGCTAGCCCTGCAGTCCCGGGAGAGGGAGCTGAGGGACATTTCTTATTGTGCATCCTCAATCGAACACTTGGCTAAGGGCTTGTCTACACCTGGAGTTAAGATCAGGACCAGCTGTTGCACTTTAAATTCGTATCTTGCCCTAATCCGAATTCACTTTCAAGTGTGGACAAGCCTTAGGCCTGGTCTATGCTTAAAATTTCTATCGACCGAGCTTTGGCACTCGGGGCTGTGCAGAATCCACCCCCCTGAGCGCCGTGGCTATGCCAATATAACCCGCAGTGTAGACACAGCTAGGGAGACGGAAGGATGCGTCCCTCAGCGTCGCTGCTTCTTCTCAGGAAGGCGGAGTTCCCGCAGCGACAGAAAACGGCGGCATAGCTATTACTCCATAGCAGTGCCACTGTGCCGCCTGTCATGTGAACACGCTCTAAGTTCGGTCGGCTGCAGCTCTGCAAACTTGGCGATCACACTGAGGCTGCACAGGTGCCGCTGGCGGGCGTCCGGTGAAGAACGTGGGGCCGTCCTGATTTCACTGAGGACTTGCATTAGCCTGCAGCATCTGCATGCTTCTGGGGAGAGGGGAGGGGGTTGGCACCAGTTCAAATGAAGTAATTTCCCCCCTCCTCCTTGTTTTTCCTAGAACAAATAGTGGAGAAAGACGAGGGACCATACTACACCCACCTGGGATCGGGACCAACAGTGGCATCTATCAGGGATCTCATGGAAGAGAGGTACGTCCTGGATGGTTTGCAACAAGAGAGACAGGCGGAGTAAAATCCCCCCCGCCTGTGCAGAGGGCCCTGTGGAGGAGGGGCTATGCTGAATCAGTGCATTCCTTCACTGCCCCGCCCCACCTCCACAGCTGGAACTGCTCACTTTTCTGCCTTGCAAAGGACCCCCAGGGAAGAGGGGGGCGATTGCAGATGCTTCCAGTGCCCTCTGCTGGTCATGCTGCCGCCGAGGCCCCTGTGCCAGGGGCTGTAGCCACATCACCCCAGGTGGAATCTAATCCACGGGCGTCTTCTAGGAACGCTAGTGTTGTTGCCCCAGTTAAAGGCTGATCTGGGCAGAGTCGTGTCTGTGCCGGGGCGAACAATTCCTCCAATTTATCAGGCACAGCTAGATTCTTCTTCTGCACCAGGCCCACCGCTTCCCCTCCAGCTGGCGTGGTGCTTGTGGACAGCGTAAATGGGAAGCCGAAAAGCCACCCTCCCGCCACCGTGCTTCCCCCGCCGCACATGTTCTACTTGTGCTTGAATTCACCCGCCTGCTGGTTGCGTTATCCCGTGGTGGTGATGCAGGACGGGGTGTGGGATTTTTCCTCTCCTGGCTTGAGTTCCAGTGAAAGTTGTCTGGGTTTGTCAGCAGTGCCTGGGAGAGGTGCTGGTGAAAACAACTTTCACGGGTCCCTGAAGGGTTTGTCTGCACTGCCAATGGGAGGCGTGGTTGCAGCGCTGATGGATACACCTGAGCTATCTTTGATCCAGCTCTATGGGGGTGGGGGGTACCCCCGTATGGACCCAAGGTCCCTGGTAGGGAAGGATGCTGCTTCTGGGGGGTTTCACTGCTATCGTTAACTCTAGTGTAGATCAGTCTACAGCACATACAGTGGTCGCACCTCTGACTGCACATACCCTAAATCACTGTGGCCTTGGCTAGACCAGGATTCAGAGTTGGTAGAGGGTGTTAGCTGACATATTTTGCCTAACACTTCAGAAAGGTCTAGGGAAGGCACGGCACCCTGCCTTAAACATGGGCTAAGGTGGTCAAGGGAAAGCCATGGTGGGAACTAGATGCCTGTGGGAAACCACACTGGTTAGTCCAATTTGCTGCAGGGAGTCACTTCAGGCTTGGGTTGGCCAACCGGTTTGCTTTGCTTCCTACAGCCAGGGCTGGCAGGGCCGCTGGCGAGTCGTGCGCTGCCCGGGTGCATATCTGCATGGTACGCCAATGAGTATCGCATGACGAGACGTATCATTTGCCTCCCACAGACAGTTCAACAGCTGCCAAACTAAGCAACCGGCCAAGGGCAAGTCAAAACCTTTCACGGTTACTATTCCTTATGCCTGCGGTCAAGTCGGTGAAATTGGCAATAGAAAAGACCAGTGGGGTCACCCAGCCTGTCGCTCTGCCAGGGCAGGATTCTTTCCTACAGCTCGCTCTCCAGTGTAGTCCAGGATTTTTGGCGGTGGTTGTTTTTTGTCTCAAGCAACAGGGCTCCCGCCCCTTTCTCTTGGGAGACTGTACAATCTCACTGGTAGCCAGAGCCCGCTCGCTGCTAGTTAGGTGTAAATTTGTCTGAGTCTGGCTATGTTAGGTCCTACCGTTAATAGATCTTGCTGTTAGGAAACATTTTTCCCTTTGCTCAATTTCATCCCATAGTGCAGGGTCCTGCCACCCAGTTCTACCATCTCCTGCCTTGGTTATGACATCCTGGACATATTTGTGCAGCTGAGTTGTCTCCAGGCCCACGTCCTCCCCTTGGCAGATTGAAAAGGAGCGGAAGGGACTGAGGAGGACAGACGCATATTGCCTGAGCCGGTGCGGTTCCAGGGCGTTGTCGCGTCTCAGCAGCAGGAATGTGGGGAGTTGGGAGGGAGCAGCTTGCAGCCGGACAGTCAATGGGGGCTAAACCCCGTTGATCTCTGCCCAGCTGTGCAGCAGGATCCTGGTTTTGTGGGGTTAGTCCCCTGGCTAAGGTGTCCAGCTCTCCACCTGCCTGCACTGAGCATCATTCTGCTCATCCCCCTACTTGTCCCCCTGGTCAGGAAAATCAAAAGCAGGTGGCGCTGCCTTGATTTCTGAGAGCCCAACTTGCCGTGACTTGGGGCCACAGGCTCAGCAACAGGCCCTCAGGTTGGGCACCGAAAATCACTAGAGAAAACCCTCAGCCACTGTACACACCTGCCATGGAGGGGCTGCTGGCAGCTGCTTGGGGAGCACGTGCGCTCCCTTGCCCCTCTGCCCCGGGTCCCACCGAGGGGCTGGGATGTTTGGACTTGGCAGGGAAGGGTTGGTTTGCTAATCCCAGGCTAATCTAATCGAGCCCTCCAGCTCTTCAGGTCTGGGAAAGCCGAGTAAAATCCTCGCCCCATTGCAGGCCAAACTCCTACGGACATCGCCGTGGCCAGGACTTCACCCTGGGGTTGGAGACGGAGACGGTACTAGCCAGGGGGAGGGAATGGGCTTTGCACCAGCTGTGCTTCCCCTGGATTCTGGACTATTCTAGGGGCCAAAATATCCCCCCACCCCCCCAGCGTAAACAAACAGGGCCCATCTCAGCCTGGCTGTGGCAAAGCCCAGAATCCTGCTCCAGGCCTTTCCCCTATGTGATGAATGGGCTGGTGTCAGATCTGCTTGTTCTCCATTGTGCAGCGTGCAGGAATATGCCTGCGGGGGGGCGGGGGGAGCGGCAAAGTACCACGCAGGCAGGTGGGATCCAGATTAACTGGGTTACACCCCAGGGATTGAGTCATGGCGCTGAGTCAGCTAGAAATACAGCGTCACCAGGGTTGATGGCATTACGTCACTGACCCTGGAGGCATGGTGAGTCATGGGGGAACAGGCGAGCCATTGAAAGGAACCCACAACCCCCTCCGGGGCAGGGGGTAATTACTGACACCACATGAATGCCCTCAGAGCCTACAGACATTGACTGGTCCTGTTCCAGAAAGGTACCGAACACCCCTGAGAGGTGTTGACTGACCTCAACTCCCATGCAAGTCAGTAGTGCTTGGCAGGATCGGGCCCCTAATGAGGCATAAATCCTCATTGGCTTGGAGTCTTGCCTCTGCCACCAACTGTGTCATCTTCAAGCAAGCCACGTATTAAATCGCTCTGTGCCTCAGTTTCCCCATCTTGCCCGCCTTCCAGAGGGGGTTGTGAGGCTGAAGTTAGGTAATCTTTGTGAAGTGAATTGAGGTCCTTGAATAGAAGGGGAGGATGCAAGTGCAAATGTTTTTAAAAAGTGAAATCAACAGGTTTTGTTGTTTCATGTTCTCAGTCTGGGCTTGTGGGAATTAAATTTCCTGCCCATGAGCCTGTGCAGTGAGCACCCCCTGTGGATTCTGGAAGCTTTGCAGCTCAGGGCAATAGAAATTCACCCGCACCGTTTCAGCAGATAGTCTTTTCACAGCAATAATGTGGAGTTTTATTGTGTTATTACACCTGTCTGTGCTTCTAGGTCAGAGGATACAGCATTTGCAGCTTGGGAATGACTTCAGCATCAGAACTGCACGTGCCGAGCCAGGCTGTGCACTCGGTCGGGGTAGATCTGGAAGCACTGCACTGGCACCAGTGGCTATTCGCCAGTTCAGCTGAGCACAGGCTCATCCATTGGGCACCATAGAGCTTTGGTGGAGCTATTCCTTGAAAAACTCCCACCAGGAATCCCAGTGTGCATAAGGGTGTCTAAGCTCCCTTCACTAAATGGGCTGGGTTTAATTCAAGGACGGGAGTGGACAGGTTTTCTCCAAAGCACCCAGCGTTGGGCCTCACTCTGCTTCCGCTGAAATCAACAATAAAGCCCCCATTGACTTCAGCGGGAACAACGCTGAGCGCTTCAGAAGATCCCTCCCAAGATGTGCAGCAGCAAGTTTTGGGCTGTCATATGCCCTGGTTTCCATCGCTGGAGCAGGCAGGTCATTGTAAGGCAGGTCTAGGACCCAGGGTTGCAGGGTCCTAGGTGACCAATGCCTCCACCTCACCACTGGGGAGCCAGGTGAAACAGCAGCCGACGATTACTGGTGGGGTAGGCACTGCAGGAAGTACTGCCCAAAGAAGCTAGAGAGACAGAACCCTGCAGCCGCCTGATTGGTCAGCACCAATTATTTAAAGCAGGAAGCTGCCCTAGGGAGCCGTCTGAGCAACAAAGCAGGCTCTGGCTTGCTACTGCTACTGACCTCATCCTTCACCCCGTTTTAGTCCCGATTCCTGCCTTCGACCCCGGCCCAGCGGACATCACTGCCTGCGCCCCGGCCGTTACAGTCATGAGCGTCGATGGGGGTCAGGGGGATGGAAAGCTCATGCTGGAAATTGCCTCCCGTTCTCAGCTGGCTGCCAGAGAGGGTGACTGCACAGGCCAGGAGCTGCCAGCCCATGGGTGCTCACCTGTGTTTAAAGCCCTGGATAGTGACCTACCACAAGTGGTGGTGATGATGTGTTCTCCTGCTTAGTCTCACCTGCAGTTCCTACAACAGCAGCTTCAGTTTTCTCATCAGTCTCCTGGCCACCATTCCCCACGTGCCAGGGCGAGCTCTGGATTCGCTTTGCGGTGGCGAAGCAGGTAGTTATTAGGAAAGTGGGATGCTGAGGCTTGCCTTTATGGTCCCCCTAGTCCCTTTTGAAGTGTGTTATCTGGATCGCTTCTCTCTCCGGTCGGTCAGAGGTAAACGGATGGGTGTAGAGCAGGTTAATGAGACGTATGCACTAGCCACTGCTGCTCAAATCTTCCCCGTCGCTATCCGTGTTCCTCATGGGTGAGGGAGGTGAAATCCAGTCCAGGAAGTTCCCATCCACCCTGTAGATCAGGAACATCTGAGCTTGGGAGCCGAGCAGTGGAGAATTCTGCAGGGCCGATGAGATGTCTGTGTTTCGGCTCCATCTTCTCTTGCTGGTGCCGTTCGCTTCTGGAGGCTTTCAGCTGAGAACGGAATAGCTAGGTGGGTCAATCAGCAACAAGGGAATGGCCTGCCATTAGATTAGCTTATTTGTTGGCTCTTAGTGGAAGTGCCCGTAGACTGTCACGGGGAGGGCAGTGCTTTCCAGGCAGGAGGGGGCATTGATACAACACTCTGAGATCATGAGATGAAGAGCAGGGCAGGTTGTCAGCTCTTTGGGGGCAGGGGCTGTCCTTTTGTTCTGTGTCTGTACAGCACCTGGCACAATGAGGGCCTGGGCCATGGCTGGGGCTTCTAGGGGCAACCACCACACTATAAATCATAATATGCTTCTGTGCAGCGCAGACATGCTGCAGTTTGCTCTGGCTTTCCAGTTATGCTCATGCATGAGATGGAGCTTTGTGCACGAAGTGTCCTTGTAAACTTGGGTGTCTAGGATTTCACAGCTGTTGCTATGCGACGGGGACAAAACTCAGGTCCTCCTGTTCCAGAAGATGAACCGCTGCTGCTTGGTCTAAAGCAGTATGGGGTCTAAGCCATGCAGATAAGCAGTTTTGATTCTTTCCCATAGAGGGCAGTGGTGTGCATACCTGCTGCCCACTTCGCGGCAATATCTCATCTAGATGAGTAGCAATTTTACGTTGAGCTGAAATCCCATTTGTCTACAGTGGGAGCTGCAAAGCCCTTCTCAGTGGAGTTGGCTGGCATTGCCTGAGAATTCATAGGAACTGCCAGGCTGCGTCTGACCCGAATTCAGTCCATCCCAGTGTCCTGTCTCAGATGGTGGCCAGCACCATACGCTTCAGAAGATGTGAGAACCCTGCAGTAGCAGGTATGGGATCATCCGCCCTTCACAATTGGTCTCATCCTGACCCCGAACAGTTAGATTGTCTCAGGCCTTGAAGCATAAAGGTTCATATCCCTTCCAACACTTTTGCTGGCATTAATATGATAACTCTGAATATTCATATAAACACCCAATTCCTTTTTGACTCTTGCTCAGTGCTGGGCCTCAGTGACTTCTAATGGCAATGAGTTCCACAGGCTAATGACGTGCAGTGGGATCTAGGCACCGGACTGCCATTTGTCCATTTGAAAATCTTCCCCAGGAGCGCTGTGTGTTGCAGACTGTTATGCGCACATCAGCGGAAGGTATTATTGATAGTTCTAAGCTATGGTTGTAAAGCAATCTATTGACCTATTTTATGTCATTATTGTAGTGCCTAGGGACCGACCAAGAATGGGGCCCAGTTGTGTTAGGTGCTGCACATAGACATAATAAGAGACAGACCCTACAATCTAAAGAGATAAGGCAGATAAAGGGTTAAGGGGAAAGGGTCTAGCATACAGGCGGAGTAATTAGAGCGATGGTTTGCAAATAGTGCCACAATTTTGCAATTGATCGCCCATGTATTAAAACCCCCATCGGACACAATTTAACCCCGTATCTACTGTTTACAAATGTCCCCATCCCCTCCACGTAAAGTGTGACCAAAGTGCAGTCGCTTCAGCTCTGGTTTTTGCATCAGAATGCACCCAGCCTGTCTTTTTGTGTCCCCGTCCCGCTCCCCTCCTACCGCCTGTTCCCAACATCTGCAAAGTCTCTGAAGCGCCTGGCAGTCCTGCCGGCGTGAAGCAGCCCAGCCACAATGGCTGTGTGGGTGCGTTCACCCATGAACATCAGCCGGGGCATGGGAATCCTTGTTTAAAAGTGTCTTGCTAGCAAAACTCGGCAGGGCCGTGTGGGCCGGCTCTCTTCCCCCGGGGGTGATGGATAGTGCTGGCTTTGGAGGGTGGAGGGGGGAGCTGGCGTTGTTAATTAGTGCTTCCAGGAAGGAGGCGAGTGGGAAGATTAATCTGTGCTGATTAGCTCCAGCGAAAACCCCAGGTTGCCGCGATCAGTTGGCTGAGAGTGTCTGACAGAGTACTCTGGTCTGCTTGCCAGAGGGGAAGGAGTGGGGAGACAAAGGGGCTCTCCCCTGGTGTACATCGGAAGGAACGCTGTTGAACTCGCTGGGCGTGATTCCGCGCTCAGTCGCACTGATTGGCGGCCAATGGGATAACACTGGTGTAGGACCTATCTGAAGGCAGGATCAGAAATTAGGGCCTGATCCTGCAAGAGGAGTGTAAGGGCAGGAGTTGTGGGGGGACTCAAAATTACTTCCTTTCCTTGGCTGTGATAAAGTGGACCCACTCCTTGAGATACCCCAGGTGCTCAGTGTGTCTCAGGGTACGTCCACGCTTGGAGGGAGGCGTGCGATTCTCAGCCTCCCCCGAGATCTGAGTGTAGACATACCGGAAGCGTAGCTCCCGAGAATGAGAGGGGCGGGACGCAGCTCTGCTGGGATAAAGGATTCTGTTACCAAACTAACGTATGCATTGGAGGGGAGGGAGTGAATGCTAGGCAGAATTTCAGGTGTCCTTAGGCCTTAGTCTTGCTGCCCAGCTGCAGATCCCTAGTGCAGACACGATTTGCACAAGTGCAGACACGATTTGCACAGCTGCAGCTCTATCTCAAAATCCCAATGCAGACGAGACCTCGGTTGACTTCCAGCTGGATGGCTAGGGAGAGGCGATTGGGACCCAGCACGGGCTGTAGTGGGGAAGGCACTTGGATGCACAGCAGAAGGGATGCGTGGGGTGAGTCACGCCATCCGACGGGGTTAGAGGCCTGGGGAGAAGAAAACAAGGATACGGGGTGTGGGAGGGGAGAACATCCTCACATACCTTTGGCATAAGCAAGTCTCCCAGGAATTAACATAGCCGTGAGGTCTGCGATCTTCCGCTCTTGGAGTCTGGCTAGCTATCCCCCCTCCTCCTCACCTGAGAAGTCTGAGGGAAATCCACCCACACCCATTGGCATGGCCAGCATGGAAGAGCTGAATCGTAGCTCATAGCGGGGCTGCTGTGCTGTCACATTTGTGGAATCGGGTGAAATTCAGGGGTTAGTATCAGACCCCTGCACCAGCTGGTTCCCACTGTTTGGAGGGTGAAGGTGGTGCACAGACCTCTGTGCGAGCACCTTGCATGAGGGGGGAATGTCACACCATGTGAGCCACAGTGTGGGCAGGGCTGGTTTCCGCACAAGGAAGCGAGAAGGAAAGTGTGAAACACAAATGGCCGTGCGAGTGAAAAGAAGCATTCATGATGCAGTGGGCTTGGGATTCAGGAGACCTGGGTTTGATTCCTGACTCTGCCACTGGCCTGCTGGGTAAGCTCCAGCAAGACACTTTCCCCACCTCTGTGCCTCAGTTTCCCCATCTGTAAAAAGGCAACGATGATACTGACCTCCTTTGCAAAACACTATGAGAGCTATGACTGAAAAAGCTCTATATAGAAGCTAGGAATTACTGTTCTTCTCTCTCATTTCCTTTAGGGACAGTCTGTTTTTTAAATCACATCCATTCTGGCAGCTCAGCGGGCGCTGATTCTTTCATTGCATGTCCTTGCTCTTGCCTACACTCATTTGATGCCTTTTTCCACCAGGTATGGCGAGAAGGGGAAAGCCATCAGAATCGAAAAGGTCATCTATACAGGGAAGGAAGGCAAAAGCTCCCGGGGCTGCCCGATAGCGAAGTGGGTAAGTGCCAGCCATCTTGGTGGGCTTTCAGATTTTTTTTAATATGACTTACTCAGACCAAGAATGATTTCCCAATTCTTCTGTCATCTGAGTGTGATCTCAAAGTCACCTTGCGCTTTGGGGGGAGAAGGGGTGATCAGAGAATGGGGTATCTACAGTAATGGTACAGGTGCTCGGAGGCTGTGGGGATGGGCATAGAATGAATAGATGGAGGGCTAGATGCAGAGAATAGAACATTCACACATTCCATCACCAGGTGAGATATTTTCATTGGTCTTGTGTTCAGAAATGTTAGAGAGCTCTCTCTTTTCTTAACTCAAATCCATCTAATTTTATTTCATTGCTTAATCTAGCCAGCTAATCTAATCGATTGGATCTAATCTATCTGAGGTGATCTAAGCTGTTTGCGCTAATCTGATCTGCATCTAATCTGTGCAATCTAATCTGTTTGATCTAAAACAGCTCTCTAGTTTGAGCTAGTCTGTCAGATCTACTCTAATCTGTTTGATCTGCTTTCGTAATCTAATTATGGGGAAGAGGATGATTAAAACGCTGGACTGGCACTCAACCAATCTAGGCTCAATTTCTTCGCTATGTGACCTGGGGCAAGTCTTTTGGAAAACTACCCTCCAGTTCGACCACAAATAATAGCCTTGATTCAAGAACTGCTGGATGAAATCCTGTGGCCGGTGTTATGGAGAAGGTCAGACTAGATGGGCAAATTGTTCCATTCTGGCCTTAAAATCTATGAAAGTCACTTATCTCTCTGTGCCTCCAGGCCCTGTCTTTAACATGGGGATGACAATGCTCCTTTTGTGTGTCTTGTCTGTTTAGCTTGTAAATTCTTTGCCGTAGCGACTGTCTTGCACTACGTATATGTATAGGTTAGGTGGAGCCTCCAGGTAAGACTGATACAAGTAATAATCTAACTGCCATAGATTATCTAGTTATTCGTGCCCTGCTCATCACCATGGTATGTGGGCATCTCTTCTCTTTCCTCTCTTTACACTGACCCTCCCTGTCTCTCCTCTCCCCCTTTCTCCCTTTAATCACTATCCCATTCCTTTCCCCACCTGGTCCCTCTCTCTGCAAGGAGCATGGCAGCCAGCTGGCTACAGATTGGACCTTCTGCGCTTTCCAGCGGCCACTTTAAATGGGGAGGTGAGGGGAAACCAACCCTACCCCCAGCACGTGGTCTCACTAGTCAGTGAACTGTTCCACTCTCAGATGGGCCATCAGCAGGCTAACAGAGGCTCTGAGCAGCAGGAGGGCTTGGCTGGGGAGAGTTCTTTGTTCCATGAGAGCGATGGGTCCTGTCTTTCCTTTTTTGGTCTCTGTTTTTGGTGCTCAACGTTTTTAGCTGGGTGATACTGAGCCATGTTGGAGGGACCTAGTTCTGTCCTGTTGAGTGGCGGCTGCTCCCGCAGCAGATCCTGGGGTGCTCACGGCGGAGAATGCTGGTACTGTAAAGTCCAGTGGGCCAATTTTACAATGTAGCAACCCAGCAAAAGCTGCGCATGGTGGGATACCCTACCTGGGCTAGCGTGAATGCAGCTAGCTTGGGTCTCAACAGTAGTGTAAACAGCACAGTCTGGACTAGAGAACCTGGCACGCTCTGAAGTTCATGCTGTCCTGTTTACACTGCTGCAGTTACCTTCGTTAGCTGGATTCAGGTAGGGGAGCGTGTGCGCTTCTCTGACTGTGTAGCCCTGCCCTCAGTTGGTTTCAGAGAGGGGATCAAATGAATGAATTGACTTTAACCCTGTCAGCTGAGAGGAGAACCTGACCAATATGTTCCAAACCACCAACTTGTATTTGGTTAATGTCCATGTGCCGTGTTGTACTGAATATCGCACATGGAGACCTTAGGGTGACCAGATGTCCCAATTTTATAGGGACAGTCCCGATTTTTGGGTCTTTTTCTCATATAGGCTCCTATTACCCCCCACCCCTGTCCCAATTTTTCACATTTGCTATCTGGTCACCCTAGGAGACCTGTAGCTGAAGGTGAACCTGGACTGTGGAATTCACCACCTGGCCCAGACTTCTCTGGGGATTCCCGCTGCATTTAACAGGGTCTTGGGCATTTCCATCCTAAACACTGCTCAGCCCCGGAGACTGAAGAAAGACCAGGGGAGTGCTGAAGTGGGGGAGGGACCCGATGTGTAGAAGGAGGGAGCAGAAAAGATCCAGACTGTGGCAGAAGTTATGGAAATCATTTTAACTGTGTGTTATTTTAAAGAACACTGGGCCAGATTCAGATCTCATTGGCACCGGTGTAAATTTGCTGAAGGCAATGGAGTTACATCGCTGTAACTGAGATCAGAATCTGCCTCATATGTAGAGGAATTCTGGATTCTTTTCTCAATGACATGAGCATAAATCAGGCGCAACCCCCTCGAAAGCAACTGGAGAGCCCAGAATCGGCCCATCAAGTTTCTAATGGCTCAAACTTGGAGCTGGTATCTCTGGGTTACCAGGAAGTCAAGCTGCCTAAGACCTGCTAAGATCCCACCATGGGATTGTCTCTCGCACTGCATCAGGAGGGATTGAGCTGAGAACAGGTGTCCAGTGAAGGTCGCATTGCTGGAAGGGCTGAGTGTGATCACCGGGACCGGGTTTGTCTCCGAGCTGGGCAGAGGTGCTCGAAAGCGGCTGATAAGAGTGGCCACCGGGGAGCATATGGGAGGAGATAACGCTGGCCCAACAGGGACCAAACAGCGCAGTGCCCTGGGGGGGTGGAAGCCAGCTGCCAGCCTAGTTATGTTTCTCAGCGTTGCTCTGTGCTGCTGGCCATTGTGGGGAAACATGAAGGACTTGAGATCGAGGGACAAAGTCTGACTCCTACGTTACAGGCCAGGCTAGAGCCAACTCTGATGCTGGTTCACAGAGGGAGAGGGGAGCTGGAGCAGTGCTGCTGGCTGACAGAAACCCTTTCCATTGTGTTTTAAAGCAGGGAAGGTGCCGTTCTATCACGGTCAGAGGGATGTACCCCAATGTCAGGGTGGGGGTGCTGTCCAGCTGTGAGGGGGCATCTGCACCCCGATGTCAGGGTGGGGGTGCTGTGCATCTATCAGGGGGCATCTGCATCCTGATGTCAGGGTGGGAATTAATGTTCTTCTGGGGTGGGAAAAGGAAGTCAAGTTTGAACGTTACCCATGTCCTGGTGGCCGGCTCGTTGATTTCTTTTAGAGCACGTCAGATGCGTTTTTAAACCCATTTTTTGCCAGTGCTAGGGGACAGAAAAAGGTAATTTCTATCCTGAGGTTCTTGTATTTCTGTGCAGAAACATCGGAGTGTTTGTGTGCGTGTGTGTGGTTGAGATGACATGGATTCAAACATCCCCAGACATTGGGGGGAGAGGGGGAGGCGTCACTGATGCTTTCAAAAAACATGGAAACCCCCCCAGATGCAGATACAGGCTGAATGGCAAGTGTGTTTCCTTTCCCGTGATGCTCTCAGATCCCCCATGCTAAACAGGGCCAGTACTTGTCTGAGAGATCTGCATGGAGAACCTAGCTGGTCCAAGAAGCAGTGTCGGTGTACCAATAGGAAGTAATCTAAGTCGGTGCTGGACGGTTCTCCCAGCCAGGTGTAAATGCTGCCTTTGGAGGTCAGACGTGCAGGAGTCCTGGTGGCTCGTGGCGACGCTGGGGGATGTGGTTTAGAGAAGCAGCCGGGTGGGTGTGAAAAGCAGCCAGTGTGAGGAATTCCCCAGTGTCTCAGCAGCGGGAGGCAAATGAGCGAGTGAGCGCCAGGATGTGAGTAGCAGCGTGTGTAATGGACTAGCCGATATGGAAGTGAAAGACCGTGGCTGAGTAGGTCAGTCGAACCTTGTCTACGTTAGGGAAATTTTGCAGAATTTCCCACCGTTGCAAACCCCCGCTCAGCTCTGCAGCTGTAAACGCCCTGCTCAGAGCAGGTCTCATAGACATGGGGTGAAATCCTGGCTCACAGGGGTCAGTGGGAGCTTTGCTGTCAACTTCATTGTGGCCAGATTTCACTCTGAAGGCTCAAAAGGCTGAGGGCCTGTCTACTTGCATCGGTGCAGATGAAACCTGTGTTAGTAGCCATGGGAAAAGTTTGCAAAGTCTGTATCTAATTCCCAAGCCCCAGGGAGGGCCATCGGCATCAAACCTGGGACCATGTGCTTTTAGGGTCTGAGCTAAATGACCCACATCTGTTGGCTGATAGTGTAGCAGGCTCAGCAACCTCTGTATGTGGCCCAGCCACCACTAGAGTGGGATACCGCACCACACTGAGTGGGGGTAGGTGATAGGCACATGACCCAGGCGTCTGAGAGATCATTTCAACCCACGCTGATGTTAGAAAGTCTGCCTGGCTCCAGTGCTTTAGCTCACAGACCTGGTATGAAGCTGCTGTGATTGGCCAAATCATGACACTGCGATTCCAGTGGCACTCATTGAAATCAGTGGGGATTTTGCCCAAATAAGGGATTCCAGGATTTGATTAATAGGGATGTACACACACTTTTCTCATGCGTATGGGGCCAAATCCTGAAGCCGTTAGTCCATTAATTCCTCAGTGGGAGCTTTGCCCAGGTAGTGGCCTGAGTAGAGCTGCTTCGGATTTCTTACACAAAATGTTTTTCACCAAAAAAAAGCCAATTTGCTGAAACCTGAACTGTTTGTATTGGTAGAGCCCTGCACGGATACAAAATTTGGATCCATCTCCAGTCTGCCAACATGGTCCATGGATATCTGCAGATTTGCAGGGGTCCAGATATAAAATTTGGATCCGCATCCATCCGCAAACATGGTCCGCAGATATCCACGGGAATAAAGTGGATCGCTGCAGATTTGCAGGCCTCTAAGCATTGGGTTCAATGAAACACCCAGTGCGAAAAATTGGTGGTTTAAAAAAATAGTTTCAAAGTTGTCAAACCAGAAAATTTAAGTTTTTCAAGCCTAAATGACTTTTCATTTCCAAGTAAATTTACACTAAAAAGGTTGTTGTTTTTTTAAGGGAAAAAGGGTGAAATGGAAACCAAACATTTCCATTGACTCAAAACCATTTTTTTTTTCAGATTTTCGGTTTGCAGAATTTTTTTGACATTTTGATTTTTCTCTGGATTTGAGGCAGGAATAAATTTTGCAATGTTGAAACATCTCATGGGTTGGGAAAACCATTTCCTGCCCAGCCCAAAATCTGAGTGAAAACTAAAGTCCTCAAGATCTGGCCCCTTAATATTTCCGGAGATCTATGCAGGGCTTCCAAAAGTGACTCATGGGTTCGAGACATCATAACGGGCTGTGACTTTCAGAAAGTGTTGAACACCTCCCACTCTGAAAACCAGGCCCCTTTAAAGTGGGTGGCCAGGTTGACTTTTGAGAATCCCTGGGCACCTGCTTATAGGGCAATATTTTAAAAATGTGTAAGGAATTTAGGAGAACAGCGGTGGGACTTGTGCTCCTGAATCCCACAGGGCTCTTGAAAATCTCTCCCTTCCAGTGGATAACGTTCTGGTGGAAGGGGCTGGATTGAGAATCCCAGAGAATCTAGTTCCATTTACCCACCAAGTGTTACTAGCACAAGCAGTGTCTGTACAACCTCCACCGTGTGACAGTCCCCTTGGTGTGTCTCAGCACTGAAGGGACTCATGAGGGAGGGGGATTCAGGTTGCATGGCCCATTTAGTCCTGAGATTGCCAACTTATTTTGCCTAGACGTCTGACCACTGAGATGCAGCATGCCCCAGTAGGACAGGTTCTATTCCCAGCATTGCCCATTGCTAGTCACTGCACCTCCCTGTGCTTTTCTTTCTCTTCCCACCCTATGTCTTGTCTGTTTAGACTGTAAGCTGTTTGGAGCTGGGACTGTCTCTTACTAGATGTCTGTACAGCACCTAGCGTGATGCGACCTGCTCTTGGTGGGATCTCCAGGCACTCCAGTAGCACAGCTGTTCATAATAATAGTAGTGACTATTGGTCACTACCGAGCAGATCTAGGGGTTGAATATCCCATTGCTGGTCCCCGATTAGAAGGGCCTGCAAGCTCCTCACAGCCATTCCTGGCGAAAGCGAGAAGGAAAACATGCATCTGAGGGCGGATGGCTCCAGATATTTTCTGGGGACAGAGCTTCCTGTCTCCACCCTTGCCTTTCGCCACTAACTGTGCACGGCTGCTTTCCAGGTGATCAGGAGGCACAACCAAGAGGAGAAGCTGCTGTGTTTGGTGCGGCACCGAGCCGGTCACCACTGCCAGAATGCTGTCATCATCATTTTAATCCTGGCCTGGGAGGGCATCCCTCGCACCCTGGGTGACACGCTGTACCAGGAGCTCACTGACACGCTCACTAAATACGGAAACCCCACCAGCCGCAGATGCGGCCTGAATGACGAGTAAGTTCCGTTTGCGCCGCAGCCCGGGCGCTGTGATTTCCCCTGCTAAACAGGGGCCTTGGTCCATGTTTGCATGGGAGGTCTTCCCGGGGCTCTTTGGGGTAGGTGACGTTCAGAGTCAGCATGGCGCTGCTGTTGGTGGACTGCTGGGGCCGGAGGGGCTGTCTTTCTGGGCGGCACATCAATCCGAAGCCCTGGTGGCTTGTGGACATTACAGGTCTCATGGCGCTTTCTTTCTGCCAGAGTCCCAGTGCTAGCGACAACCCTGCATAGGTTCCATAATGTAATGCTGGGTCCATGGATTTTTGGATGGAAACCAAGGGGAGTTTTGAGCCCAAATCTGTTTCGGCTGAGGCGATGTCTGCCCTGCAGCTGGGAGATATCATTCCTAGCTTGGGTAGACATGCACGCGCGAGCTTTGATGGAGCTAGTGTGCTAAAAAGAGAGCGGCTTGGACTAGCCACCTGAGTACAAGCCCGGCCGAGATCCTAGGTGTGTGCTCAGGTGGCTAGCTTTTTAGCATGCTGGCTCGTGTACATCCGCTGGGAATCCCACCAGCCTGCCACAGCGGAGACATAGGCTACGTTTGACTTCGAGCTTTCTGAGGCTGGAATTTAGGAGCTGCAAACTCCTGCAAGGAAACGGCTGCATCAGCCCCCTGTGCAAAGGGAAACTAATGAGGTGCGCCCAGTTCTTGGGCTCGCCCTGTCACAGATTGTTGTTTGTTGCATGTCGTAAAGACTCACCCGGGCGCTGCCTCGCCCAGAGCCAGATTCCAACTGGGGTCAGTGCGTTCTGCCTCCAGGAATTCCCACTGCAGCGTCCACTGGACGCTCCGTTGGCTGGAACAGAACTGGCATCTCCGGTGAGTGAAATTCCTCCTTGCTTGTCTCTTGCAGCCGGACCTGTGCATGTCAGGGCAAGGACCCCAACACCTGCGGTGCTTCTTTTTCCTTCGGCTGCTCCTGGAGCATGTATTTCAATGGATGCAAGTACGCCCGAAGTAAAACTCCCCGGAAGTTCCGACTGGTGGGGGACAATCCCAAAGAGGTCAGTGAGCCCCCTCTGCCTGCCTCCGTTAACTCAAGCAGGGAAGGTAGTGCTGGGGAAAGGTGCTGGAGGGGAAGCTCTTTATCAGTAGATCCTGGCTTTACAGGTGAAAGGATACAAAAAGTCGTCCCAGTAAAGCATTTCTGAAATAGCCTTTCTGTTAAACACATAGGGTGAAATCCTGTCCCCAGTGAAATCAATGGCAAAATTCTCATTGTCGTCCATGAGCCAGGAGTTCACCCTGGGGATCTCCAGAGTACGGGGTGATGCAATGTGGTATAAAGCTTCCACAGCCACTCAGTTGGGATGACCCAAACCAGGCCATATAGTTACTGACGCAGGGAGAAGTTATATGAGGCTCGAGAGTCTCTTTAATCTAGGAAGCAAAGGCAGAACAAGATCCAGTAGCTGGAAGCTGAAGTCAGCAAAATTCAAACTAAATATAGATGTGTATTTTTGATAGTGAAGGGAATGGGCCAGTGGGACAGACCCCAAGAGACGTGGTGGATTCCCCGTCACGTGGAGTCTGTTGGGTGTCACTTTCTGTAAGGGACGTTCTAGCTCAGCCACAAGTGCTGGGAATCCCTGGGTGAGATTCTCTGCCCTGGGCTAGGCAGGAGACCAGACTAGGCGAGCACAATGGTCCCTTCCAGCCTAAAGGCCTGCGGCCTGTGTAGCTCACATGTGAATTTTCCTCTCGCGAGCCATCTCCCCCTTGGGCTGAGGCAAACGCACCTTGCCCCACCCAGACCGTGATCTGGATGAGACGCTGGAGAATAAACGCTCTCTCGTTATTCCCTTTTGCAGGAAGAAGTGCTCAGAAACAGCTTCCAGGACTTGGCTACTGAAGTCGCTCCACTTTATAGGAGGCTTGCGCCGCAGGCGTATCAAAATCAGGTACCAAAGAAAACTATTCTTCCTCCCCCCTCTGGTATTAGCATTACAGACCCTTAGTTTAGGGCTACTCGGTGTCTGCTTGGACGAAGATCCCACCAGCACAACTGCCCTGAGATGGCCACAGTCCCAGCTGGAGCTAACTCTAGGAGATGTGGGCGGGGGGGGGGGGTCAAGCAGCTGTCCTGTCATTGACTGACACAGCACCGGGCATTTGAATTTCCCCCAGCAATTCTCTAGTAGCGCAGAGCTAATTTTGCCTGATGCAACCCATGGAGGTTGTGGTTGGAAATGTGGGCGCATGTCCCTGGAGATACAGCCCAGAGGGGCATCCCGGTGACATATTGCACAGACACAGCCCTGTAATGCTGAGTGGGTGATGTGCCAGCAGAGTGAAGCCTTCAGGGCTGCTTGATATTTGCTTCTTTCCTTGATTAGCTGAAGGGACTCTAGTGCTGGCAGAAGGTGCTAGGCTGACAGCCCCAAATGCCTCTGTTTTTCCACAGGGTGGGCTTCTCCCGGGGGAGACCCCCTCATCTCTAGCAGTCTCCGTCGTCCGTTCAGTCCTTAGGCTGCCAAAAAGGGCACCCCGGGTGGTGGGGTTTTATTATGCCAGCGTGGAAGAAAGGGTCAGTCCTGCAAGGTGCTGTGCATCCCCCTCCTCCGTTGAAATCAGTGGGCACTCAAGGAGCTCAGCACCTGGCAGGCCAAAGGCCACCCCCTGAGTATAAAGTGACAGCATCTGGCCAGATGTTCGCGCTTTAAATGCCTTCAGAGTGCGCTTAGATTGCGCTCTGCCCCCGTGACACCACCACCCAGCCCCATCAGGACTGGTGCAGGCTGAGGGTTTTTAGTGTCAGAAGCCAGGAAGCAGGATGCTCGGATCACGAGCGACACAGGTTGTTTCCAAGGAGGAAGTTTGGCAGCAGCTTGGAGAAAAACGCACCCCAGGGTGGGTGTCCACAACAAGGCTGGGGAAGCATATAGAGCCTGGGCTCTGCTGAGGCTCTTAGGCAGAGAAGAGGAGGGTTGTTGCTCGGGGGTGATGACTGGAGAGATGCCTATGGCAGGGCTTATGTCCAGACAGGAGCAGGCTCACCCCTCTGGCTTTGGATTTACGCTGGTGGCACTGAGATCAGAGTCTGGCATCTGGGACACGGCCAGCCATGTGATCCCTGCTTACTCTCCACTGCCGCTCGCACAGCCGATCTGGAGTCAGTCACAATTGAGCCCTTTGTGTGTTTTATTTCAAATAAAATTCAGTGCATCGCTCCCCAGAAAGATTTGGATCTGTAATCAAGGCTGTAGACAGCCGGGGAATGGGGGGGACAATTGTACCAGAGCCCTAAGCTCAGGGAGCCCCCAAACAGTTGTAATGTCTGTGTAAATAAATTGAAATCGGCAGAGGTGGGGCCCCAACAAACCTGATGTACCAGGGTCCCACATTTCTCTCAATGGGCTTTTCTGTGATAATAGAAGGCCCTGATCCAGCAAAGCCCTTAAGCATTTACCTACTTAAAAATGGACACATGCTTACGGTCTAATTCTCATTCACACTAAAGCTTCTTCGCATCACTCTGGCCTTACAGGGTCTGTCTACACTGCATTGAAAACCCGGGTCTGTGGGACCCGCTTGTGGACTTGGCGTTTCCACGCCTGCGCTGGAGCATCCACACTGCATTGTAACCCTGGGTTTGCCGTGCACAGCTGTGCTAGCCTGTCCATACTGGGCCATGCAGCCCTTCTGATTCACGGCTGCGGCTGAAGCTGCGTCCACACCACAGAACGACAGGGCTTGGATCCGAGTCTTGGCAGGATTCGGGCTCTGTCCCACCTCCCTGGCAGGGTCCTGAGCGCCTGCTGGCTGAATCAGGCTGATTTGTGTGTGGACGGAAGGAGGGCTTGGGCTCAAACCTGAATCAGCGCCTAGGCTCAGTGTGCAGCGTAGATGTACCCAAAATGGGTTTAGATGACAGCTAATCCTGTTCGAGTACAGCCAGACCAGTGTGAAAGGGCTTCAGTCTAGCAGCGAATTGGGCTCCTAAGTGTTTTGCTGGGCTGAGGCCTACATCAGCAGCTCTCAGCCTGTGGGTTGCTAGTGCCAGTGGAGGCTCCAGCAGTTGTCTGGAGTGTCACAAGTCTCTTCCCAGACCCCTGACTCCAGCCCGTTACTGAGCTGGCTTTGCTCAGTAACGGGTACCTCCAATATGGGCAGGCTTCCATGTAGCAGCGGAGTAACAGGAGCCGTCTCATTTCCCTTGGGCTAGGTTACAAACGAGGATATCGCAATAGACTGCCGGCTCGGTCTGAAAGAAGGAAGGCCGTTCTCTGGGGTGACCGCGTGTATGGACTTCTGTGCGCACGCTCACAAGGATCAGCATAACCTCTACAACGGATGCACGGTGGTAAGGAGGCATTTTCATTCTCGGCTTAGGGAAAGAGGAAGGGGAGAGCACCCTTCTCTTGCAAGGTCATCTCAGCATTGGGTGAAAGGTGCCTGGTCTGCAGGATGAATGCAGCATGACAACATCCCTCCCTACCATCCCACCTCTGCTCTGCAAGGACCGCCTTGAGGTGGGGATTCAGTCGGTCTCCATGGTGCACTCAGACATTTCCAGTGGGGCTGCTAAGGAATAATCAAGGGAGGCAGCATGGCCTAGTGAAATGAGCACTAGCCTGGCACTCAGGAGACTTGGATTCTAGTCCCAGCCCTGCCACTGGGCAAGTCACTTTCCCGCTCTGTGCCGATGGGAATGGTGGGGCTGACCTCCTTTGTAAAGTGCTTTGAGAGCTGCTGATGAAAAGCACTGTGTAAGACAGGTGGTGTTAGTGAAGGCCAGTTATGCTAGGCTGGTTGTGTGTGTGAGTGAGAGATGCAGGTGGACTGAGAACCACTATCCGTCTCTCTGATCCTGGGCTGGTTTGGGATCCAGCAGCTGTGAATAAGGCTGTTTTCGCTCACCTAGCAAGGGGCCACAGGCTAGATCTTTAGCCGGTAGAAATCGGTGTAGCTCCACTGAAGTCCACAGAGCTGTGTTGATTTGCATCAGCTGAGGGTCTGGCCCCACGTCTCAAACTCAGGGTGTGTTCTGAAGCAGGTCTGCATGTGCCAGCTGCTCCTTGCAGTGGGGGAGGAGGTAAAGATTACTCACTTTTGCTGCACAGCTCGGACATGGCTAGGCAGCAATGCAAAGTGCTGCCATCTGCTAACAGACAATATTTGTATCCCCTCCACTTTTTTCAGAGAGCCTGATTTCAATAGCGGCGCCTTTGAGTTTTCATTTAATTAGAAATTCCCTTTCTGGGGAAGGAATTATCTCTGCCTATCAAGGGTTCTGTGATCCACAGCTGAAAGATCTGAGAGGCTACATACTTAATTATGACACCCTTCCCCCCACCCCGCACCCCAGCACACACACTGAGTACAGTACCCAGTTATTGCAAGCCAAAATATCAGCTTTCACTCAAATCTTTCTCTGTAATTGCCTGAGAACGCAGAAGGGACATCAAAGCCTTGTGATTCATGAGTTAATCTCTGTACAGTGCTGTGAAAATGCCAGGGCTAGATAAAGGACAAGTGCTAATTACTGGTATTAATTTGCCGTCATCACCAGCAGCAGCACCAAAATACGTGGGATACTCCTGAGCTCACACCTGACAAATCCGGCAGAGTTTTTTGGGAGGCAGTGTCGTGTAGTGGTTGGAGCGAGGTTTCTGGGAAGGCTCACTCCTGGGTGCTCTGACTCACTGTGGGTGATAGTCGTCCCACTGTGGGTGATAGACAGAAGGCCCACACAGTTGAAGTAGGGCTTTGGGTTGACACTCTGCATAAGGATCATTTTCATCCTGCATGAGCTCAGAAAGCCGCTGTGCTACGTTTTGCTGGGGGGTGATAAGTTCATCCCTACCAGTTCCCGGGGGGAAGAATGTGAGGCTAATTTCAGTAATGTGTGTAAACACCTAAAGTGAGGGGGGCCTGTCGGAGTGCAAGGTGTTTTTATTTCAGTATAAAAAGGCTCTAGGTGCGGGAAGCAGCAGACATAATTTCCCTGGACTGGAGTAAATTGTTTGCACAAATAAGGTACTGAGGTGAAGTAAAAGCAGGTGAGGATACTAGATCTGCCACATTATCCATATAAATCCTCCCCGCCATTTCAGTGGATATGTAGTATTCTTCGCAGCATATCTGTTGTTGCCGTGGTGCTGTGCGCTGTTAAACAGCGGCCTTGCTTCGTCCTAGAGGTGGCTGCATTTCAGTGGTGGGCAGAATGACTCTTCTTTACATATGGATTGTAAAGTGTCTCGGATACTTTGTGATGAGAAGTGCCGTTTATCCTGGGTGTGAATTCTCACCACGGTAGTCCCAATTCAGGAAAGCACTTAAGCCTGTGCTTAATTTTAACCGTGTACTTCTGTCCCACAGTCGTCAGCTTTTGCATGTATTTAAGTGCCCTTCCTGAATGGAGATGCTTTCAGGGCATATGTTATTAACGGTTTGAATGGGGCTTTCAGCTTCCTGGCCATTGGCTAATTGGTGCTTCTCCCCTGTCCACCCCAGGTGTGTACCTTAACGAAGGAGGACAATCGGAGCATTGGGAAGATTCCTGAGGATGAGCAACTGCACGTCCTTCCGCTGTATAAAATGTCCACCACGGATGAGTTTGGCAGCGAGGAGAATCAGAACGCAAAGATGGGCAGCGGAGCCATTCAGGTGCTCACCTCCTTCCCCAGGGAGGTCAGGAAGCTGCCTGAGCCTGCCAAGTCTTGCAGGCAAAGGCAGCTAGAAGCCAAAAAGGCAGCCGCTGAGAAGAAGAAAATGCAGAAAGAGAAGCTAATCACCCCTGAGAAAATAAAGCAGGAAGCACTAGAAATCCCGACACTCCAGCAAAATACAGGTAACGGGGGCAGGGCTCTGGGTTTGCCGAGTGCCTGTATCTCAGGTGTGTTGCACAGTTTTGTTGCCCTTGGATATGAATTCATCAGGATGCTTTATAGCAAGGATCCTTTGTGGTGCACTATTTTATTCGCTCACCAGTTCGCTCAATAGCACAGATCCTTTGTGTAGCAAGTTTTGTGTTGCACCAATCCAGTAGCTCACCAGTTTGCTTCATGGCACAGATGCTTTGTGGTACCCTGTTGTATTAGCTCACCGGTATGCTTTAGAGCACAGATCCTTTGTGTAAGATAGTTCTGTTGCACTAGTGCTCACAGTGAGATTCAGACCACAAATCCTGCCTCTAGTTCAGGCACTGTTCAGGCCCCTTTCTGGCTTTTTAATGCTATGCCGGTGGGGGCTTTTTTATTTGGCTCTTCTGTGTACCAGGATATCTGCGCTTTGCTGCAAGGCATGTAGCTTACAGAATGTTGTAGGCACATGACCCACAATCAAACACAGCTACGGCCTGCCCTCTAAGCAGCATTTGGATGGCATAGCTCTTCTATGTAAGTCGTGTTGTACAGGCCACTAGTTTAGAACCAGCATTCTCTTGACATCTCCAATCACATAATAAGCGGCGTGTGACCCTCGGTGAAGCTTTAGCAGTGATTGGTTCTGGGGAGAAGATCCTCGGCTGGTGTAGATCAACAGCGTTCCATGGACTCCAGTGGGACTCTGCTGATGTACATCAGCCAAAGCACTGGCCCATGACTTAATCTTTGGCTTACGAAGGAGATTCCCCTAGGCTGTATGGCCAGTCACCGTTGCGCTTTGTGTTTTGCCCACAGGTATGGCGTTGAAAAATGGACTCCCCCAGCACTCAGTCAAACCTTCCATCAAAGTTGAACCTCAGAACCATTACAACTCTTTCAAATACAACGGCAATGCAGTGGTGGAAAGCTACTCCGTGCTGGGGAGCTGCCGCCCCTCAGACCCGTACAGCATGAACAGCGTTTACTCTTACCATTCCTACTATGCACAGCCTAATCTGCCTTCCATGAATGGGTTTCATTCAAAGTTCACTTTTCCCTCCTTTGGATATTACGGATTCTCCAGCAACCACATGTTCCCTTCGCAGTTTCTGAATTACGGTGCCACTGAGCCGAGGAGCGGGGATTGGGTAAGTAGCAGCTATGAGAAGAAACCCGACCTCCAAGCATTGCAAGATAACCTTAACCACACTTACAGGAATTCAGAGTTCTCAGAGCAACTCCCCCACTCTGTACGAAACAAAAACCACCACCAGCGGACCTATGAGAGAGCCAACAGGTATGCCAGCCAGAAGTCCATGGCCATGTCCCATAGGACTAACTCGGTCCCAATGGAAACCCCATCGTTTGCACAAAACACAAACTGTTTCAGCAACCGAGCAATCAAACAAGAGCCCGTAGACGCCTTGTCACACATCGAGTCCATTCAAAGGGCTGCCATGAATGTACAAAACTCGAGTCTCAACCTGTCCGCTGTACCCGTGTCATCTCAGAACGGCGATCAGGAACAACGGTGGAGCCCCTACAAAATCAACAGGAATGTGTCTCCCTCTGACAGGACTAGTAATGCAGAGCGTTCTTGGAATATGTTTACGCCCAATGACAATACCAACTTACCCAACACGAGCATGCAGGATAAGTTGAATTCATTCAATGGACACTCAAACGCTACCCAGTTACCCCAGTCTCACCTCCAGGAGAAACAATGGAACGTATTTTCTGGAGATGGGCAGGCAACGCAACATAGTTCTAGCCTGCTTGGGAAATCATGGAGCCCTTGCAGACTCAACGAAAGCCCTTCAGTCTTGCCTAGTTCTGCAAATTCGAACCTGCAGGAAAAACCCTGGAACCTCAGCCAGCTGAACTTCAGTTCCACCCTCAAGGGGAACCCTGGGTTTCAAGATGAGCTGTGGAACTCGGTCAAGGTGGACGAGAGGAGGACTCCGACACCTAGCTCGGGGCTGCTTGAGAAGCCATGGGATTCCTTTGGCTCGTCGGCCACCATAGGGTCAAGCGTGTGTAGCGAGAAGCCATTCGGCACCTTGAAAGCAGACAGTAACGCGTTCTTGCCCAGTATCCGTCATCAGGAGAAACTGTGGGACCCCTTCAGCTTGGATGACAGCATGGAAGAGTTGCCCGATAAGACCCTCAAGGAGGAGGAGGAAGATGATGAGGAGGAAGAGGAGTGGTCAGACAGCGAACACAATTTTCTGGATGAAAACATAGGCGGGGTGGCGGTGGCCCCGGCCCATGGCTCCATCCTGATTGAATGCGCCAGGCGGGAGCTGCACGCCACCACCCCGCTCAAGAAACCCAACCGGTGCCACCCCACCCGCATCTCACTGGTGTTTTACCAACACAAGAACTTGAACCAGCCCAATCACGGCCTTGCCCTTTGGGAAGCCAAGATGAAGCAGCTGGCGGAGAGGGCAAGAGCGAGGCAGGAAGAAGCAGCCAGGCTCGGGCTCCAGCAGGATACCAAGCCATTCAGCAAAAAGCGCAAGTGGGGAGGCGCCGTGGCCCCCGAACCCCAACACAAAGAAAAGAAAGATTCTGTCCCAACACGGCAAGCAGTGGCTATTCCAACAAACTCTGCTATCACTGTGTCCTCATATGCCTATACCAAGGTAACTGGACCATACAGTCGCTGGATATGAGATTAATACAGCTAATATGGCCATCTTACCTCAACGTCTGCGACACTGGACCACAGTGTTGCTTTGTGGTGCTTTCTCCTAATGCATGTAGGGGAAAAAAATCTACTCAAGTGCAAACCTTCTAAAATCTGCACTTTGAGAGGAGTTAAAAAAACAAACAAATGAACACTTATTGCTGTTAACATTTTTCAGTAATCTAATATTTATATCTCCGCATTTTTTTAATCTATCCTTGTACATCACAAGAATGGAAAAGAAAAATTTATAGTGTCCTTTCACAAAGGAGAGGTTTTTAATTCCATTTAAAATATGTATTTATTGGATTTTTTTTTATTATTACAACAATGAAGCAGATCTTAAAAAAAAAAAAAAAAAAAAACACCAAACCAGCTTGAAAAAAAGAAAATCTGTACAGCTCACTCGTGTTAACGCTGGTAGGGAATTTCAGCTTGGAAACCATCTGGAAATGTGTGCTTCAAAGTCAATCGAAAATGGTTTGAACATCCGGTTTTTCAAATGAACTAAAGTGCATATTTTGCAGCTTGACTGATCGTTTCTTATAGATACAGTAACCCTCTGGGGCTGGGAAATATACAGAGAATTATGTGGAAATCAGTTGCAGATAGAGTAATGGATTCCCACTTCTAGGCAGATGCTGGGGTTTTGCAGATGGTTTGTTTAATGGAGGTGTTTTCTCCTAACAGCTCTGTTTATAGGTAAAGGGTTTGATTTGCCTCCTACTTACCTCAGGATTAAATCCATTGAAATTGATGGAGTTACACCAGTGGAAAACCAGAGCCTGTGTAAACAGGCAGCAGAAGTCTCTAAGTCTGACTTAAGTGGTGCTATGCCTCATCCTGGCCACTCTGCAAAGGGGTAATTTCCTAAGTGGGAGGACAGTCAGGTCTGATGGCTTTAAAGTGCTGTGAGTTCAGAATGTGAGCTAACACCAGACACTTTAGCTGAATACATTATAAACCAGGTTGAAAGCAAGACCAAATTATCCAGGATGATTTGTCTTCATGCTGAATAGTTTATCAGCTATTTTGATATTCTCACCAAACTCACATTGTTATGTATTCAGCTACAAGGTGACATTAGAGAGGAAAGTAGGTTTCTTATACAAGAGACAGAAGCCTGGGACATCTGGACTACTTTCCATGCTATTTTTGTACCGATCATACTCTGTCACCTTATAGCAGTAAAAAAAAAAAATCTGGAGGGGGAAAGAGGGGGTTACTGTATCTTCAAGAACCCAACAAAAACTGTGAATAGTTAGTGTTGCTCTGTGTACTCACTGTTGCTAAGTTTGGTGCTTTCAGTCTCAAGGGGACGTTCTCTGTTTGATCAGCTCTGGGAGGAGTGAATACCGAAAATGACTTGCAAGCCGCCTTCTACATTTTCCAATGGTGCATGCTTCCGTACTGTAAAAACTCCCCTATGACAAGTCGACGTTTTCAAACACAAAAATGAAATTGACGACCGTTTTCTGCAAGCTAATTATTTTCCCGGTGCCATTTTTTATAACAACGATGATGATTACAGCAAAACTAAGTGGTGCTTATTAACAATCTGAATCATGACTTCTTTTCCCCCTCTACAAAGCTGTTGGGAACGATTGATTCAAATAACTTGCTAAATAGGAGTGACGGGTGGGAGGAAATTCTCTGAAGCTAGAGAGACGTTCTCCATGGGAGGGCTGGATTTCTGTGATGTTAGCAGAAATTATATGGAGCGATCCCAAAAAAAATGTAGGGTGAAATTCACCCATGTGCAGAGGCCCTGCACAATTTCTGTGCCCAACTTAAGCCCTGAGTCCTCACTGCTTAGGTCTCGCCTGGTGTAAAAAGACCATTGATTTCACTAGAGTTACAATCATTTACCCCAGCTGAGGATCTGGCCCTGAGGGTTTAAATGGTATTTAAGTGATGCCTGGGCCCTTGAGCATGTTCTCTACAGAGGTGAATTTCTTCCTTCATGGGAACTGAGCCCTGAGATAAATGATAAAGTACTTAATGGATAACAGGTGCTATCCTGCTCCCGTTGAAATCACTGGCAAAATTCCCACTGACTTCAGCGGGAGTCAGAGTAAGTCCATTGCCTGCTGTTCCTACAGGACATTCTGTGGGAAATTCCAAACGTAGAAGCCTGGTTCTTCAGCTGAGTAGTCCCATTACTTCTCGGGGATGGCGGGGCTGCTCCCCTGCATAAGATTCTGAAAGATCAGGCCTGGTAGACATTTAAAACTGGATAACAATACTCAGTCATAATTCTGCACTTTCAGGTGCCTTTTGGAGAGTCAGAGAGAGAGAGAGCTGAGAACTTAACCGTACATAACGTTTTGTTTACTGTAAACCTTGTTCCTCGTGCACTGGCACAGAAAATCACAGGATCGCTGTAAAACATCCTGAACGTTTGTGTGGTCTGATTTTAAACTGTAAATAGGGAAAGATTTTTTTAAAAGCACTTTCACCTAGATTTAAAAACAAAACAAAACAAAAAAAACCCAACCCCAACAACTTGAAAGCAGTATGTTTTAAACAGATTATCGTGGGAGAACTGTAAATAGTGGCAAAATATTTAACATGCTTTGTCCGTCCTTCATAATTTTTTTTTCTGTATTCTGTATAGTTGCATATATTTGACAAGGAAAATCAATGAGCTATTATTGCTTTGTTATAAATACCCAAGATCATATCAAGGCTGTAGAATTATTCCAAGTCAGATTTATAGGAAACCCTCTGAACTTCACAGTATAACAAACTAAAGCACTCAAGGGGGTAGATCCTCAGCTGGTGTAGAGCGGCCATTGTCTTCAGTGGAACTATGCCAGCTGTGTCTCTGGCCCTCAGTCCTTATGGTCCTGTCGTGCACTATTGAAGGCAATGGGAGTTTTGCCATTGACCCCGATAGTTGCAGGATTAGGCCCTTAGTGAGCATGCTAATTTTCTAGCTTTGAGGAAACGTTGGACCTGAACTTCTTAAAAATGGCTTCTTTTTGTTGTTGTTGTGGTTTTGATTTCTTTCCAGCATCCGTACTTTTCACCCAGGTCTCATTCAACTTCCATATTTTAGGTTGTTGCATGGGTGCCTTGAAAGCTTCTTTTAGATGACTTTGGAGAGCGAGAAATTGTAATATTTGGGGTGGGGGGGAAGGGGAATGCATTTTAAGAATGTGACGGAGTCCATCTGACCTGTCAGAGTCGCACTTCTTTGTAGGTTTCTGTTTAGGAATTTTTAGACTGATCTGATTGTGATATATTATAACATTTGTGAATATACTCATGTTCAATGTATGTCCGGTCATAGCCTATTGGTAATAGCGGTGATATTATTAGACGGAGGGGGAGAAAATGACAGAAGGGCCAAACCTTGTTTGCCTCACTCACGCAAATAATCCTTGAGGGCCAGATTCTGATCTCTGTGACCCCCTTGTAAAACCAGAGTCATTTCACTGCAGTTGGTAGAATTACACTGGCGTAACTGAGATCAGAGTTTTGGCCCTTTAACTAAGAATATAGAGCCTGACTCTCCACTTGCTCCATCATGCCAGTTTTACACCAGCATAACGGGGCGCAGAGTCAGGGTCATGACCTCATATTCTGATTTTATCTATGTTGGTATAAATCTGGAGTGGAATTACACCAGAGTAAATGAGGTCAGAATCTGGCCTATCATTTTCCCAAACAGCTTTAAAATAGATAGTTTTGGTTAAAAAAAATAAGGCTGTTCCAAGTAAAAGCAAACCTCCCAATTCCAGCCAGCACAGCTAAAATGGTGTTTTAATTGATGAGGAATACTGTTGCAGTCTCACATTGTTTTACACTACATATATAACCTACCTCAAATCTCAGTCATTAAAAATTAGCATGCTTCAGACGTCTATTAAAAATATAAAACTATGCACAGCTATTAACCCCTTGCTGCTGAAAGTCTGTTTAAAATATTTTTCTTTATTTTCTATTGGCACTATCATTTGTATCTAATGTCGTGGCGATCACAGTTGTTTTTAACCATGAAAAAGCCATTGTGATTCAAAGCATTAAAAGAATCCAATAGCATGAAGCAGAAATGGACCCTATATACAGCTGTATTCTTAGGATGGCTGCAAAAGATTAAGTCAGTGGAGCCATGCCAATATACACCTGCTGAGGATCTGGCCCTAGGAGTCTGTTATGAAGGATACACTGGATTCTGCTCTCGTTACACCAGAGTAAATTTGAAGTCATTTGAAGAAACAGGCTTGATGTTTGCTCTAATTTCGCCTGAGCAATTCCATTGATCCTCCGCTGGCGTAAATCAGTGTAGCTCCATGGAGCTGCGCTGATTGACACCAGGCCAGGCGACTTCAGTGGAATTACTTCTGATGTCCACTGAGCAGTGAGGTGAGAATCCAGACCCGTTGACTCCACCATTGTCACTGGGTGACAGCCAGCCATGTGCAGAGAAACAGCTAAAGGCCGACGCACCACTTCAGCTCATGTTGGCTTTAAGGGGAACATAAGTGGTGCACAGGCGTTCTGCGCAAGGGTGAATTTTACCCTCTCAGAGCAGAATCCAGCCCAGCATCCCACCACATTGATTTGTCTTTAATGTCATAACACAGGTGAAATGACAAGCTCAGAATAGTGCTAAGGGATTTTTATTTACTTTTGGTGTAATGATTTGCAGCAGGTATAACCAACAAACGGTGCTAGGACAACAAACAAGTCTATAACCCTGGGAAAATCTTGACAAAAGGGCCTGCTCCTGCTCCCATTAAAGTCATCAGCAAAGCTTCCATTGACTTCCATGGGAAGAGGTTTTGAGCCCAGAGGTTGTTTTAATGTTTTTCTTTCAGGACATCAGTCTCTTCATCTGTAATGCTTTGCCTTGTTACCCAGACACAGCGGAGTGGACTGAAGTCTCTCGCTTTTGGCACTTATTTCTTGCTTCTGATAAAATCCAGGGCTCACAGCAAAAGGGAAATGAAGGGAATGTACAGGAACCAAATATTGGCCCTGATCCTGCATTCCCAGCCTCCCTCACCTATCACTGAATTCAGATTGTGCAAGGAATCCAGGATTGCATTTGATGTACTGCTAAATATTACTTATGCAGAGTGAAATTCACCCTTGTACAGAGGACCAGCATGAGTACACACCACTCAAATCCCATAGATCTGACATGGCACATAGGCCTTTTGCGGGGACAAATTTCGCTCAGAGTGATTAGCAGACAGGTTGGGGGAGGAAGCTTCTTCGTGCTCCTGATGAGGTCAAAGGCAAAATTCTATGGGCCTAAAGTCTCATTGGGAAACCAGATGGGACCATTCCTCATGTACCAAAACCGTAGCTGTGTCCTGTAATAAGGCATAGTAAAGAGAGAGAAAAAAGAATTCCTGAGGTGCCTCAACTTTTCCTTTTAATATTGGAGTATGCTTTGTGGGCTATATAAGGCATATTTTTATGAAATGAAATCTTCTAATAAAACGGTGCTATGGTGTTTTAACAAATTGTATCATGTTTTGCCTGATTCCATCTTGCTGAGGTGCTACTTACGTATATGTAAAACCAGAGAACCAAGAAAAAAAAATTAGCTGAGAATAAAGTTTATTTTTCTTCAGTGATAGCTTTTAGCATCTCTGCTCTGGATCTAACTATAGAGCCAGATTCTGATCTAATTCACGCTGCTGGAAATCCAGCATAATTTTATGGGGATTACTCTGGATTTAGACTGCTGTGAGATCTGAATTTGCCTCCTAGGGCCAGATCCTCAGCTAGTGTGAATGAATGTAGCTCCATATGACTTACGTGAAGCTGTGATGGTTTAGATCCGCTGAGAATCTGGTCCCTATAGTTGGTATTTGCTCAGCTAATTAAGGGTTAATTCCTGCCAGCTCCTGGAAAAGTTCTATAAATTGGAAGGGGTGGCAGAATCAGAACCCAAGCAAATAACTGTAAATCTTATTACCGTGGGTAAAAAATGAAAGTGGTTTTCTTTCGTTGGCTTTCTTCTTGCAGGGAAAACAAATGCACTTCATGGTCCCAACTGTGCTCTTAGTTACTCTCATGAAATCTTACCCAAGATGCACAATGCAACGAGGGTAGAACTGGTGCCCTGAATTTATAGTTATTATGCAAAAATAAAATTGGTGCAGAATTGATGTTTTAGAGTCGTCCGAGCACAGAATGGAATTTTTTTCCCCCCATGAGTGGGTGGCAAATTCCATCTGTGTGAAGGGAGGAAAAGAAAGGAACCGTGTTTCTGTGGACCCAGAGCAGTTATTCTAAAAGTTAATGTAACATTCTACTTCTTCAACTCACTTTGTTTCAAAACAAAAAGTAAGGATTTAGTCCTGTGGGGCCCTGATCCTGCTCTCTTTACTCACGAAAATCTCCTCCTGGGCCAGATTCTGTTTGCTGGTGTAAATCTGAAGAAAGTCCATTGAAATCAATGCAGATGTCCCATGTTTTCACCAGTGTAACTGAGAGCAAACTCTTCCTTTTGCATTCAGTTAGGGCCCGACCCAAAGTCCAGTGAAGTCAATGGGAAGCTTTTCGTTGACTTCAGTGGTCTTTGGACCAGGCGCTGACACTGCTATCACATGACTGAAAGTCAGGTGACATTGATGTAAATGACAGCTGAATATAGCCCAGTGGGAGTTCTTTGTTTTTTGCAGGATAGACCATATAGCTGCTTCTTTTAGGAATACCTGCTTCATTTCTACAGCTTAGTCTGACTTTTCTTTGTATATCACTATTTGTGGCTAGAAACATAGAGATGCCTAAAACTTATACAAATACTTCTACATTTCCTTCTTCCTTCCCCCCACTTGTGCTACTCTTTCTTTTCTTTTGGGTTCACGTGATTTGATGTTATAAACTGTACAGATACCTGAGTTTTGTTGTGTAAGCTTGCTGTTGTCACGATACATAAGAAAAATACCTCAAAAATAGACTGTCGTGGCAATTTATGATTCAACTATAGATAATGGAATAAAGATAGATAAAAATATTAAAAACTAGGGTATGCATTTGGTTAATTTTACACTGTACTTGACATTTTAGAACTTTTTGGCCTGTTCTAGCTCTATTCTTAGGTGATTTCTCATTCATCTTACTCAATACCCTTGTTCATTTTGAATAGGACCTAATTCCATGTAGAATCTCATTGAAGTCTCAGCTGGTATAAATTGGCATAGTTTCACTGACTTCAGTGGAGCTGCACTGATTTACGTTAGCTGAAGATCTGGCTCAGTGACATTGCTTGTGAAATAAAGAGCTATCCACTAATGGTATCAAAAATCAGGTCCTCAGTCGCACTGGAGTAAATCTGAAGTGTTGTGCACTGGTTGAAATCAGTGGCGTTTATTCTGGATTTACACCAGTGTCTTTCAGAGCAGAGTTTAACCCGCATTCCTTACTAGTCTTTTAAACAAAATTATAACAAACAACTATATTTGCTTCTTTCTACATATTCTGGGGGAGAATACTCCTGGAAATATTAGGGCTTGATGCTTCCAATCCATTTCTCCTGCAAAACTTCCGTGAGCTTCAATGGGTTTTTTGCTTGAGCAAGGATTGAAGGCGCTGGGCGTGTTAATCCGGGTGCCGGCTGAAGAGTACAGTCACGAGACATAATCTGGTGAGACTGGACAGTGACATTTAGTGCCAGATTCTCAGCTGGTGTTAAGCAGCATCACTCGTGGCACATACACCTGAGGATCTGGCCGTGAGGATCTGATTGTGGGCAGTGTTGAGCACCCAAAACCGATCACAAAGTCTGTTCTGTTTAGTCCTTTGACTAATAATGGTCTCACTGGATTATGTTTTGTAACTGTACTCTTCAGCTCGCACCCGGATTACTTTCCAGGTGCCAATGCTAAATCATATATCCGTTAGCAATGGGGACCACCCCTGCTTTCTTAACGAAGACAAGTGTCCCATTAAACTCAACAGGGCCTAGTGCTCATTTATATTAAGGTCCCTTTACTCAGCCAAAATGGTAAAATGGGCTTTAATGTAAATGAGAACCAGGCCCCATGGGAGCTTTGCCTTTATAAAGGATGTGCAGGTTCAAGGCCTAGATTTTATGTCGCTGTTTTTGCCTAAGAATAGCAGAGCATACTGGCCTAATTCTTCTTCTGTTCCAATATCAGGGATCCTTTTTGTAGTGATTTTTATTCCCATCTTTTCCTCATTTTAGCATCCATTTTTCAGGGATTACTCACCGCTGGTCACACTTTGAAAACATTTTACTGTTTAGCTGGTTTTCAACCTCCAAGTCTTTATTTTTAATACTTTTTTTTTTGTATGTAACAAAACAAAAACAGATTAAGTATAGGTGTGATGCTGTCTTTTTTTTTTTTTTAAACAAAAAAATGCATTTTTAATTTAAGAGAAATGAGGAAACAGGTTGGATTGTGACAGACTAATTCAGTTTAGTTAATTTTAAAGCCGTAACTTCTCGATGTATTTGATTTCTTGTCTCTTTGAATTCATATTTGGTGACAAGGCCTCCAGTGGAGGCATCCTTGTGAATCACACTTGAAGATTTCTTTGTTGACTTGTGACTGTGGCTACTTGAAATGAAGTTTTATCTGGGGTTGATTGACGAATGGTAGATTTTACAATGTCTCAAGGCAATAGGATTAATGTGTATTAAACTGTAGATATTATTAGTACAGTAAATTTATGCTGATAATTTTATTTTGTATAATTTCCCCCCTCTTTTTCGTTTGTATTTTTTCCTTACACTTTTTTTCCTCCAGTGTTTCAGTAAATTTATTTTTTAGGATGCCTAAAAATTGCAAGTATGGATCCTTTTTTTTTATTTGTATTTTAAGTTACACACAACCAGCTGGTTTGTGAAATGTATTATTCCTGATATCTTTAAAATATTGTGGGTGTTTTAATAAATTTTATATTTATTTTTTGCACTCAAATTCAGTGTTTTTTTTTTCTCTTCCCCCACCAAACTTAGTGAAGATGAAGCTGTTTCTTATTTGATGATGACATGGAAAGATCACACAACTGGACTTTAAAGGTCACACCAACCATGGACTATTAGTCTGAGGTCTTCAAAGAAGCCTAAGGGAATAAGTTGTCTGACTTGCACTGAATTTCAATGAGATTAAGTCCTGGTCTACACTGGGGGGGATCAATCTAAGTTACACAACTTCAGCTATGTGAATAACGTAGCTGAAGTCGATGTACTTAGATCGACTTACCGTGGTGTCTTCACTGCGGTGAGTCGACTGCTGCCGCTCCCCCGTCAACTCTGCCTGCGTCTCTCGCGGTGCTGGAGTACAGGAGTTGATGGGAGAGTGCTCGGGGGTCAAGTTATCGCGTCTAGACTAGAAGCGATAAATCGATCCCCTCTGGATCGATCGCTGCCGCTGATCCGGCGGGTAGTGTAGACATACCCTTGGGCAACTGGGCCCAGATCCTCAACTTCCGAGGAACTGGGTTGTCATTTCTTAGGGTCCCTGGAAAATCTCCATCTTAAACCATCCTAAGAAATCTAGAGCCGGATTATCAGCTGCTGTAAATCAGCAAAGTGCCACTTGGATAGAAATATGCTGATTTGTCACCAGCTGAGGATTCAGCCTCTGACTTTTAAGTGTTCTAGGTCAAAATTGCGTCCCTAGAATTAGGCACCTAAATCTCTATTTGTATCCAGTGGGAGATGCGTGTGCTTTGAAAATCAGGTCACAAAGGGCAAGGGTGAGCCAATCTTATTCATGGTGACAAGTATCTTACTCTGTGAAAAACCCATTTGAAATCAGGGAGATGACCTGCATAGCAAGTCACTACTCAATGTGACAGAATCCAGCTCTTCATTCAGTACCACACCCAGGTATGAAAATTTTGCCCCTATAGCTTAACATCTTTGGTTATAAATATTGTTAGAGCAAGTAAAGAATACATAGATTAACACGGGATGGTTAAAATGGACCCACCCAAAAAGGATGAAATTCAGGCCTTGTGCAGAAATCCCACACAAGGCCTATCACACTTACATCCCACTTAAACCCTATTTTGAGGGCATAAAAGGGACCGAAATGATACGTCAGGTTTGTGCTGGCCTGTGCGCAGAAGTGAACTTCACACAGTCTACACAGGTCCTGAGTCTTCCACCTTTACTCAAACAGGTAGGTCCCACTGAAGTCAAATTGCCCACAGTTTATTGACAGCACTTTAAAGTAACATCTGCTTTCCCTAATTTTGGAGGTAAGTCTGCCAATAAGAGTCATACATGTAAACATCCAGCCCACATCAATGAAAGAAAAAAGATCCTGTAGCGCTAAATAATAATAATAAAGTTTGAGGCTGGTATATTCAAAGGAGCAGAAGGGAGATAAATGTCCAGCTCCCAGTGAAGTGAAAATACCAGCCAACAATCTTTTTATGTGATCAGAAACCAAAAAGGCCAGGAGTGGGGAAACCCCAGGGAAACTGCACAAAGTAGTGAAATCTGTTTTAAATATCAAGGTTCAAAACCAAACTGCTAGAGGAAAAGTTATGATTTGTATATAGAATTGGATTCCCCAACAGCTGCTTTCTCTTGAGGCCAGGACACTTACAGAATACAGAGCTACAGGATGTTTAGAAAGCAAGGGTCACCTTGAAGTCAATGGGAAAACACCCATTAACTACAATGGAACCAGGATTTCACCTCAAGAATTAAAGGTTGGTGTTGAGTCTTGTATTTATTCAGTTGTCGGGAAAGAGAATAACCCAAGCAGAAAAGAAGAGGGACAGAAAAATGCAGTGAATTGCTTCTAGATATGCCACTAGCGGGTATAATCAGCATAGCTCCATTGATTCACTCTTATTTACACTAGCCGAGGATCTGACTCAGTCATAGGAAAACAGGTGAATCCCCCAAATGCATCAGCAGAGGAAACGAGAAACATTTGAACAGAGCAGCATGAAGTTAAGATTCTGATGATGATCAAAGCCCAACCTTCTTAGGGTATGTCTACACTACGAAATTAGTTCGAATTTATAGAAGCCGGTTTTATTGAAATCGGTTGTATACAGCCGATTGTGTATGTCCACACAATAAAATGCTCTAGGTGCTCTAGTCGGCAGACCTCGTCCACAGTACGAGGCTAGCGTCGACTTCCGGAGCATTGCACTATGGGTAGCTATCCCACAGCTATCCCACAGTTCCCGCAGTCTCTGCCGCCCCTTGGAATTCTGGGTTGAGATCCCAATGCCCGGATGATGCAAAACAGTGTCGCGGGCGGTTCTGGGTACATGTCGTCAGGCCCCTCCCTCCCCCGTCACAGCAACGGCAGACAATAGATTCGCGCCTTTTTATCTGGGTTACCTGGGTTACCTGTGCAGACAACATGGAGCCCGCTCAGCACAGCTGAGCTCACCATCACCATATGTCCTCTGGGTGCCGGCAGACGTGGGACTGCATTGCTACACAGCAGCAGCTGCTAACTGCCTTTTGGCGGTAGACGGTGCAGTAGACTGGTAGCCTTCATCGGCGATCTGGGTGCTGGCAGCCGTGGGGCTTGCCTTTTGGCAGTAAATGGTGTATTATGACTGTTAGCCGGCCTATTACAAGTCGGGTCATCGCACGTTAGCAGAGTCTTCCCTGAGCAGCAGCTCGTGCAATAGGCCTGAAGACCATCGTCATACACCGCCCAGTATTTGCTGCCAAGCACCCAGAAAGATGCCGAGGGCTATCAGTCACGCTGCACCGTCGTCTTAAGATGTAAAAAATAGATTTTCTCTGTATTCATTTGCTTCCCCCTCCCTCCGTCAACAGGGTTTTCAGTTTAATCTTTGGGGGGGACCAGTCTGTGACAGTTGTTTGTGTCTCTCCCTGATGCACAGCCACCGTTCTTTATTTTAATTCCCTGTGCCTGTACGCCATGTCGTCACTCGGCCCCCCTCCCTCCTTCCCCTAGGCCGTCAGATACTACGTTTGCGCCACAGCTCGAGCCGAGAAGCGGTTCGCGCCTTTTCTTTGAATTCTGGGTTGAGATCCCAATGCCCGGATGATGCAAAACAGTGTCGCGGGCGGTTCTGGGTACATGTCGTCAGGCCCCTCCCCCCTCGTCACAGCAACGGCAGACAATAGATTCGCGCCTTTTTACCTGGGTTACCTGTGCAGACAACATACCACGGCAAGCATGGAGCCCGCTCAGCTCAGCTGAGCTCACCGTCACCATATGTCCTCTGGGTGCCGGCAGACGTGGGACTGCATTGCTACACAGCAGCAGCTGCTAACTGCCTTTTGGCGGTAGACGGTGTAGCATGAGTGATAGCCGTGGGGCTGGCAGCCGTAGTGCTGCATTGCACCAGCCCCTTGCAGGCGATGGTATATTATGACTGGTACCCGTCGTCGTCGTACTGGTATGGCTGTCAATCATGGCCACCTGGGCAGACATGCTACTGTTTCGATGATGACGGTTACCAGTCATAATATACTATTTTCTGCCAATTGCCCAATATTGTCTGCTAAGCACCCAGAAGAGGCCGAGGGCGATGCTGGGTGCTGGCGGACGTGGGGCTGGCAGACGTGGGGCTGCATTGCTACACAGCAGCAGCCCCTTGCCTTTTGGCAGATGATGGCATATTATGATTGGTATCCATCATCGTCATACTGGTATGGCTGTCACTCATGCTGCAGCGTCGGCTGCCACCTTAAGATGTAAAAAATAGATTTGTTCTGTGTTCATTTGCTTCCCCTTCCTCCGTGAAATCAACGGCCTGCTAAGCCCAGGGTTTCCAGTTTAATCTTTGGGGGGACCATTCTGTGTGACAGTTGTTTGTGTTTCTCCCTGTTCCTGTACCTGTACGCCATGTCGTCACTCGGCCCTCCCTCCCTCCCGCCCTCCTTCTCCTGGTCCATCAGATACTACTTTCGCGCCTTTTTTCTGACCAGGCGCCATAGCTAGCACTGGGATCATGGAGCCCGCTCAGATCACCGCGGCAATTATGAGCACTATGAACACCACGCGCATTGTCCTGGAGTACATGCAGAGCCAGAACATGCCAAGGCGAAACCCGGACCAGGCGAGGAGGCGATTGCAGCGCGGCGACGAGAGTGATGAGGAAATTGACATGGCCATAGACCTCTCACAAGGCACAGGCCCCAGCAATGTGGAAATCATGGTGTTACTGGGGCAGGTTGATACCGTGGAACGCCGATTCTGGGCCCAGGAAACAAGCACAGACTGGTGGGACCGCATCGTGCTGCAGGTATGGGACGATTCCCAGTGGCTGCGAAACTTTCGCATGCGTAAGGGCACTTTCATGGAACTTTGTGACTTGCTTTCCCCTGCCCTGAAACGCCAGGATACCAAGATGAGAGCAGCCCTCACAGTTGAGAAGCGAGTGGCAATAGCCCTGTGGAAGCTTGCAACGCCAGACAGCTACCGGTCAGTCGGGAATCAATTTGGAGTGGGCAAATCTACTGTGGGGGCTGCTGTGATCCAATTTGCCAGGGCAATGAAAGACCTGGTGATAGCAAGGGTAGTGACTCTGGGCAACGTGCAGTCAATAGTGGATGGTTTTGCTGAAATGGGATTCCCAAACTGTGGCGGGGCCATAGACGGAACCCATATCCCTATCTTGTCACCGGAGCACCAAGCCACCGACTACATAAACCGCAAGGGGTACTTTTCAATGCTGCTGCAAGCCCTGGTGGATCACAAGGGACGTTTCACCAACATCAACGTGGGATGGCCGGGAAAGGTACATGATGCTCGCGTCTTCAGGAACTCTGCTCTGTTTCGAAAGCTGGAGGAAGGGACTTTCTTCCCGGACCAGAAAGTGACCATTGGGGATGTTGAAATGCCTATCGTGATCCTTGGGGACCCAGCCTACCCCTTAATGCCATGGCTCATGAAGCCATACACAGGCAGCCTGGACAGGAGTCAGGACCTGTTCAACTACAGGCTGAGCAAGTGCCGAATGGTGGTGGAATGTGCATTTGGACGTTTAAAAGCGCGCTGGCGCAGCTTACTGACTCGCTCAGACCTCAGCGAAAAGAATATCCCCATTGTTATTGCTGCTTGCTGTGCGCTCCACAATATCTGTGAGAGTAAGGGGGAGACATTTATGGCGGGGTGGGAGGTTGAGGCAACTCGCCTGGCCGCTGATTACGCGCAGCCAGACACCAGGGCGGTTAGAGGAGCACAGCAGGGCGCGGTGCGCATCAGAGAAGCTTTGAAAACGAGTTTTGTGACTGGCCAGGCTACTGTGTGAAACTTCTGTTTGTTTCTCCTTGATGAACCCTCCAACCCCCCCCCCCCGACCCGGTTCACTCTACTTCCCTGTAAACCAACCACCCCACCCCACCCTCCCCTCCCCTCCCGCTTGCAGAGGCAATAAAGTCATTGTTTTTTCACATTCATGCATTCTTTATTAGTTCCTTACAGAGGTAGGGGGATAATTGCCAAGGTAGCAGGGATGGGTGGGGGAGGAGGGATGGAAAAGGACACACTGCATTTTAAAACTTTAACTCTTATTGAAGCCCAGCCTTCTGATGCTTGGGCGATCATCTGGGGTGGAGTGACTGGGTGGACGGAGGCCCCCCCACCGTGTTCTTGGGCGTCTGGGTGACGAGGCTATGGAACTTGGGGAGGAGGGCTGTTGGTTACACAGGGGCTGTAGCGGCGGTCTCTGCTCCTGCTGCCTTTCCTGCAACTCAACCATACGCTCGAGCATATCACTTTGATGCTCCAGCAGACGGAGCATTGCCTCTTGCCGTCTGTCTGCAAGCTGACGCCACCTATCGTCTTCAGCCCGCCACCTCTCCTCTCGTTCATGTTGGACTTTTCTCATCTCCGACATTGACTGCCTCCACGCATTCTGCTGTGCTCTATCAGCGTGGGAGGACATCTGCAGCTCCGTGAACATCTCGTCCCTCGTCTTACGTTTTCTCTTTCTAATGTTCACGAGCCTCTGCGAAGGAGAAACATTTGCAGCTGGTGGAGGAGAAGGGAGAGGTGGTTAAAAAAGACACATTTTAGGGAACAATGGGTACACTCTTTCATTACAAGGTCGCATATTTCGGCTTGCAGGCAGCCATCGTAGGCCACAGTGTTTTGGCTTATTTAACCTTCTTAACATGCGGGAAAGGTTGCAAACAGCAGCGCATTTCCCATCTCAAGGATGAATTGGGTTGTCCATTTAAAATGGGGTTTCAATGTAAAAGGAGGGGGCTGCAGTTTCCCGGTTAACATGCGGCACAAACACAAGTAAACCACCCCCCCCACACACACACACACACGATTCTCTGGGATGATCACTTCACCCCTCCCCTCCACCGCATGGTTAACAGCGGGGAACATTTCTGTTCAGAAGAGCAGGAACGGGCGCCTCTGAATGTCCCCTTAATAAAATCACCCCATTTCAACCAGGTGACCGTGAATGATATCACTCTCCTGAGGATAACAAAGAGAGACAAGGAATGGATATTGTCTGCATGCCAGCAAACACCGGGACCATACGCTGCCATGCTTTGTTATGCAATGATTCCAGACTACGTGCTACTGGCCTGGCGTGGTAAAGTGTCCTACCATGGCGGATGGGATAAGGCAGCCCTCCCCAGAAACCTTTTGCAAAGGCTTTGGGAGTACATAAAGGAGAGCTTTCTGGAGATGTCCCTGGAGGATTTCCGCTCCATCCCCATACACGTTAACAGACTTTTCCAGTAGATGTACTGGCCGCGATTGCCAGGGCAAATTAATCATTAAACACGCTTGCTTTTAAACCATGTGTAATGTTTACAAATATTTACAAAGGTACACTCACCAGAGGTCTCCTGTGTGCCCTGAGGGTCTTGGGTGAGTTCGGAGGTTACTGGTTCCAGGTCCAGGGTAACAAACAGATCCTGGCTGTTGGGGAAACCGGTTTCTCCGCTTCCTTGCTGCTGTGAGCTACCTACAGTACCTCCATCGTCATCTTCCTCGTTCCCCGAACCGTCTTCCCTGTGTGTTTCTCCAGTGAGAGAGTCATAGCACACGGTTGGGGTAGTGGTGGCTGCACCCCCTAGGATCGCATGCAGCTCCGCGTAGTAGCGGCAAGTTTGCGGCTCTGCCCCGGACCTTCCGTTTGCTTCTCTGGCTTTGTGGTAGGCTTGCCTTAGCTCCTTAATTTTCACGCGGCACTGCTGTGTGTCCCTGTTATGGCCTCGGTCCTTCATGGCCTTGGAGATCTTTTCTAATACTTTTCCATTTCTTTTACTGCTACGGAGTTCAGCTATCACTGCTTCATCTCCCCATATGGCGAGCAGATCTCGTACCTCCCGTTCGGTCCATGCTGGAGCTCTTTTGCGATCCTGGGAGGACTCCATGACGGTTACCTGTGCTGATGAGCTCTGCGTGGTCACCTGTGCTCTCCACGCTGGGCAAACAGGAAATGAAATTCAAACCTTCGCGGGTCTTTTCCTGTCTACCTGGTCAGTGCATCTGAGTTGAGAGCGCTGTCCAGAGCGGTCACAATGAAGCACTGTGGGATAGCTCCCGGAGGCCAATAACATCGAATTCCGTCCACACTACCCCAATTCCGACCCGCAAAGGCCGGTTTTATCGCTAATCCCCTCGTCGGAGGTGGTGTAAAGAAACCGGTTTAAAGGGCCCTTTAAGTCGAAAGAAAGGGCCTCGTTGTGTGGACGTGTCCAGGCTTAATTCGGTTTAACGCTGCTAAAGTCGACCTAAACCCGTAGTGTAGACCAGGCCTGAGTGGTTGTTTTGGATCATAGCAGCAATGGGAAATGCCTATTATTAATGTATGGATTTCTTAAGCCTGTAAGGGTAGGATAAAGACTACAGATAATTAGTCTGATTTTAAACTGACACTATTCTTGATCTTAGTCAATTGGGTGAAATTCGTCTCTGTACAGGGGGCCAATACAAGACCTATAGACTACTTAAATCCCCAAAATAGGGCTTAAGTGGGACTTAAGTGGTACAGACTTTGTGAGAAAGATCCTCTGCACAGGAACAAATTTCATCCTTAATGTCTGCAGATTTGGGCCCCTTAATAAAAATAACAGAAGAGATACATTAAGATGTATAGAAAAGGATATTCTCAGATGAAATTTGAAGAGAGTGAGAGCCGATGAGCAGAGACATCTACGAAAGAAAACAGCGGCTGTGTCATTGCCACTAGATATGTCACATTCTAAACTAGTGTGTTCTACAAATGTAATTGGAAATTGGACAACAGATTGCTGAAAGGCAGAAAAGCCCTGTTCAGAAGAAATGTGGTAAGAACTTTGGATGAGATGGAAACAATGGAAACACAGTGATAAAGAGGCATTTACAACAACGGTGGTGGACTATGAAAGGCCAGTAAAACTATCAGAGTAATTTGTTAATTTCAAGTAAAGGGCAAATACAGGAGGAGGTGCTGAATCAAGTAAATAAAACAAGAAGCTATTAAACGGATAAGACCTTGTAAGGCCTTCCAAGCACCCTAACCTCTAGAGAACAAATATGGGAAGAAGGTCAGGTCCTGGTGTAACCTTTAAAGTTAAAGGGTAAGGAGGATGGTCTGTTGCCTCAGTTTCCCATCTGATAAATAGTGCTGATAAGACCGATACGTTAGGGAGAGCACCTCCATTTCAAAGAAACAAAGAACCGTGCAGGCCAGATCCTCAGCTGGTGTAAATCAGCTTAGCTGCATTTTGTTGTCTTCTCAGCTTGGAAAGAACAGTTTGGGCACTACTGGAAATAAAAAAGAACAGCTTTTATTGGCTTTGCTCCAACAAAGAATACGGTGTATCCTGCACGGACTCCTTTGAAATGACACAGCTCTGATAAAACAGTAAGCATAGATAACAAAATGCTAGCTCCTACTGTACTATACTATGGAGCGGGAGAAGCATGAGTAGTGGAGCAGGGGACTAAGCGCCTGATTCTTCACTCTGGTACACTACTTTAACTTTCATGGGAGCAGAGGACGCCAAACACCTCTGACAATCAGACCACTTCCGGTTAGATGTCTACATGTGGATTTAGGAGCCTAACTCTAGGCAGCTATGTGTGAAAATTTTAGCATAAATCATTAATTCTCACAGCCCCAGGTAGGTGATATTAGCTCCCTTTTTTACAGAACGGGAAACGGACACAGAACAGTGCAGAGATTTGCCCAAGGCTATCTAGAGAGTCACTGGCAGAGTCAGGCATAAAACTCAGGAATTCCTCATTCCCAATGCCATGCATAGTCCAGAGAGCGGGTGCTACACAGGTTTGCTTTTTGTATAAATGCAAGTAGCAGTAATAATGTCCATTGTTCTTTCGTAATGTAAACTGAGATAGGAGTATATCAACAAAGATACTAGCAGTGACCTGACAGGTATGTTACTCTGCTAATTATACACTATGCAAATTGTATTATCCCAAATATCGTTCTGGGGCGAATTAACAGGAGTGTTGTATGTAAGACATGGGAGTGAATTGTCCAGCTCTACTCAGGGCTTGTGAGGCCTCAGCAGGAGTACCATGTCCTATTTTTGGTGCTACACTTTAGGAAAGTTGTGAAGAAATTGGGGAGAGTGCAGAGGAGGGCAACAAAAATGATCAAAGGTTTAGAAAACCTGATCTGTGAGGAAAGGGTTAAAAAACTGGGCATGTTTAGTTTTGAGAAAAGACTTGAGGGAATGTGATAACAGTCTTGAAATATGTTAAGGGCTGTTATAACGAGGGTGGGATCAGTTGTTCTCCATGTCTACTGAAGGCAGGACAGGAAGTAATGGGCTTAATTTGCCGCAAGGGAGATTTAGGTGAGCTATTAGGAAAAACTTTCTACCTCTAAGGGTGGTTAAGCTCCAAGGGAGGCTGTGGAATCCCCGTCATTGGAGGTCTTCAAGAGCAAGATGGACAAGCACCTGTCGGGGTGATCTAGGTTTATTTGATCCTGCCTCAGTGCACGCAGACTCTTGAAGTCTCTTCCAGCCCTACATGTCTATGATTCTATAGACAAGCCTGAGCTGCCCGATCCATCACACAGAAATCTCAGCCTTACATCCTCTGCTGTGCCTAGGTAGAATGTTAACTAATGCTAACATTTCTGATGCATACATCATACAGGATTCACTGAAATGGTCACTTAATTGGCCTCTCAGAGTTGGTAAGACAACTCCCACCTTTTCATGCTCTCTGTATGTGTATATATATCTCCTCAATATATGTTCCATTCTATGCATCCGAAGAAGTGGGCAGTAGCCCACGAAAGCTTATGCTCTAATAAATGTGTTAGTCTCTAAGGTGCCACAAGTACTCCTGTTCTTTTTGTGGATACAGACTAACACGGCTGCTACTCTGAAACCTAATTATTTTATGTTTACCATACAAAGTGTTTGAACTCCTACAGTCCCTTTCTAGGTCCACAATTTAGTCCACATATAATTTTAGAACCAGTTTTATCTTGGCTCTAAGGAGCTTTGTCCGTATAGAGAAAATAAAATAGGGCATAGCCGTAATGTTCTAACAAGGGAAGATATATAAGGTGCTCTAATCAATTTCTCATATGTGGAATGTAATGATTATTCCATTTATTTATCAACTTATGCTCAGAAGACAGATAGCTAGTGATTGAAAATAAAGAGCCGGAAGTAAAATCACTGGACCAGATTGTTAGCTCAGTTCCACCAATGTAAACCCACAATATTATCATTAAATTCAATAGGCTTATGTGGGTGGAGCTGAGATCAGAATCTGGCCTATTACTGCCATTAATATGGGCTGAACACTAAATGGTTCTTGAAAGGCAAACCTATTCTATCAAACAGATTCAATAATGTTTAGCCCATACATTAACATTTTTGTTTCAGATGTAGATTTCAAAGCACTTTAAAGACTTGCACATTTACTTATATAGCTTGAGGCAGTGTGGTCCAGTAGATAGGCCACCAGAATGGGAGGCAAGAGACATGTTTTCTATTCCTGACTCTGCTAATGCCTCACTAGGTAAATCAGTGGTTCTCAAACTTTTCTTTTTTCCCGCGGACCACTTGAAAATTGGTGATGGTCTCGGCGGACCACTTAATGATCTTTCCAAATGTTGTTTGTACCATTAGCTAACGATTGTAAAGCATTTTGATTTAAAGCGCTATATCAAAAAAACCTTAATTAACTTTTTTTGTTAAACAAATAAAAGCACACAACTCATATTTTAATATCAGTAGTTTTAAATTTCTAATGTGATGGATGTGCCCCTCTCCCCTGCCACAGGAACACCCGAGCTGAGATTGGGAAGGAGGGGGGGGTGTCTCTCCCTCTTTCCCCCACTGCAGCAGCCCCTGAGCTGGGGCTGGGAAGGAGGGGGGGGGTCTCTCCCTCACCGCAGCAGCCCCCAAGTTGGGGCTAGGAAGGAGGGGGGGTCTCTCCCCCACTACAGCAGCCACAGAGCTGGGGTTGGGAAGGAGGGGGGGTGTCTCCTCTTGGCAGCTGCAGCCCTGGAGCTGGGGAAAGTCACCTCTTTCTCTAGCTGCCACAGCCCTGCACATCCCAAATTCCCCCCACCCCCTCTTCTCACCCCACTGCCCCCTCCCACCGACTCCCTATTGCCCCCAAGGCCACCACCTCACTTTACATGTGCGTCTTCTCGAGGGTGCAGGTGCAGCTCCACTAATTAGGTGGGTGGCCCTTCATTCTCTCGTGTGCGGCCACCCAGGTGCATACCTTAGAGGGAACTATCTGCGGATCACCTGAGTGGAGCTCGTGGACCACCACAGTTTGAGAACTTTTGAGGTAAATCACTTAGACCCAAATTATTTTAGTTTTTTTTCTATCACACCCACCACTGTAGTTTCTATGTAAATTAGAATGGCATGATGAACTGCCTGGAGTCTCCAAAGAGCCTTATTTAAAGCATATTAAAGGGCTCATTCAGAAAGCACCCCTCTAGCACTGGGAGCGTTCGTAAGGTGCAGGATTTCTTTCTGGACTGTTGCTAGGAGCAAATGCTCTCACTAAATAATAAGCTCTTCAGGCGAAGGAGTATGTCTTAATCGGTATTTGCAGCTTGTAGATTCAGGGTGCTAGACACATTATTTCTAATAACAGTACTAGCTTTGGAAGGTTGACAGTTGTGTGTCTATAATGGTCGGGAACATGCATAGTCTATCGGCCTAGCCCTCCATTCACTGGGACCATCTGCGTACTCCTGCGGGCTTCTTATGTGGGAGCCTGTGTGCTGGGACATTTCACAGGCTAGGAGCTGTCTCGCAACAGCCTATACAAAGAAACACCAGGTTAAGTTTAAAGCCAATGTTCTGGTAAGTTCCTCCTCTTACTTGCTGCTGTTTGGGGCATTTAGCTGGGGTTACCCAATCCCAGATTTTGTGGTAGCACCCCACATATATAAGGGTGAACCCTGGGTCCTGAAACAGCTGCTGTGCCCAAGGGGGGATGCGGCCTGGGGGGGGGGGTGGGGAGGAGCAGCCCCGTGGAGGGGGTGGGAGGAGGAGGCCCTGGCGGGTTGGGGGAGGAGCGTGGCGGGGCCGCCGCGGCGCTAGGGGGCGCTGGGCCGCGATCGAGCCCGGGCTCTCGGACTCTCCCTGTGGCCGGGCCCGGGCGGTGAGGACATGGCCGCCGCCATCAGCGCCGGCCTCCTGGGCCGCGGCCACAGGGTGAGGGGGGGGGCCGGCCTTGGGGAGGGGGCTGGGGGGCTCTGGCCGGGGCACTTGTACAGTCCGTGGTGGTGTCAGGGGCTCGGTCCCTGTGTTGTCGCCCCCCCCCCCCCCCGGCCCATCTGACTCTGCTGTCGCTGACCCCTCGTCGGGGCCCTGGGCGCCAGGACTCCTGGGGTCTTACGGCGCCTCGCCCAGCCGGGCCGGGCCTCCAGCCCGAGAGCCGCTTCTGCAGCACAAACCAGTCTTGCCCCTGCCCGCCCGCCCGCCCTGTTTGTAACGATCTTGTCCCTTTTCTGTGTTTCTTCTTCCTGCTAGATCCTTCTCCTGTGCCACACACGGAGAGCATTTGCGTCGCAGACGGATGGGGAAGTCAGGGTGGTGCAAGTCCTCAAAGAAAAATTCCCTCGGGCTTCGGCCATCAAAGTAGTGGATATATCAGGTAAGTAGACTCGGGCCGGCGGAATCTCTTTTATGGTTTGGGAGGGATGCAAAGACAACTTCCAGCGGTTACAAACGTAGCTCAGCTCCCACGATCTGGTCTGGACAACGCGTCAGCTTACCCGATGGCTTCCATGTAGGGACCATGAGCTTCCAGGTTCAAGTCTCAGCTGTGGGGTCTGATGTGCTTTTCCTGAGCACTGAGAACAGGGATTTTTGTTTTCTGGGAACTGTCTTATAAACTGCTATAAACGCTTCTCTCCTCTGTGCCTATCCTTTCAAGGGAGTCTCCATCATAGTTTTATAATATAGGCCTTGTCTACACTGACTTCTAAACATGACTGTCTTCGCCTCTGCTAAATTTAACATCATTTTTTACAGTTGAAAAAATCCTTGCCCCCCACTGCTAGCAACCCAGGTAACAAATTGTGGCTATTATTTATAGATAGTTGATAAATAAGGAGACAAAATTGTTGTCCGCGGGAACTTAAATATCATGGAAGAATGGTCTTGTGGTTAGAGTACAGAGCTGCAAGACAGGAGATCTGAGTCCAATTCCCAACTCTGTCACAGACCCACTTTGTGTCCATGAGCAAGTCATGTCATTTCTGCCTCAGACTATGTCTGTGCTGCTGCTGGGAGGTGTGATTCCCAGCCTGGGTAGACAGACTCATCCTAGCTCTGCTTGAACTAGCGTGGTAAAACTAGCAGTGTGGACGTTGTGGCATGGGCGGCTGCTCGGGCTAGCCACCCGAGCTCAAACCCAGATGGTCAGGCAGGCTTGGCCCTCAGGTGGCTAGCCTGAACCACCACCCGTCTACACTGCCCATCAGAACACTTTCCTCTAGAGCTTGGAGTGAAACCCAAGATTCCTGAATTTCACCATTCCTTTGCTGTCAGTAAAGTGAACCCCACTGGCAAACTGTCTCATCTCCCTCAAGTGCTGATTCATGTAGAGGATGACAACCTACTATTGCTATGAGTTACTCTGTTAGCTCAGGCGGCAGAGGTCTGTGTGATGGAGCTCAAGGTTCAAACCATGTGGCTGTCAATATGATGGAATTTCTGTTTCTTTTTTTCAATTTGCTTTTTCAAAAATCAAGAAAAATCCAGCCTCAGTGTGTGTGTAAAAGCCAGAGTTAAGGTTGCCTGTGAAACCTTGATTCAGCCTCCTTGTGTGACCATAGATTTTCCCTCCCCTCCCCCCAGGATCCCTCCCTCATTTAGTGCACAGGCGGGATATGCCCTGGCAATGAATCAGGGTTATGTATCAGGGGGTAGCCGTGTTAGTCTGTATCTACAAAAACAACAAGGAGTCTGGTGGCACCTTAAAGACTAACAGATTTATTTGGGCATAAGCTTTCGTGAGTAAAAACCTCACTAGGGAAGGAGGCTATTGTTGGTAGGAGCTCTGCCTCAAATATTGCAGAAGTTGGAAGGTGTGTAGGGAACGAGGTACGGGATTGCAGGAAGAGAAAGGAGGTCTCATGGGTAAGGTAGTTGAATAGAATTTGCCCTGGAATTTGCCTCTGCCACATACAGAGTTTTTATATGATGCTGGGCAAGTCACTTAAAACAACTTTTCAGAGGCGGTCACGAATGGTGTGTTTTTTGATGCCCTACTTGAGATATTGTTGTCCAATTTTCAGACGTGCTGAGCACTCGCAGCTGCAATTCAAGTCAATGGGAGCTGTGCTTAGAACATACACGATGCGGTGTAATGCTAAATACTCTCAAAAAGTCGGTCCTAAACATCTCAATTTGAGCACCCAAATTAGTGGATACTTTTGACCTTTAATCTCTGTACTTCAGTTCCACTTCTGTAAAAGAAAATTCCCTCATCTCTCAGGGGTGTTGTGAAAACAAATTCATTAGTGTTTGTGTGGGTTTGAGTAGTGTGTAGTAAATAAGGCCTGTAGCCACACACTGAATTACAAAGATAACAAAAAAATAGCTTGAATAGCTTGAATAGCTTCTCACACAGTGAGCATTGCCCATTCTAAGCACTGAGTGAGACATGGGTTTTGTGGGTGGAAAAAATAGAATGTGATCCTGTAATTTTGTAATTAAAGACTGTATCACAGTGTATATGCACAAACGGTGTGAATTCAGGTTGCAGAGGCAGTCTTCAATCTGGCATTTCCCAACTTTGCAACCTTAATATTCTTTTAACGGGGGTGGGGGTGGGGTGTGTGTGTGTGTCTGTCATTGCCTAGTCCAGTGATTCTCAACCTTTTCCATATTCAGAGCTCCACTCTAGAACTTCACTCCCACCTAGGATCTCCCTTTGGTGTCGCAATAAGGGAGGTGAAACTGATCAGCCTGACTTAATTGTATAAGCTTAAATACTTATCACAATTTATGGGGTTTGTTTTAAGAAAGACTTTACAGCTTTCAAACATGCAGCATATGCTAGTAATTTGGATAAGGAAATCTGTTTAAATGACTTTTCCTGCCAATGCCCCTTAAACTATAATCAATCTGTATACTGCATATAATTGTAATGACTAAGACACTGATATAATCAATGTAATTTTGTTTTAAAGGAGGCTGTGGAGCAATGTATGAAATTCATATAGAATCTGAAGAATTTAAAGAAAAGAGAACTGTCCAGCAACATCAAATGGTTAATCAGGTAAGTAGTATTGTGGGATCTGGAAATTTGTTATAACCAGTGGTGTATTAATTCCACCTTTTGGAGTGTGGGAACTTTCCTACAAAAACTAAATATGTGCTGATGAGATTGGGGGATTATTTCAAGGTATGTCCAGGACAATTTGCCATTACCTGGCCAAAACCACTGCCAAAGGTGTTCTCTTAGGTATAGCTAACAGTTTCAGGGCTTGGTACAACAGGGTGTGGAGACCCCATAACCCAATTAATTTCAATGTGAGTAGAGCAGATTTAGGAGCTCAAGGATTAGGTGCTGAATGCTGACCTTCCCACACCATCAATAACACAGATTTCTGAGGGTTATTCTGTGTGGGGAGAAACCACCTGATCAAGCATAGAAAAGCTCGAGGAGATAAAGACCTGTTGGATCATCTAACCCATCCCCATTATTACTGCAGGATTCTTCCCTATGAGATGGTCTGCAGTCTGATTCAAAATGACCCAAGTGATGTGGCTTTCTGTATCAGGAAAAGCATCCTGACAGTTTCCCTTTCTTAATTTGCTCCGAGTTTTATCTCCTTGTACCTCCCAAATAGTTCTGCTTTGCAAGGGGTCTTATACACTGCTATAGTCTCCTTGCACGATTATCAGGGAGAGGGCAGCTGGAAATAAGTTTCAACAAGCCTGCTGGCACCCTAGCAAAATAGATGGCTAGTGGTAAAGTAAGAAGTTGGGGCTAGGGAGGATGTGGACCTTAAAAATACCACCCCTGCAACCTTCCTGATTTGTCCCATTACAAAACTTAAATGTTTCAAAGTCTAAATGTTCATTAATAATTATAGCGCCCAATAGACACACAGGACTATTCTTTGTCCTGAAAAGCTTACAAATGAATGTAAGGTGCTGAATATACTGAATTCAAAAAGCTTACATTGTAGACTTGTGTGGTATATGCAGAAAGATTTTAATTGATATAACCTTAGACTTGGATTGCATGTGTTCCACTTGCATTAGCCTAGGTTGATTGGGAAGAAAATTCCTAGCACCATATCCTTTACTCTGAGAGTTGCCGTAGGTTTTCTTACAAAGGTATTTAGACCAGTGGTCCCCAAACTCTTTACCTCATACCCCCCTTTATCCCAACTGTGCCCCCACCCCGCTAGAGTGGGGATGCTGATAGGAGTAAGGGAGCCGAGGCTGGGGGCTGAGGCTGGCAGCCGAGGCCAGGAGCGGAGCTGGGCAGCCTGGGCCTGGACCCGGGCCCCAGCTGCGCCCCCCCTAGAATGTTCCTCTGATTTAGACTGACCTAGTAACACTTTAAAGAGGCATAGGAACTGGAAGTCTATAAGCATAGTTTCATGCTATCTAGAATTCTGTTGAAATGAAACCAGTTAATTTGAAGAAAAGAAAGAGGTAATTATTTTTTATAAAATTTCTAGCTAATGCATGTACTTCCTACAACTCTCATTTCTTTAACTTGAAGCAATTTCTTCAAAGTAACTCAATTTCTGAAATCTTACTGTAGTGAATTAGTGTCGTTTCTTGTGAACTCTTGTCTGGCATCAGGGCTAGGACCACTAGACAGACTACCAAAACACCACAAACCTGGGTTTTAGCTGAAGTGATAACCTGGCAGTGAAAGGCTCTTTTGCCATTATCAATCCCCCTTTTCTGGAATAGGGAGCAATGCAAAATCGTTGGAGGCTCCACATCTAATTGGCTAATTTATGGAGACCAAGCAAACTGGGTTAACTACAGCATGTGGTTGAGTTTTTGTGACATTCTATAAGAGGAATTGCAACGAATTCACAATGTACTGGATCATTCTAGGAGCCTGAGATTTCCCCACTATCCCCATTAAGGAATAAAAACAAGCTGGCTATATCAAGGAAGTATTCATCTTAATCATGCTGTTAATTTGGCCCATTCAGTTTCAAGTGAGGAAGTGTCTCTCCTCCTGCCCAGTACCAAGTAACAGACCAGGGTCCAAAATCAGTGCTTGCATAAGGAACAACTGCTGTTCTGCCATTATCTTTATAATGGTATTGTGAGCCATCTGCCTCTACCACAGACTTCTGTTCTATTGTGCTCAGTTGAGTTGCTTTTTTGTGGTTTTGTTCAAAGACTTGTTTAATTTCTTATTTTAGGCACTAAGTGAAGAAATTAAAGCAATGCATGGACTACGGATATTCACATCTATTCCAAAGCACTGAAGATGAACCAGGCAGCATTGTTAGAAACCTGTGTGGAGATAGGACACCTATGGGCATGAGACAAAACAGGAAGTTTGTATTATGGACTTATCTTTAAATCAATATTTAATGGTGTTAAAACAAAGACTGTAAGTATTTCAGAAGCTATTTAAAGAGAGATCCTATTTCATGTTTATTTAATTTTAACTTGTAGATTGATTTCTTATCCTTTCATAAAGTACCTGATGCCAAATCTTAGTTGGTTACTTTATCAAAAAACTAATCACTGTAAGTCAAGGATGGAACTGGAATGCCATGGTTTGTGGAGCATGTTGCAGAGGGAAGTATTGGCTTCCAAAGTATCTTTCATTACTAACATCTAGTGGAAAAGGACCCCAGCTGTGGTGATTCTACAAAGAGATCATGAACAAAAAAACCCAAAATAATAATGTATGTTTTTGCTGCCTACTTCACTAGTGTTCTGGTGTAGCTCAGAGGAAACCAGGGCAGTGAGGAAAGCTTACAAAGAAATTACTTCAGAGGCTGTATAGTCCCCTAGTCAATGTGCCTTCTCAGTCAATCATCTTACTTCAAACATGGCTTTGTAAGAGAAGCTTGCAGGATAATCCTGAGCTGTCTGGCACAGCTACTGAATATGAAATTAAGACTGTTTCTTAATAAATGAAAGGCTTTAAGTTACATTACTTCAGTGTGATGTCCTTGAAAGGATAAGGTGCTCTGGTTTCCTGTTGGGCAAAACTCAAGGCATGATGCTCTGAGTCTGAATTATGAGGATCATCTTTTCTTCATGGCATCTGTGAAAGTGCTTGTTTTACTCAAACTCCTGAGAAGTGTGAATGTTTCTTTGATAAGGATCGGCTAGTCAACTTTTAGTTGAGCATGTCTGTGCCTTAAGTTCAAGCTTTCTCATGCCAGATTTAATTGTACCTCAGCCAGTTAATAGTTAGCTATTAAAATAATAAGTTATATTAAAGTTTTATTGCATTATAAGTAATTGTCTATTGATATTTCAGGGGTGGGCAATGACTTTTCTGGTAAGCATTAGTCAGTGACTGAGGTGCTTGGTAAGCATGGAGGAATAGTAACTGGAGTTAGGTAAGCCAAATCCTAGGACCTTGATGCTGCTTTTTTTTTTTTTTTTTTTTTTAAACAATCCATATGGTAAGTAGAACATTGACTAGAGGAGCACTAAAGTACCCCTGCGTGGCCATATTTTACAAGGCTGGAGTCCAACTTCTTCCTCTGCTACAGCCACCTGTTATCAGATAGGGATGTAGAGGTGCAAAGTATTGCATCTACTGAAGGATTTTCCTTACTGTTTATGTTGCAACTGCTGCAAAACATGCTGCTGGTTTAGTGGACATTAACTGGCAAGAGATCTCAATTATGCCCTACCTACCAAGACTGAGGTGTTGCACTAGAACCTCTCTACTTAACTGATAGCACGTTTGCAGGTGAGTGCTTCTTGATTCATGAAACAAACATGACTAGATACATAATGTGTCTTGGGAGCGTAAATTCTGAAATGCATAAGATGTCTATTGTTTTAAGTAGCTATTCTAACATCTAATAATTTTAATCATCATACACACTTTAGTTTGGGAGTGGTATAGCCATGCTGGCCCAGTAATATCTTATCTTTTTTACTGGTCGAACTTCTGTTAAAAATATTACCTCACTCAGGTTGTTTCTAATGAAATTTTAGGGCCTACCTGTATGATTACTGCTGTCTCAAAGCTTCATGGAAGTAGTGGTTGAGGAGAGCTGTAGCTAATAGCAAGAAACTGGAAATATCTCATTAGTTACGGCCCTAAAGTTATTGATGCAAAGAACTTGTTTATAGGGGCTGTGAGGCTTTTTTTCTATGCAACTTTCATCAGAACTCTGGTGCCCACATGTCTATTGTTGCAGTCATTACATTTTGTTTGAGCCTGAGGTAGGCCTACCTCAGACACCTCCTGCAACAATTATTAAAAATATCCCATCAAAAACACTTCTAAGAGCCTCTACAGTGATAGTTCATCTCTTCTCCAGCAGTTTAAGTTTATACAATGGAAAAAACAAGTTTTCCATTGTAGTAAATACCAACTGAAGTACTTTGCACACCTGTAGCACATTTCCTGGGAGCATAGACACTGCTTCACAGGTATTACCAACCCTGCTATGATCACTTTACATATTTGGGAAACAGAAAAGATTAAGTTGCCCAATCTCATGCAGGAAGCATAGGGTAAAGCCAGGACTAGAACTCTGCTAAATCTTGTGCCTGTCCTTAAAATGTGTTACTAGGAGCCAGAAGCAGACTGATAAGCCTGCTGTAAACATAGTTCAAACAATTTAAGTTTAAGTAGAGCAAATTGCCTGTAGATAGGGTCCTGGTTCTCCCACTCAGTGTTGCTACAATCAGAGGGGGAGTTTATCATTCAGAAGAGAAAACAACTTCAGTTGTAAGTTTCTATAGCTGCAGGAATTTCCATTACTATTTCCTTAAGCAAATGCCTTTTGAAAATTTTACCCTTTCCCTGAAAGTGACTTTTTTTAGGGGGTTGGGGAATAAAGCATGATCTATTGTTTAAGGTGTTTCTGAAAAGGTGCCTCACTTCTTCATACTACTAGAAAGGAGATGCAACATAAAATATTAGTATGAAGTGTTCCATCAGCTTTCCAAAATGAACAGACATTGAATTCCCCTTACACTTCCCTTCCCTGAACATTTAATGGTGGAGGTGACAACTGCAAACAGAGGACATCATTGTTACAGTATAAAGAAAAAGTAAGAAGCAATGAGCAAACACTGTACAAAGCTATTGCCACACTGCAGAGACTGACCATCATTTGTGCTTGTTATAACTGGTATAAGCCAGTAGGTTAAAATCCCTAATAGCCCCAGTGTTTTCACCTGTTTAAACCAGAAAATCATTTGAATACCACATGCTTTATTATTTGATTGAATGGAAGTTACAAAAGTAGATACAAAATATTTTGTAAAAAGTACAATAAATTTACCTAAAAGTAACCCAAAAAAGCCCCAGGTAAGTAAAAACTTATTATAACTATTAATGTAAAAATACTATAAAATTTTCATATTAAATTCACTAATGTTAATTGATGCAAACAGGTTTTTTTTTTTTTTGCCATGGACTACCTGTTTAGTCAAGTTGAAGGAAACATGCAGGAAAACACACAAGGTACAGTGGCAGTATTGAGTTGTAGTTAAAGTTTGTCCCTAACACTGAAAGTAGCAAGAGATCTAAATACTGTAACCAGTTTTGAGTCACAGCACCACTCACCAGCAATGCAAGTTAAGATGTATCAACATTGTCTGAACAAACTTTTCTGCCTACTTGAAACAGCTGCATGAAAGAACCTTGCAACCCTAGTCCATCCTGAGGAAGTGTGTGTATTGATATAAATATAAAAAACTTCAAAAAGTCAATCTAGTACAGGATTTCTCAAACACTGTCAATTCTTCCTTTAACAAATGGAACAGCCTACCCCTCTAAATGATTAATTTCCCTCCTGAATTCTTAAATTAACAGTGCAATTCAGAAAAATATCTAGAATCTGAACAGAGAAACCCAATAGTTTTGTCAGGAGTTTGTTGAAGCAGATTATTGGATATTCAGTATTAATTGGATGCTTGCTGAGTTTCAAGTGAGATCCATCCACTAATCTGCCCCTCATCCCTGGCGTGACCAGTGCCTGCCTTGGAAGAGGGCAGAGATTTGAGCTAGGAACAAAATACAGCTTAAAGCTAACTAGAAAAAGTTCTTTTACATTAAAACAAATGAAGCCTTACCTACCTTTCTCAATGATCACAGCAACGTTTCTTTATAATGGAAGAAAAGGTTGAGTAATCACCTATACTGAAATCTATTCATTGCAAGAAAGCTCAGAACAAATACATAAGCACTTAAGGGAAAACTAAATTATCAAAAAAGTTGGATTTGTGCAAGGCCAGGGCAAAAGCTTACTCATTACAGATGCCAAGCAAAAACCACAAGTTTTATTCACAGTTCTATTATGAGGTTTTAAATATGAGCAATTTACATAAAAACATCTCAGGCTAACCCTAGAGCAGTGTGGTTTTAAACTAAGGTTATTTGTACAATTTTTGACAAACGCTGTAAACTTAAGTAGCTACTATCTGTCCATTTAGGGTTGGTGAAGCAGAATGATTTCAAAAAAGCTTTTAGCCAGTTTTCCCTTACATGTAAAGGCCAGATGCTGCAGTGTGCTGCATGCTATCCATTCTCATTAACTTCAATCAGAGCTCACTGGACCCTAGGTAAACCGAGCCTGAATGGTTTTTGAATTTGACTGATTCTAACAACAACAACAACAAAAGAGATGGGCAGATTAAAAAGTGAATTCCTTCAAAGCCATTTCAACCACTGTAGTCCAATCAGTCTTCTATAAAAACATTCCTGCCTTTGGACAAAGCATCTGTCTTGATCTTTCAGACCCCAGAATGAGTTGGAAAAAAGACTTTCAATTTTGTAAACTGAGTCAGTTTGAAATCACAGCCAAAGCATATGAGACCATACAATTTTACTTTTGTCCCATAGCACATGTCCACACTTCAAAGTTAATGACTACTGTACTTTTCAGAAGTTAATTATGATGTTCAAAGTGAGCGCTAGTTTGTTCAGCATGTTTTGTTCTTAGTCAGCAGTGCTTGGTCAAGGCGTGTGCAGTGTGATAGCAGATAAATAGTGGCTAAGCACGAATACAAGTTGTGAAAAATACTGACAGAAAATAGTTTTGGCAATGTTTTACTTTATGGCATTGGCCTGTTCACTCGGGGACTCAAAGATAGGATGACAAACAAATCAGCTGAAATGTGGCAAAAATGACTTCATCTTGGGAACAGGCTATATATGTATTTTACAGAGAGAATTCAGTGGGTCACTGGAGTTACAAAGTTTGGATTTTAGACATTTGAGATTGAAAATAAAGTCATCTTGTAAAAAAAGCTACATACTTTTGAAATCTCCCCGTATAAACTAGTTGCTTTGACATGTAGGGTGAACAGTGGTATGGGTAAGCAATCATCTCACACACTCTTCTATAGGGTTCCAGTAGGGGCAGAGGGGCCAGCAAAGGCAGAAGTGGCACAGGATCCATATTTATGCAGGATTTCAACCCTGCAGATCCCTAGGCAGTCATGTGGGACTCTCCCTCAGTGCTCTCCTGGACCAGTAGGCAGAGTGCCATGACTGCTTGCCCATTCAGGAGCTTCACAATCCCTGAGAGTGGGGAGAATTACACAGCGTGCAGTGGATTTACTGGTGCTTTAAGCACCATTAATTTTACACATTTGAACTGCAGTTCACAGGTAACAGGCTTGCAAAGAGGGAAAAAAAAGTGGCTGTGCAGAAAGAGCAAAGTTGGTGAGGTGTGGCGGGGGAATGGACCATCCCCAGGGTGCTGACTTTCCCCTCTGCACAGCTCCAGCCCAGCTTTTTCTGGTGTTTCTCCCATGCACCATTGTAGTAGGTTGGGCAGAAGCAGCATAGGGGATTAGATTATTTAAAAAGAAAAACGCTGGCTACCCCCTACACCAGGAAGGAAAATTAAAAGCCAAAGCTACCTGAAAAGAAATATCGAGGTTTCAACACAAAATTCCACTTATTATGGGTGGAACATGTCACCTGTCCTAGCTAGGACCCTTTCATCTCTGAATTGCAAAGTCTGCACTACAAGTTAATTTGGTTTCTAAGATACTAGTATTTAATAATGTAAATCAATACTGCATTAAAACAAAATTACCTCCAAGCTCTTGAGACCTGTCAGCCTCAGGTTTCTCTCCTGGAATGACACATGCCACAAGTAACATCAAAACAACTCAGGATCAGGCCTTTAGAATGGAATGTTTTTTTAAGCAAAACACCGTTAATGATACTCATGATGTCTCACAGTCCAGCAAAGAAACTAGGTATCTGCTGCTCAGATTTTTCACAATCAGATGGTGCGGGCGCAACTGTTTTAATTTGTCAAAATACAGTACTAATCCCATTAGATAATGGTGACACTTATTAAAAAAAAGAAAACTCCGCAGTTCACAGTGGGGAACATGGAGATTGTTTCTCTTGTAATTAAGCTTCCACACTTACGCTTTTGTGCCAGTCTTAAGTTTTTCATCTGGGTTTTTTTAGATGGCCTCTATTTTGTTTTATCTTAGTCACTTTTAGATCATAACTCATGTCCATGCAATTCATGGCTAGTCTACTATTTTACTTAAGGCTCTAAGGCAAATTCAAAGTGCATCTAGATACAAACTTAAAACAAACTACTCTAAAAAAAAATAAAATAAAAGCATTCATAAGGAATACACCAGTAGTTTTTCCTCCTATGTTTGATCCAGCATTTTTAAAAAAAGGTTTTGAAAGCCACACAATGAGTTTAAGTGAATTAAGTTACCTTTTTCCTTTTTTTAAAAACCACAGATACATATGAATTTGAAATGGTGTACACAAACAAAAATCCACAGGGGGCACACATACATATATATGTGTGTGCAATTCAAAGTCATAACTGAATACCAGATTGTTTTTTAAATTGCTTTGGTTGCTGAAGCTACATATACCAACCTATACCTATTAACAGTCTAGTTCTAAGAGATAAAAATGCGGTGTGTTTTAAGTATAAATTGCATCCATCATAAAATTTGCAAAAATAGTTCTATTTCCTACATAGTAAACAGTGGAATATCAAAGTTCATAACGTAATGCACTTATCAGAAGTATTCAACAATTTTTATACTAGCAAACAGAGCTTTAAAATGGAACTTTGTTGAGCAACTAAACGCTGGATGGAATAAAACCCAAACCAAAATATTTGCATTTGCAGTTTTGCAAACAATTTCTAGCCAAATATAGTATCTACAGAATTCTTACCATCTGTTGTTTCATGTCAGATAAATTACAACAGCCACATTTGTGGAAGTGTTTGAAAATTAAGTGTTATGTGGCCAAATTTTTCCACAAATGTCCTGTAAATGTTATGCATCCAAACTCCTGAAGGTGCACTTGAACATTAGGTAAACAGCTCCTCTATCCATGCATACAAATTTAGGGGGTTGTGCACAAAACCTCATACGCCCAAAACTGCAAGCTGAGTTGAAGTCTCAAAGTACTTATCCATCCAATTTCTAGAGCAGAAAGTTAATTCTGGAACTGCTAATGCAAACTATAATGATGTAGTTCTGCATTGGTGAAATTTTGCATAATTTTCAATTTATACAGATTGACAAAATATGGTTCAGTTAGAAAATTATGACATTGCAGGGATTAATGCAATCATGAACCCCACCTTTCCAAGTAAAAGATCTGATAAAGTAGCTCTTAGAATTCATAGCTACTTTGCTCTGAAGACACTTTTGCTGAATTGCAGACCTTGGATTTTACATGAAGTTTGACCTGGTACCTCTTTGCAATGAAGCCCCCACACCAGCTACTAAGATGGAAGAAGGGCAGTAACTGTGCTAGACTGGAAAGCATGTGTTTTAGACCCGCTAGCTGTGGTACTCAGGGTTTGTGCCACTAAAGACAAAGTGGTAAAGAAATAGCTGCAGCTGTATATGAAGCAAGAAAGAGGAACCATGTTTGAAAGCAGAAAGAATTCTTCCAGGGAAAATTTATCTGTCTTTGGATCCTAGCTTTTCAATTAGTTCCTGAAGAGGAGCCAACTCACGCCTGTCAATCAAGTTGAACTCCTGCAGGGGGAGAGAGAAACATGAAAAAGGATAAATTTAAATAAAAATGGCAGTAGACAGAGTAAGTGACGCAACATCCATTTAATTCAAAACTAAGGCAAAATAAAGAATTCCAGTATTTTACCACAAACAGCTTGATACAAGTGATTTTAAAATACTTAGTTTATTTGATAAATTTTAATTAATCCTCTCAAAGCTCAGTCTGGTTGATATTCTCTAGAGCTAGACTAAGTCTCCCCCAACAAAACTGAAGTTCCGTGAAAACAACTACACTGACTAAATTTTACATTTTTCAGAGAAAATTGTTAAATACAAATTTTGATTTGAAATTAAACAAAAAGTTGGTTTTGTTTTGATATTTTTCATTCAAAACTCTGGTAATTGTTTTTTAAATGCAATTGTTTTGTTTAACGTTTACTAGAGAAATAAAATAGGATTTTTTGACCAGGTCTAGTCTTATCCCCGTTTCACAGATTGGGAAATGAGGACACAAGGAGACTGAGAAAGTAAATAAACAGTATGTGGTGAATCGGCAGCAGAACCAGATACGTGACCCATATCTCTAATGCCTTCAGCTTTAACTACAAGAGCAAAACTTGACGTGGCTTTGTCAAGTGCCATCTCAATCGATTACCTTTTTAATTACACTCAGCTAGCCATTTAATATTGGCAGCAGAAGTTTATCTCTTACATGTCCATTGGAAACATTATCTAACTTTCATAGATTTCATAGGATTCCAAGGCCAGAAGAACCATTGTGATCAGCTAGTCTGACCTCCTGTAGAACACAGGCCATTCAACCTCCCCAAAATAATTTCTAACGCTTATCTTTTAGAAAAAGATCCAAGCTTGATTTAAAAATGGTCAGTGATGTAGAATTCACCACAACCCTTGGTAAACTGTCCCAATGGTTAATTATTCTCACTGTTAAAAATGTTAGCTTCAACTTTCTGCCATTGGATCATGTTATACCTTTCTCTGCTAGATGGAAGAGCCCATTATTAAATATTTGTTCCCAGTGTAAGTACTTATCAATTATAATCAAGTCACCTCTTAACCTTCTCTTTGTTAAACTAAATAGATTGAAGCTCCTTGAGTCTATCACTATAAGGCATGTTTTCTAACCTTTTAATCATTCTCACAGCTCTTTTTTGAACTCTCCAATTTACCAACATCCTTCTTTAATTGTGATTCCAAAACTGGACACAGTTTTCCAGCAGCATTGCACCAGTGCCAAATAGGAAGGTAAAAATCTGTATTTCTACTTGAGATCCCCCTGTTTATTCATCCAGGGATTGCATTAGCCCTTCGGACTACAGCATCGCACTAGGAGCATGTGTTCAGCTGATTATCCACCACAACTCCCCAATCTATTTCAGTCAGTTTCCCAGAATAGAAATATCGTCTAAGTAAGACAAGATGTATACATTTACATGTAGCCATATTAAAATGCATACGGTTTGCTTGCGCCCAGCTTACCAACCGATCCAGATCGTTCAGTATTAGTGACCTGTCCTCTTCATCATTTACCACTGTCCCAATTTTTATGTCATATGCAACCTTTGTCAGTGATGATTTTGTTTTCTTCCAGATCATTCATAAAAATGTTAAATACTGTAGGGCCAAGAACAGATCCCTGCAGCACCCCACTAGAAACACACCTGTTCAATGAGGAGTCCCCATTTACAATTATGTTTGGAAGTTTTTAATCCACTTTATGTGTGCCATGTTAATGTTATATCTTTTTAGGTACCGAGTCAAATGCCTTACAGAAGTCTAAGTACACCTCTACCCCGATATAACACGAATTCGGATATAACGCGGTAAAGCAGCGCTCCGGAGGGGCGGGGCTGCGTGCTCCGGCGGCTCAAAGCAAGTTCAATACAACGCGGTGTCACCTATAACGTGGTAAGATTTTTTGGCTCCCGAGGACAGCGTTATATCGGGGTAGAGGTGTTTACTGTGTCAACGCTATTGTCTGTATAAACCAAACATGTCATTTCATAAAAAAAAGTTAGTATGACACTATCTGCTTTCCATAAACCCCTGTTGATTGGTATTAATTATATTACCTTCATTTAATTCTTTATTAATCGAGTCCTGTATCGGATGCTCCATTATTTTGCCTGGGATTGATGTCAGACTGACAGGCCTCTAATTAGCCAGGTGATCCTGTTTACTCTTATTAAATATTGGCCCCTTAGCTTTCTTCCAGTCTTCTGGAATTTTCCCAGTGATCCCAGACTTATTGGGGAAAAATCAACATTTACGGAAACATTTGTATTAGTCTTGTAGATTCTGTAAATCTGTTTTATATAAAACCTACGTTCTGGATTAGATTTAACTTGATAATGCCCCTTTAAATGTGTCTAGAAGGAGTCACTTTAGGACGAATAGCTAGTAATTTAAAGCTTACCTGTACAAAGAAGATAAAGTGCTTAAAGGAGGTGTTGAGATGGGCCTCCTCCTGGAGCTGCATCACAGAGTCAAAGTGCTGGTGGTAAATATGGGCATAGACCCTAAACAGACGCTTCAATATAGTCTTTGCCACAGACATGAAGTTCTTAGGAAAAGGGACACCTGAAATGTGCAAACATATGCAAAACATTTCTTAATCCAGTTTAATATATGAAAGCCCAGCTACAGAATGAAAATTTTCTGCCAAAGGGCACTAGACTTAATTAGAAACAATGAAACCTCAGCTTCAGTAAGGGTACAAAACTTATTTATTCAGTTGTAAAAATCTAGTCAATACACTTATAATAAATGATGTAAGACACTGAGAATTGGAGCAAATAATCACTTATTCAAAGCATCACTCACATCCCATTTCCACAAACTACTGAGCATCCACAGTTCTCTTTGAAGTCAACAAGAACTAAGGGAACTCAGCACCTTTATAAAAAAACAGACCCTTTGTGCATATAGGCCCTGATTCAGCAAGGCACTTATGCAAACATCTAACTTTAAACATGCAAACAGTCTCCCTGAAATCAATCATGAGAGAAAGTGCTTGGCTGAAGAGAGATTGGAATCCCATTGGCCACAGAGGCCAAGTCTAATAATCTAACATATGTATTCTAATTCTTATTTTGATATGGACTTCCTGTGTGACAGCACAGGGCAAGTTATTTAAATTATCACCCTAATCTGTAAAAGAGAATTGACTCCCTTTTGGGGAGCTTCTTAGGCCCTGATCCCGCAAACATTTACATACAAGCTTATCTGTACTACTATGGGCAGTCCCATTGGAATTAACAGGACTACTTATGGAAGTGAAGTAAAGCACATGTGTAAGTGTCTGCAGGATCGGGGCCTTAGCTATATTCCATAAGGGTTTTAAATCAATAGGACGAGTACTCTTTAGTCACTTAGGTGCTTTCAAAAATCTCACCCATAGAAGCTTAATTATGGACTTTAAAATTCTGGACAGTATCCCAAAAACATTCATCCTAACTGTGTTAACATATTGAAAGTCTAAATAACTCTTAAACCAAAGCAATTTTGTTTTCAAGTCACAAAGATTTTATACCAGAGGAATTTTCAGTAAAAATACTAATTTATTCCCTAATGCTGCAGACACTCAACACGAACCATGCGTAATCCCACTGAAGTCAGTGCAGCTATTCATGGTACTATGGTACACATTTGCAGGATCAGGAGATTAACTAGCAAAATTCTGATTTTTTGACTAACAGTTTTATAAAATTCAAACAATCCCCTACCAGTAATTACATATAAAAACAAATTATAACATAGTTCATTATACATTTTAACCTAAATTTGCAAAAGCACACATTTTCAAATTAGATTTACAAAGCCTCAACCTCATTTAAATTGATTAAAAAAACCCCAACTAAGTGACTTAAACAGAATAGTTAAGTCACTCTATACTTACCTTCAACAAACAAGTATTAGTAGACAACAAAATAGGGGATCATAAGATACTGAAATGTTTACTGCTTTTTAGCTACACCCAAAATCCGCACATTGAATTAAATTCAGTGAGAGATTTGATTTACAAGGAAAAGTTAAGCATTTTAAACAGCGGTGGTCCATAGTTTGTTTTTTCCCCTCTCCCATCCAGAGCAGGAAACACTTTCAAGTTTCTCTCTTTACTTGTATACTAAGTCTAAGTCTTCCCTGCAAAAAAGGTGCATTTTTATGCTGTTAGTTTTCTTGATGCAAAATCCTACTGGAGACAATCCACAAGTAGTTTTTACCCAGATGTAGCTAGTTGAGGCAAGGCATGTACCGTATAATTTATGAAGCAGCATTAATTTTCAGTGAGGGTTGGGCACCTAATTGATCTTTGAGTGTTTGAAATATTAAATTTTTAAATGATACCTTTTAACTACTCTACACAACATCATGTCTACCAATAAGAGAGCTTTTAGGATGCACTGCAAAGAACATTAAGAACTCTTGCTTATTTAAAAAAAAAAATCAAAATCAAGTCCATGCTAAGGACAAACACCTGGCAACAAATCTCATTTGAAAAGAGTTTTGAGTTATAAAGGACAATTTGTTCTTACTGGAGTTTACTTTCTTGGCCACATTATACCGCTTAATCCTCACTATGGGAGATTTCTATCTCTCAGAAATTTTGAGCTAAGATTTCTCTGCTTATTTGGAGATGTGAACCTGACATACAGTAGCTTCAGCAAAGACACAGATTTCAGGTGACAGTTTACTAGAGATGATGTTAAATTCTAGCTCTAGTGCAGTGGTGGGCAACCTGTAGCCCATCAGGGTAATCCACTAGCAGGCCGCGAAACAGTTTGTTTACATTGTCCGTCCGCAGCTCCCCGTTTGCCGCTCCCGGCAGATTACCCTGACGGACCGTGTGTGACCTGCAGGCTGCACTTTTCCTACCACTGTTCTAGTGATTATGGGATCAGAATCTACCCCACTATCAGGGCAGCAAGTTTGTCACAGTGGGGAAAAAGGTCACAGATACCAAGACTTTCCCATGCGTCCATGACCTGTGTGTCCAGGATTTCAATAAACTCACCCTGCAGCAGCGACTGCTATGGCTCCTGTTCCATGGGGCTGGGCCTGATTTCCAGCTCTGGGCACTGCAACCTGGCACACGGGGTCACAATGCTGCTCAGGTTTGGCCCAGTTGCCCCTCCACCACAACAAGCGGGTGGCCAGGCCAAATTTGAGTTAGTGGTGCTGTGACCTGGTGCATGGTGTTGCAATGGTTCTCAGGTTTGGCCCAGCTGCTCCTGCATCATCATCATGATGGGGCACCCAGACCAAAACTGAGCAGTGCTATGAATCCATGCACCAGGTTGCAACGCCTGGAGTGGGAACTGGGTCCAATCCCAAAAGACAAGAGCTACCCCTACCGGGTGAGCACGGGGTGGGCTTGATCTCCAGCACCTGCACCTCTCCACCCCACCTCCTCATTTGTCACAAAACCCGACTTTTACTAAATGTACCGTAACTACTATGATTTTTTTTTTTAAATGCTGTGACAAATCTGCAGCTCAACCCATGGTACATATCCACACAGGAAGGACTGAATGACATGATTTGAAAAGAGAAAGCCTGGATTCCAAACTTCAGACTAGATGAATTTTTATACTTGTATTAGCCAGTTAAAAATAGGATGTAACAAGGGAAATACTCCAACAACCAGTTACTGTCACTATAGCTTCTCTCAAATGCAGCTAAGTACTTTTACAGTCCTCACCACCACAATATTACCCTGCCTAGTGCATGACTGTCATGATTTCACTTACCAATCTTTGAAGGAAAGAGGGTTTCATCATCCAGCTGGTCCTGAACCCATGTCATCAAATAATCAATGTACTTCGGAGCTGAACATTTAATTGGTTTCTTTATATTGGTACCATCTGCCCAGTGGTATTCATACCTATGGAAAAAAACAAGGTTTCTTTAAACAAAGAGAAACAATTTTACTTTTCCAGACACTTCTTTATTAGACATAGGCTCTCCCTGTTTTACTTGTTAAACACTGGTAGTGCAAACAAATTTTTTTAGCTGAAGAATGATTAAAAAAGGGGCTCTATCAGAACCTAACCAGGAAACTAGAATTTTGGTTCCGGCTTAAACCAGATTCCATGTCATTTTTACGCACAACTGGGTTAGTCTCTTTTCTTTATGGTTTAATCTCCACTTCCTATTGTTTCCATGAAGTGTACAACATGGCGATCGTGCAATTGAGGAGAGCTGACCACAGCTCCCTTTAGAGCCAATTAATAATGCTCCTTGAACAGTCACGAGGAGATGTACTAGAGAGGTCCCATTTTCCCCTTCCAAAGTTTAAGTGAACTGCTTCTCCCTTGTCCTGCTTGCCCTGGAGTGAAGGGTCTGGGCCAGAAGCCACTGCAACGCAATAAAGATGGTTCTCTTTCATTATAATCTATTGGGAAGGTAAAGATTTTTAAAAGTAAACTGGAGTAAACTGATACACAGAGAAATTAAATAGCCTGCCCCACAAATCAGAGCTGGGACAGAAGCCAGCAGTCCCTGTTCCCAGTTGCTATTTGAACCATTTGATATAGCATTGCCTTTAATATTCCATAATGGCTTCTTTGGGCTTGAACCTATCATTCCTGTGTTATGGTAAAAGTATATGTAACAATGAATAATGCAGTCTAGTTGGCATTTTATATGCAATAACATCAGAGTCAAAGACCGAGTCCCAACTTTAAATGTAACCAGGGTACCTCGTGAATATGTAGTATTTTATGATTCTGTGTGTAGCATTAACTTTAATGTCTTAAATGTGCAATGCGACACATTCGACATGGAAATCATGGGCCAGATCCTCATCTGGTATGAACTGGCATAACTCCACTGAAGTCAATGAAGCTACCTCAAATTTATGTCAGATGAGGATCTGGCCCTATATCTTTGAACTTTAATGTAATTAAATTTAACATCCTTGAAGGGATAAAGAGGCCAGAGAAACCCACCACACCAGCATTTAACTTCAAAAAGGGGAACTACACAAAAATGAGGAAGCTAATTAAAAGGAGCAGTCACAGGGGGGAAATGCCTGCAAACTGCATGGAGATTCTTTAAAAATACCATAATAGCGGCTCAAACTAAACGTATACCTCAAATAAAAGAAAACAGTGAAAGGACCAAAAAAAAATGCCACTATGGCTAAGCTAAACTACAGAGTAAAAGAGGCAATTAGAGGCCTTTTAAAAATTGGAAGTTGAATCCTAGTGAGGAAAATAGAAAGGATTGAGATCTACAAAATAATGAGTGGTGTCGAGAAAGCGAATAGGGAAGTGTTATTTACTCTGTCACATAACACAAAAACCAAGAGTCACCCAATGAAATGGATAAGCAGCAGATTTAACACAAACATAAGGAATTACTTCTTCACAAAATGTACAGTAAATCTGTGGAACTTGTTACGATGGGACGCTGTGAAGGCCAACAGCATAACTGGGTTCAAAAAAGGATTAGATGAGTTCATGGATAATAGGTCCATCAATGGTTATTAGCCAAGTTGGTCAGGAATGCAACCCCATGCTCCACATATCTCTAAGCCTCCAACTGCTAGAAGCTGAGATTGGATGGACAAGGAATGGATCAGTCAAAACTGCCCTGTTCTGTTCATTCTCTGTGAAGCACCTGGCCCTGGCCCTGTCAGAGACAGGATACTGGGCTAGATGAACCATTGGTCTGACTCAGTGTGACCATTTTTATGTTCTTATGCTCCTGGTTTCTGACATTTTAAACGCTTAACCGTGCCACAGAACAAGCTTAATTTTGTAATAAAATTAAACAAAAATCACTAAAGGGAGAATGCTAGTGAGTTTATTACAGTGTTCATGCAACTTATGTTTCCTACACTCTGTGGGAGTGTACTTCAGAGTACGCTGTGCACCAGGCAGTGCATGAAGTGTGAAATTAGAGGCACTGAGACCCAGCTGTCCTGGCAGCCTTTCTAATGAGCCATAGTGCTTTTCATTTCAAAGCGTGCACCCTGGACACAATGCATTCTGGGATAAATAACCCATAGCACAGGAAGCTTAAAATTTTAAGTGCCATATCCCACCTTCCAGGCCCCCTCTAATACTAGGCAAAATTCAGAGATAATGAAAAGTTATGTTGGTGGGATTTATGCACTGAGAAGCTAGGAGGGGAGTGTGTAAGACTGTCTAACATAAAGCATTCTGTTGGTTGCTTTTCCTAATACACCCATTCCTTCTGCCTATTCAGCATGTAAATCAATGATCTCAAACATTATCAATAAACTCATATCACCAACTCTGAACCTGGCCCGCCATTGGTGGGAGGGAAGGGAAGAAGGCAACCAGGACTGGTTCAGTATGGACAGCTGCCAGGATGCAGGAGGGTCCGGAGGATCAAAGTCTGTATGTGAATATCCAAAAATGGTATGTACCCATAACTGCGCTATGTGTGCCCTTAAATCGGGAAGGAAAATACTATGCATGTGCTATTTAAACTAGCTTCTTTATTTCTTACATTTTTCCAAAACTTGGCAAAATGAAGAGTGAATCTTTTCTGTGGCTGAGAGATGTGCTAAATTTTAAACCAAAACCATTTGAGTTATTCCAACATGCTAAAAAAGCACATTTGAAAAATGCCTTAATTTTAGTTTTCATCAATGTTCTCATGCTCAGCCTAGCTGATTGTCTTCCAAGTTCCCTTTTACCATTCCTTCTACCCAACCCCAAATTACATGCAAAAAAATCATGTGGGACTGGAAAAAAGATGAAAATTTTAGTCAAAAAGGCATTTGGGGAGGAACTAAAGATACATGTAAAAATCACAATTAGAAGGCACTGTATTATATGTACTATATTCCTCATTAAACGGGCATCCAAGCTGAGCCGAGCAAGAAGATGAGCTGACCAAACCATATATATATGATTACTGGTTGTAGGAGAAGGAAAGAAGTTATAAGTTTGGCATGTTATCCTGCAGTTACCAAGCAGAATCTGACCACAACTGTTGAATGCTAGAGATGGAAGGAAAAAACAGAGTCATGAGTATAGCTCATTAGGATTTAGCCAGTATTATAAAAACATCTATTTGGGGTCTGATTGTACAAGCGCTTTGTGCTTGGGAATCCCATAGACTACAGTGAGAATTTGGCTCACTTGAAGGCTTGCAAGGACCTATACAATTCACAAGGGAACTGGTACTCTATAAACATTTATGATGGAATTTTTTTTTAAAAAGTCTTATTACAATATACCTAGGGCTGAATACTGAAACCTTTATAAATGCAAGTATAAAGTATGACTAATTCCATTAAAGTCAAGTGGGCTACATTCAGGAAAAGCATTTGCAGGAAAATGAATGTTGTTTTGCCAAATGCTTTAGGATCATTTGTTAAAAGATATTATTTAAAAGATGTGATCCTGCACCGAACACCGTACAGCAGACCTCTGTAGAACCGCTTGAAGTCAACAGGATGACTAATGCTTAAAGTTGAACACATGACTAATTGTTTGAGGAATCAGAGCCTTCGGGTGTAAGCTCATTAGAGCAGAGACTGTTCCTTTATCTGTGTTTGTACAGTGCTTCACACAAGAGTACAAATCTAGACTGGGGCCTTTGGTGCTACCACAACAGAAGTGTTTTAATTCAGATCGTCAGTTACTTTGTAATGAGTGAAATTTAGTAATTTTGATCCTGAAGAAAGTGATGAATAATATATATATTTAAAAAAAAAAAGTTCCTTTAAAAAGTTAAAGCAGACAACTAGAGTCAAATTTTAAAAACTGTTTTCAGGGAATGTTGAGGAAACTAGTTTGAGGAATTATATGCAATAACTATTGCTGCTAACATCCTTTTGCTGAGCATGAATCATATGCCCCTCCATTGGCTTCCAGTAAGGAGAGCAATGGCAATTCAAGCTCTGAAGACATCAGCAAGACTGTACATCTGCAAAAGTACATCTGAAATCCTAAGTCTGAGGCTGATGCACAGGATTTTGTGATCTAAGTAATTTCAAAGGACCACCCAAACTTTTATGTAGGAATTGACAGTAGGTCTCCAAGAAAGCAATCGGAGTTCTGCAATGTCACACAGCAAACTTGGAAGAACTGCATACTTTACTCATATGAAGTTTCTCTCTCGCTAACAAACCCCAACCGTCACAAACTAAAAGCAGACACCAAATGTTCCAGTTCAAACAGGAAGTGTTGAAAGGAAATCACACCAAATATAGAAACAGGAACTTTCTAACCTAAAACTTTCAAGCCTAGATACTACCGGTTAACAAGTAAAATGAAATCATAGGACAAGGTTTTACATTGAACATAATGGATACTGCATGTCAGCCGGACTCCTTTTTACGGCATCATAGTTGTAAACTTTCATTAGTCTTTGCTGACTATAGTAAACAAAAATCTTCTACACCTCAGGAAGAAATGCCACAATCAGAATACCTAGCTGTGGCATATGCCGCTATGCTCTAATCTAGTGAAACTGCTGGAAGAAAAAAAACCTGTAGTGAAACTTGTGTTTCTTTCCGCCCTGAAAGAGATGCTTTATATGTGCTACCTGCCATATTAGACACATCTGAATATGAGACAACTCCCATGTGCATTCAAACCCATCATGTACTGCCCTCTACCCCCCCAAGACATCAGACCTACTGCCCCCAACACTTTGCCACATGAGCATATCCCTTCCCACCACAGGATATACATGAGCCTTCCTTTGAGATGACTAGGCCCTTTCCACAGAACAACTGGCACTATTAGGTTGCCCCAGTAGATAACACATCTGATCTTGTGCTAAAAACCACAATGCTTTATGAGTGCATGGAAAGTTTTTGTGGACATGTGTGAAGCTACAAAACAAGAGTCCTTTACAGCTGCAAGAATTCAGAATACTGTGTATACTTGGCATGGAGAACACAACCTACACATTTTTTTAAAAAAAATATGGAGCATGTTACTACAAAAGTCCAAATAAATCAAAGGGCTTTTATGAGATATTCAGCATTGGGCTCGATATATTAATGTTTGTGACAACAAAGCAGGTAGTTTATTATATTGCTGAGTTTCTCATAGATGTTTTGTATTCTTCTGAAAGAAGTCTGGAGTTCCTGTGAGACTCTCCTTCCTGTTTTGAACCAGTATAATCATGACCATTCAGCTTCCCCTATTTCCAGCCATCCATCTCTGCTGGGTGAGGTCACTGGAAAGAATTTATGATTTTTTCTACCCCTAAGTACAGAGCCTAGGTGCTGTGGGTGGGTGTTAATGAAGTGAAAACAATTTTTTTTAGTTTTGAAAATCAGCATAAGTGGTCTGAGTAAATTCTTCGCACACGTGAATAATCTAAAAAAAGATTCTTGATCAATAAATTAATATGCAGTTCTGTAACGTAACTGAGGTGCTTTAAAACAAAATGTTTTCTTGAAAAAAAGGTTTCACTGAATCAATATATTTGGATCATGAATATGACAGGAATCTATGTGATCTTCAGACCAATAGAGATAATGTTGTGACCCATCCTTCACTCCTGTGTAAATATACAGTATAAAAGACACCAGATTGGACCAATAATATCTCTAAGTCCAACATCCTCCCTCTGACAGCACCAGTACCTGATAACTCATAGGAATGCAAAGTTCCCCAAAATGCACCCTATCAATTTTTCAATGCTGTATGTGGGGGGATAGGAATAATTCATGGGAGCATGACAATAAGACTATAAAACACCAAATGATTATCTGTTCTTTTTCCATTAATGTTGCCTATTTATTTATATTTGTGACCTACCCCTGTTTATATATTATGTCTGGTATACTGCAATGAGTTTCCTACCTTGGTCCAGCAGACATCACTGGACAGCTTGCTTCCGTGCAGAATTCTGTGATGGTCCCATATAACATATTGATCTGATTGAAGAAATCCACAGCTGCAAAAACAACACATCAACTTTAAGTGTACACAGAATTTAAATTTGTTGATGTTATCTTCTCTGGTGGATTATCTGGTCAGATGGAAATACCATCGTCACTAGTATGAACACAACATCATTTTCAGAGAAAAGTGGTTTTCATTCTGCATTGCACCACACTGCCAGTAACAACCTTCTCAGAGTGAAGGTTTCTATTTTGTAGCCATTTTGATCTGATGTTTTTTTTTTTTAATTGGAACTCATAATCCTATTTCACTAAAATATTTCTAAGTCTAGTATGCAATTTCTCTTGGTTGAATTCAATCTTCTGGGAAGCCATGTAGTGGCTGCCAAGCTCAAAACCTTGGAGTGCTGAAAACCAATGTCTTAACATCTGAAAACAGACTCCAAACAATACAGGGCATCAGCATTAATCTGTAAGTGTAGTGATAAAATATCACACACTAAAATCACGCCAAAATGACTTTCAAAGTCTTTAGTTTGAAGACCAGTGCAAACGTTTTCAGGATCAGTAATATTTTTCTAACCAAAAAAAAAAATCTCAATCCTTGCATTGATTATTACTCCACTAATAAAAATTACAATGTGCTTCTTACAATTTAAGACAGACACTTTCAGACCAAAGGTAGCCTGTATATCATTTTCTTGTTTAGCTTGAGAACAGCCACTTAAGTTTCTTAGACTATATATTAGTATAGATTAGACTATACTGGAAACCCTTTTAAAAAGGGGAAGTCTAGTTTAAATTGTTTCATTGTTGTCCAGCTAAGAATTGACACTCGTGTTGCCAGTGAATTAGTCAAGATAGGAGTTTTATTGTAGTTGAATAATAAACTTACTTAAACTGCAATTAAATAAAAATCAATCCACATTTATTAATAGTTTTCAATTATCAAAATTGATCCAGTGTTCATATTATGTACAAAAGATACTATGCTTCTATGGTGCAAGTATTGGAAAATACGGAGAGTGTCTACAAGCTTCCATCACACATATTCCTGCCTGACAGAATGTCATCTGAGCATAAACCAAGAGTTAAACTGTGAGAATGTGATTAACTTGACACATGTTCTAGGCACCACTAACTTTCTTTTTAAAGCCTGTGATAGTTACTGTTTGCTTAATAATCCAATATAATAAAACAAAAAGCAAAAATAACATGAACCGAGAAGTACTGGTTTGGAAATATCCCTCTCCCCTCAAAAGAATTAGGCTCAGATTCTTCAGGTATGTAGGTGTTGCTGCACTCAGCCTCGCAATGCCTAACTGATTTAGGAGCCTAATTCACATTTTTTCAGAAGGGATTTAGGCATTTAGGAGCCAAAATCCCACTGACAGTCAATAAATCTAAAAATGGAGTATCCATTCAATATTTGTAAGTGTGAAAAGATGCTTTAAAATACACACCCAGTTTTCTCAAGTATGCAGGCCAGTTATTTTTTCTAAGGACTTACTGTTAACTGCAATCCATTCATTGAGGTCCTCTCCTTCTGGCAACATAACTGCTTGTCTAAGGTTACCACTTCCCAAGGTTGCTTCTGCATGTTTCAAGAGCTCATACTGATGGGAGCCTTCAGGAATATTCTTCTTGGGTTTGAATGTTTTAGAGGACCGACTGCCACTGACAGAACAGAAATGGATTTTCAATTATGTTGTCAATAGTAGTTCTACATTTCAAACTGGAACTTTTAATTCCAATGACTATGTATTCTCATATTTTATTAAACATCTAACGGAATTTTTATCTGTGTACTATACTGGCCTTGCTGAATTCTGCTTGCTCCTGGCAAGTGACATTATGTTTTTCATTATTACCTTTCTGGTAAAAGAGCAGGGTGAGCAGATTTTGTGCCTGGGCTGATAAGTTTTCATGACAAGACCATACCATACCACCACATGACATGAATTACTGTAAGAAACACTGAACAGAATATGGTTGATATTTAACCAATTAGATTTCATTTGAAGTTTGGGGCCTGACCATGAAATGCTTATGAATGTAGTCCTTAGACAGGAAAATAGTTCAGTCAGACTACTCATGTGAGTGAGGATTATAGGATGTTGCCCCATGCAATTATTTACATCAGTCAACTCATTGGCAATGTGTTTAAAGTATGACTGAATATTTTGCACAGCAATTTTTTTTTTAATTTTTTTATTTTTATAGTACCTTTCAGCCAAGGAGTTGAGAGTCCCTTACCAACAATTTAATCTCTCAACACCTTGTGAGGCAGGTAAATATCCTTCCCATTTTACAAATAGGGAAACTGAGGAACAGATAGGTTAATGCATGTCCAAGGTCATATGTCAAATCAGTGGGCAAAGTCAGAATTAGAACCTAAGAGTCCTGGCTACCTGGGTTCCCCTGACCCATTTTAGCCAGTCCTCCAATAGCAACTGTTTCATGTGATACAATGTTCACCAGCATGACAGATTTGCTGATGGAGAGATAAACCCAAATAGCTATTTTCTATAATTATCTATAGAAACACACCTCATTGAGCATATGCAAAAAATACAAGTGTCATTACAAACCATACTGCAAAAAACAATAATCATACAGGAATCCTTTACCTAGGATTAAAGGCTATAGTGATCACCCTAACTACCAGCATAGTTACCCCTTCTTTCAAGCCTATTTTTAAACAATTATGAACACCACCTTCAAAAGACCAGCATGCTGTTCAGCAGAAATGGTAGTAATTCACTGTTAAAACCGTATTTTCCTGGACATACATAGGATGATCCAGACTACCAGCCAATTACATTTTTGGGCTGGATACTGGGAGCTTTTCTCATATTGAATTTTTCACTTGACCACAGCGTACTTGTGAGAACAGTCCCACTGAAATCAATGAATCTACTTGTGCACATTAGTCAACCCAAGTAAGAGTTGCAGAATCAGACTCTTTGTGAGCAGAAAGAACACAAGGAAAAAATATTTGTATTTAATTATAAAACCAGGTTCTTCTGACAAATAGCGCCTATCACAATGGAGTCCAGATCCTGAGCGGGGCCTCAAAGGTGCCATTACAATACTAACGAGTAGCAGTAATAATAATACATGGCAACTTAGGGGGCCATGTACACAAGGAGCCAGAAAAATCAAGCTATCAGAATGTAAAGTGGTGAATCCAGATATCCTTAAACAGCAATAGCCACTTGCCTTTGTTGACCACGAACAGGGGGCTAATTCTTCTCTTGCTTACACCAGTGATTTACACCAGTGCAAGTGACAGGAGAATCAGGCCCGAAGTTTTACCGTTAACCCTTTGGTGGAAATAAACACATTAGTTTGGTGCATGTGCTTTGGTATTACCAGCAATACATACATGCGTCTGACGAAGTGGGTATTCACCCACGAAAGTTTATGCTCTAATACGTCTGTTAGTCTGTAAGGTGCCACAGGACTCTTTGTTGCTTTTTACAGATCCAGACTAACACAGCTACCCCTCTGATACTTGACAGCAATACATTGGTAAATCAAGCTCGTTTGGCTCATATGCGTGTCAATACTGGCTGCCTGGTACAGCCTGAGTCAACAGCGAGATGCTAACTGCAGATTCTGGACTCAGTGGAGTTCATCCTGCACATGACAGAGGCCTCTGCCATGAGCACATCAAGCTTTCAAACCATGCCAGTGTAACCCACACACAGTGTGGTGCTGTGTCCCATCAAGTGGCACTGAGACCACTTAGCGAGATGAATGAGTTTGCTCTACAGCCTTAGCTAACAGCCAGTTGGCTTTTAGCTCATGCAGGAGAGGCTCATGCACTAAGCTCCACAGGTCCCTCTGATGACCGGGGTCTGCACCAGCATCTCCCCTAGAGCAGCAGGATCAAACCTGGATTGTAGAGGACATATATCCGGTGCCAAAGGTCACAGCCCTGTTCCTTCCACCCAGGTTTCGGGCTGGATGCTGCAATCCTGCTCTCATCCCTCCCCGCTCACACATGGTACCTGCTCCACATCCAGGGTCCGCAATGAGTACAGGGGACTGGACTCGATGACCTCTCGGGGTCCCTTCCAGTCCTACAATCTATGAATCTATAACCCCCTCCCCTCCCCTCTCCAGCTCACGGATTCCCTCCCCCACAGGCCGAAAGTCACCAATCCCCTCCCCGTGCCTCTCCCCCATGCCAAGGGCCACCGATCCCACCACTCCCCCCACGGATCCCTCCCCTCCCCCACCTCTCACACTCCCCCACCGATCCCTCCCCACCCCACGGGCTACAGATCCCGCCCCCCGATCACCCCCAATTCCCCCCCCCCGCCTAGCGAGCAGCCCCCCACTGGGGCAGGCTCCCACCCCGCCGCGCCCCCTTCCCGCGCCGGGCCCCCAGCCACTCACAAGAGGAAACTCATCTTCAGGCCGCGGAAGGGGGAGGGGGGGTCCCGGCGGGGGAGGGGAGGCGCCGCTGGCTGCGTCCGGCCCTGAGCTGCGCAGCGAGATCGAGCCGCCGACCGACTCCCCTCCGCGAGAGCCGGGCCGGGCGGGGCCGCGCAGGATCTCGCGAGAGGAGAGCGCTACCCCGTCCCTTCCCCCGGGCAAGGAGAGGGGCGGGGCGGAGAGAAGGGCTTGGCTGGCCGGGGGAGGGAGGACAAGGTGAGGGGGGGATGGGGCATTAGAGGTACAGACACCCCCGGCGCCCTTCTCCCCAGTGGGTACCTCTGGTTTCCCTTCCCTCAGGCCGGGGGACCCCGATACCGTTAGCAGTTCAGTCCCATGTCTGCATCAGCCCGCCACTGAGATACCTGCCCCTTTGGGTCAGGCATGGGGGGGGGGGGGGCGCGTTCACCAATTTAGCAAAACTGGGTAGGTCAGTACAGTTAATTTAATCTGAAAGAGAGGTAAGCAACAGCTGCTTTTCTTCCCCGGGTGAAGCCTGACAAAGGTGCTGCTACCACTGCTCTCCCACAGTGTGTATGAGCAATTTATCCCTATAGCTATATATATAACACTGTAGACCCTAGCTATGTGCAGAAGGGACGGCTTAGTGGTCTAAGCATGGCAATTGTAATAAGACCAAGACTTCCAATCTTACTTGAATGGAAACCACAAGTAAAAATGGGTTGAGGTTCGACTGCCCGAGCTCATCATCCTCTCCCAATAGCAGCCACATCTTCAAAAGTCAAGTATCCCAGGGGTAGCCGTGTTAGTCTGGATCTGTAAAAAGCAACAGTCCTGTTGTACCTTTAAGACTAACAGACGTATTGGAGCATAAGATTTCGTGGGTGAATACCCACTTCATCAGACTCATGTAATCTTCAAAAGTGTTCACTGATTTTTTTGGATGAGGTGTCTCAATTCAAAAACTGATGCACTCGAACTCAGCAGGCGCGTTTGAACATTTGAGCTAGACAGATTGATTGCTTTGTATGTTGTTTGCTCTTTTCAGACAAAAATCTAAGCCAGCCTGATGTAGCAAAGTTCCAGCCTGCTCTGCCTGCCTATCTTTCGAATACAGGGGCAGCAACTATTTCCCCATGCTCTTCCCCCCCTTCCCCCACAGTTCCTCACATCTTCTTGTCAATTGCTGGAAATGGGCCATTTTCATTACCACTACAAACAGTTCTTTTTCTCTCCTGCTGATAATAGCTCACCTTAACTGATCACTCTCCTTATAGTGTGTATGGTAACACCCATTGTTTCATGTTGTGTGTGTGTGTGTGTGTATATGTATCTTCCTACTGTATTTTCCACTGCATGCATCCAATGAAGTGGTCTGTAGCCCACGAAAGCTTATGCTCAAATAAATTTGTTCGTTTCTAAGGTGCCACAAGTACTCCTGAAAAGCAACAAAGAGTCCTGTGGCACCTTAAAGACTAACAGATGTATTGGAGCATAAGCTTTCATGGGTGAATGCCCACTTCGTGAGACACATGTGGGCATTCACCCACGAAAGCTTATGCTCCAATACATCTGTTAGTCTTTAAGGTGCCACAGGACTTTTCGTTGCTTTTCACAGATCCAGACTAACATGGCTACACCTCTGATACTTGACAAGTACTTCTGTTCTTCATGGTGTGATTGACGTTCCCCTATATGGGATTAACAAATTTATTAGAGCATAAGCTTTCGTGGACTACAGCCCACTTCTTCGGATGCATATAGAGTGGAAACTTCAAAAACAGACTCCAACGAGAGACTGCTGAGCTGGAATTGATATGCAAACTGGACACAATCAACTCAGGATTGAATAAGGACTGGGAATGGCTGAGCCATTACAAACACTGAATCTATCTCCCCTTGTAAGTATTCTCACACTTCTTATCAAACTGTCTGTACTGGGCTATCTTGATTATCACTTTCAATTTTTTTTTCTCTTACTTAATTGGCCTCTCAGAGTTGGTAAGACAACTCCCACCTGTTTATGCTCTCTGTGTGTATATATATCTCCTCAATATTTATTCCACTCTATATGCATCCGAAGAAGTGGGCTGTAGTCCACGAAAGCTTATGCTCTAATAAATTTGTTAGTCTCTAAGGTGCCACAAGTACTCCTGTTCTTTTTGCAGATACAGACTAACACGGCTCCTACTCTGAAACCTATATGGGACGTTTCACAAGAAGGGCTGGGGTTTATCCTGTTGCCCTTTCTCAATGTTTCCTTTTCCTATGCTGAGCAGAGGGTATTAGCTGTGGCCAGGTGCTCCCTCTGCTGTAGTAATGGCATAGCCTGCACAGCCACTAGCTGGCTATCCTCTCTTTGCAGGAGCCAGCCTGATTCACCTCCATCTGATCTCAGAGACACGCATCTAGGCATCGTCCTTCCGCCTCATAGCGGCCGCTTCTGGCTTATGCAATACTCAGCCTCAGTTACAGCCAGCCAACTAGCAAGACACACCCTCTATGGCCCAGTAGCCACGCCCTTTACTCCCTTTTTCACCAATGAAAAACCAGCACCAGTGCTTTGTCCCGCCCTTCGCTCAGCTTGTCACTAATCGTACATAGCCAGGCCCAAGTGCGTCCCTTTATTTGACCCAATCACACACCAATACCAGTGTTAAATCCCGCCCCTTCCTTGTGTCCACCAATCAGATCCCTTTATCCAGTTTCCTTTACGTTATCACTATCGCAACCAATCCTGGTCCAGTTACGTTATTTCCCCGCTCCCTGTCCTTGTTTCCCCTCAGCTCTGCGTCACCGGTGGACCACCAATCAGCGTGGGGCCGGTATGTTCCACGCAATATGATAGGCGCTCTTGCAGCCAATAGGGGTGGGTCTGGCGAAGCTATATAAGGGGGGGGTTGTCAGGTCTGTTGGTTCCCCGCGCGAACGAACGGCTGCGTGTGACTAGTGTGCCTGTCTCTCCTCAGCTGAGCCATGGTGGTCCTCGCGCTGTCCCCGAGCCTGCTGCTCCGAGCCCTGGCCCGGGCGGGACGAGCTCCCCGAGCCTGCTGCTGTGCCCTGAGCTCCCGTCGGCTGCACCTCACCGCGCCCAGGTAGCAGGGGGGGCTGGGAAAGGGGGATAGACCCCCGAAGGGAGGGAAGGGCTGGGAAACGTGCCGGGGGCGGGGGAGCGCGGAGCTGGGGAAACGTCCCGGGGGGGCGAGAAGGGGGCTCCTGGGGGGGGGGAGGTGGGGGTTCCGCGGGGGGGGGGGGGGGGGGGGAGGGGGTCCCCTGCTGGGGAGGGGGAGTTGGGGAGATGTCTCTTTGCGGGTGGGCGAGAGGGGGGTTCCTCTGAAGTGAAGAGAGGGGCCTGCTTGGGGATCATGTAATGTAGGCTCGGGGACTCTGAATTAGATGGGTAACTGGCAATGTAAAGCCCAGAGAGGTGCTACTGTGCAGCCAGGGTGCTGAGGGGCAGATGGGGGTGAGGTGGAGGAGTGATCTCTTTGGTGTCTGACAAATGACACAATTTTCCATTGAAAAAGCAATGAGGAAAAACTGACTCTGGGTGGAGAGATCATGGAGCCACCCAGCCAGGGACAAAACCAAACTGGGCATCCCCATCCCAGGCAGATGGTGGATATATTGGGGATCTAACCACAAATACTGATGCCCTGTCCAGGATAGATGCTGAATGCATCAGGGAGCAATGTCTAAACATACTGAGAAGTCTAAACTATGCCGTTATTACGGGGGATTGCAACCCCCATCTTGGACAGATAGTGGGTACGGTGGTGATGAAACCCCAAACACTGGAAAGCTGTGTCAGAGGCACCTAGATGCATGGGAGGGGGATGTTAAACCCCAAACATTGTGAATCTTTGTCAGGCTGGGACTTGTATTTACCCAAATTGAAACCCAGGTTTGCTGTTGTATACTTGTGTTGCCTGTAAAGTACAGTATTGCTGAAATGAATGGGACCTTCTGCTCTGTTAGCCAGTTTGCTTTGGTTGAATACTCCCAGTGGCAGCTAGCAGATCTGCAGGCTGATGAAATCCTATTCCCTGCTTGCATGGAACAGCTGCTTCTAATACTCAAGATCCAGGGCACACCCTGACCTTGCTGCCTACAAAGCACCAGCTGCCCTTCTGGTCTCCCTTTGTAATTGGATCCACCACTACCTTGTAACACTCTTGGTGTGGTGGTGGGGACACAGGTGTAATCGAGTTAAATGTAATTATATGTGGAGGGGATGAAGAGTTATTTAGTGCTCAGGAAAAATCTAAAAGGAGTGGGGAGAATTCTCCTTACAAATCATCATAAGAACTTTCGTTTCAGGCCAAAGATCATTCTACCAGAAAGGGAGGTTCTTTAGATAATTCAAATTTGTTTGCAAATCTGAGAACCTAATGCATGATATAGTTTTAATTGTCCACCCTACAGAGTTGTTAGAATTTATTAGTAAACCCATGAAAATTTACACGCCTGGACATACAAATTTCACCTGCTCTCACCCTGATGAGAAATCTTAACTTGGTTGTCAAAAAATCACTTGTGTTAGGAAAGTAGCATTTTGCAAGTGTGAATGAATTGTATATTTTAAGTAAAATGGTATGTATTCATTAAATTATTGGTATGTGAGGGGAGCCAAAAATTTCTTACTCCTCAAAATACCTGTTTCCCAGCTCTGAATGTTCCTTCATTTCCCAGTAGCAAGAAATGTATTTTTGTCCTCCTTTCTTTTTCTGTGGTTTCCATTATCACTCAGGAATTACATTATGCTACAGTACTTGCGTCAGTCTAGCTTTGAGATTTTTCCACTGCTCCTCCCCTTTCAGGAACTCACACAGAAAATTGGGACTATGTGCTGTAACTTGGCAAAACTGCTTTCCAGTGAGATGGTGGTGTCTCAGGTGTATTAAAATTGTTTCTGGCTTGCTCAAGACACAAAGTGCCTAATTTGTGTTTTTCAGACTTTTAAAGGAGTACTTCCAACTTTTCTTCACCCTTAGTCTCTTTTTTGGGCAGGTCTTCACTACGGGGGGGGGGGGGGGTGTCGATTTAAGATACGCAAATAGCGTAGCTGAATTTGACGTATCGCAGCTGACTTACCCTGCTGTAGGGATGGCGGCAAAATCGACCTCTGTGGCTTCCTGTCGACGGTGCTTACTCCTACCTCCGCTGGTGGAGTAAGAGTGTCGATTCAGGGATCGATTGTCGCGTCCCAACAGGATGTGATAAATCGATCCCCGAGAGGTCGATTTCTACCTGCCAATTCAGGCGGGTAGTGTAGACCTAGCCTTTGATATATCTCAGGGCTTGACTCTCTTGGAGGGGCATTGGGGAGGGGAGGGAGGTTAATGCTCCTTCCAATAGATATGGAACTATGTTCTGGTCTTGTAATATGAATCTGAACATTATTCCACTGATGTCAATCTATGTAACTGCAATCAGATCGGGGTTAAATTTTGTGTGTGTGTGGGGGGGGGGAGACTGGTGCTCCTGTGCACCTCTTACCTATACCCTGCCTTCCCCCTTTTGCTCAAGCCTAATGTCTAGTCAAGGAGCTATATAATGAAAAGCTGTTGCCAAGGTTTTGCCTTGGCATTCCTGTAGACTCTCTGACAAGGGATACATTGCAGCTCTGACTGAAACTTAGATTCTTTTATGAACTTCTAACTCTGTTTATAGTAGAAGACAGCTTGCTGCACTTCCCAAAACTCATTTTGTGACTTACTGTTGGTGTGATAGTAATCAGCGTTTAGTGCTGCGGTTAAAACATTTAGCATTTGAAATGGTGCCAGTAGGCTCATTTCCCTGTTAGAGGGAATAATCTCAATTATATTTGGTAGTACCTAAAAAACTATCTGACTACCTTAGGCGATGGCTTTTTGGGATTGTCAGCTAGGTATAACTTAATTTCACAATAAATTTACTGGACAGATGGATAATCCAATTATTTAAATGAGGTTTGTGCCCCAAAAGAATCTAAGGAGAAACATTTAAAATCTCCAAACAATGCGTCTGAGGCAGCAGTGTGTTAGAGTACAGATTGTCCTACAGAAATGTTCACACCCAAAGCTACTTTGTGTAGTGCCCCCATCCACCCAGTTACCTCCTTTAGTGCTAATCTCCTTATGGGTTTTGATGGACGTGCTTCGGTTCTTCTGGATCCTGCCATTCAGCAGGGTACAGCTTTTTTCTTCCCATATGAATTTATTTAGCGGTGCCTCCACCCCGCTTGCTCCCCTGTCAGGGTCACCAGGGCAGCTGGGGGGGGGGGGAATTCTAATCACAGGGTAACCCCCGCTTACTTGCCAGATAGTTGGAGACTTCCAAGAAATAACACAAACACACACACAATATATTTAACACAGTAATTATATTAAATTGAAGATAAATATAACCGGGTAAAACACTATTCTCAGGGTTACTGATGCCCATGCTGGTAATACCTATGACTTTCCCATCATGTGATCTGATACTACAAATACCAAATTAGTGTCCTGTTGGTACATGTACTTTATAGATGCCCTTGATTACCTGCAACCATGATATCTTCTGTGCAGCAGTGAACAAAGTGGCTGACTAGGTTCAGTACAGCCCAAGAGACACTCAAGTGGGATAAGGTGATAAGTCCCTCCACAGAGTTAATAGGCAGCAGGTTAACAAAATCCCCAAATCCTTACCCCCTGGTTAAAGGATGCAGTTCAGGGAGTAAGGGGTCTCCCAAACAATTTCCCTGACTAGCTAACTAAAAGATAGTGCACTCACAAACAACTGTGAATGATCCTCAGATTCAGAGATGGCTCTGGACTCCTCAGTCACCACAGAGGGCTGATGATACTGCTGGCAGGTGTCCTCTTCTTGCAGGAGTCAGGATGCTTCTGGTGCCAGGATTTCCCCTTACCACTAAGGGCTCAAGGTGTGGATTACAAAACCATACTAAAATCCAAACTTTAGTCTCCCACCCTAGTGCTCACATACACTCAGCAGGCAGCAGCCTTGAACTAGCAGCCAGAGCGGAGCTGGCCATGTGGTGACTGATCTCACCTAGGGAGTGGGAAGGTTAGCTCAGCTTGGCTGGGGGAAGTTTCCCCAACAAAGCTCTACAAACTGGAAGTCACCTTGGAGCTGGAAAAGCTCAAGCTAAGGGATCTTGCTTTCAGGTCCCCAGAGGCCAGTTCTCAGGGGGAACCTTGCATGCAAACCTGGGGGACTCACTAGCTCCCCACACAGCCACTCCTGCCCTTTCCCTGGGTGGCTAGTCCAGATTGCTCCAAAATGGCTTCTCCCTCTCCTGAACTCCCTGGGAAGAGTTTCTTTCTCTGTTGGTTGCGGAGCAGACTGGCTCCCCCTCCCTACCAGGAACAGCATACGTCTCCCTCATCAACCAGCACACAGAGCCCCAGGAATCTAGGTAATCTCCTTGGGGTTACATTTGTGTAAGCATCAATTTCTGCCTTGAACTCCCTTCAACCAGACACAATCTGTGTGATGGTTCCTCTAGCCTACTTTCTCTCATTGGGGCCCTAATGAAAGACGGACCCATGGCTAAAGCTCCAGGTCTGGGATTGTACCCTCAAAGGATACTGGGTTGTCATTTGGTTAAAACAAGGGGAGTGGAGGGCAGGACTTGCAGTATGACCTTGAGGGGAAAGTCACTTAAAACTTTGTTCAGCAATCTAGAAAAATGGAATATTGTGTGTGTGTGTGTGTGTTAGTCTTAATGCATGTTTGAAGTGCTCTTACAACTTCTGTTGAAAGGGGGAAGTTTGATATCAGACAGTCAGTAATGCAAATTAGGAGATCCTTTTAGATTTCCCCCTTTTTGACAATGCTAGCCTAATCTATTTGAGCAATGACTTTCCTTCCTAGATAAGAGAGCAGTCCTAGAAATCAAATTTGTGGACCATTTTGGCTATCTGAATGTAAAGTACTTGGCTAAATTTAGAGCTACAAGGTGAATAATTTTGGAAAGTAGCCCAGAGCAGTTCTTGAAAATAGCAAATTTAATTGGTTCTCTTAAAACAATGCTTAAAATGATTTAGCTTAAAGCTAGTTTAAAATAGTATCTGAAGCTTGAATTTGAATTTGTCTTGTAAGAGGCTTGATAAATTTTTCCTTTGTGGATTTTTTGCCCAGCTGTGGTGGAGACAAGTATTTGACCACAGTATTGTGCATCATGCTTTCCCTGGTAGTCATTTGCATGTGATGCTGATGTATTAGATCAGTCAGAATGACTCGTAGAGTTTACACAATTTGGACAAATTTCCTGTTTGGATCCCTCCCCATGGCCTGTGCATCAAGCAGTGTTCACATTTCTTCACGAGCACTGGCCAAGAGTTGTAGTTAAGGCCCTACCAATTTCATGGCTGTGAAATAAGCCCTTTTCCATGAATTCGATGTCCCCTTGTTCCTAGGAGTGCCCAAGCAAAGAGGGCTCCTAGCTCCAGCTGGGGCATGACAGGACTTATCCATCCCCTGCACAGCTGCTGGGAGGGGGGAAGGGCAGGGGGAGACTAGACCCACCCCCGGGTGCCTCCCCCTGCTGCAGGACAGTCTGGGACTGGGCAGCAGCCCCAGAGGTTCCTGCAGCTGGAGGAGACTTGTGGAGTTGTCCGGTCTTCCCTGTGCTGCTGGAAGCGCCCCAGAAAAGGGGACTCCTAGCTGTAGTCCAGGTTTGGCTGGGGCAGAACAGGACTTGCTTTTTCCATGCAGGGCTGCTCTTGGGTATCTCTCCCGGCTGCAGATATCTCCGCACCCTCATCCCCACTCTGTCCGGCTTTAAGGCAGCACAGAAGTGAGGGTGGCAATCCCATGACCCCTCTACAACAGGTTTGCGACCCCCCCCCCCCATCCCCTTTTGGGTCAGGCCCCCCATGGTTACAACACCTGAAAACATGAACTTTACCAATTTTTCAAATCCTATGGCTGTGAAATTGACCATAATGGAGGTGAATTTGGTAGGGTCCTAATTATAGTTGCCACTGAATGAAAAACTCAGTATCATGACCCCTTGTTCCTGCTGCTGACCATAATAATGTCTACAAGGAACAAAACTGATATTTTGTAAGTTTTGCTCTTGGTAAGAGTAACTGCTTTTTATTCAGATTGTGATATTAATACATTTCCTGAAGTTCAGATGTAAAGGAAGTTGGTGTGTAGCCTTTCAGTTAATGTAAATTGGCAGCTGTGTAACCCCTTTGGCTAGTAGTATTTCTGTCAGCTTTCCCTACCATGTGGTTATCCAGTTTCCTGGAATGCATTGGCAATAGTTATGTATTCCTGATACCAATATAGACCAGGAATGTATGTAGGGGGCTTTTTTAATATGACTCAAATGTCAAAGATAAACACTTGTATTTTATTCTCTCTGCTTCAGCAAAATTTCATATATTGATCAAATGTCAGTAGCCTGTTTTTAAAGCTGTACTCATGACACTGATATTAGTTTTTGCAACAGTACTTGCATATTAAGATAATTAAAAACAAGCTTAAGAATATTTGTTGGCAACAAATTCTAAGATAATATGTATCTAAGACATTATTCTGGTAAAACGATAAACTTCAGTGGAAAGTGGTTAGTAAAGGAATATGAAATCTGAGTAAAGGGCAAACAAGATAAACTTGCATAGTTGCATTATTCTAAATGTGGTTTTTGACAGGGAATTAATATGGACTTCAATTTTAGCTTGTGCAAATTATCCACTTTAAAAGATCTAAGTGTTAAACTGAAGGATTTAAAAATGATTAAGTAGAACTTGGCTGTAGTGAAATTCCATTTATAGTGAAGCAAATTGAAAGTCCCACATTTTGTTTCAAAGAATTTTGGTTATAGTGAAAACTCTGCTAAAGTGAAATTAAGTCCTTTGTGTTCGGGGAGGGGAAGAGGATTATTTAGCAATATGAATTTTATTTGCTTGATTGCTAACTTAGAATATAAAATGCACACTAGACAAAAGCATGACTGGAGCATGGCTTTCCAGGAGAGAGCAATCCATGAACTTTCTCATATTACATGAACTGTCAGCAAATAGAAAACAAACTGGCCTAGGAATTGTCTTCAAATTTCATTGCTTCTCAGAGCAAAATTGCGGAATGGAATTTAATTTATTGGCTTGGGTATGCATCGTTTGATTTGCCTCAGAAAAATCTATTCTCTTCCAACTTTGCTGCTAGTAAACAGGATATCTAGCTAAGCAGAATTGATTATTGTATTGGCCACTTGAAATGGGTTTTAGACAAATGTTAAGTATGGAATATAATATTTGTGCATAGGTCTAACTCAGTACAACAGCAACTGCTGTAATGACCTACATTAGATTCTTTTCTTGACTAAAACGGGGTGAAGCTTGGGTAGAAAACTCAATATGGAGTGAATGTTTTTAAAACTGGTTCCCTGCTTAGACACCATTTTCTTATTTTTTTTCAGAAATGATGCAGTCATAATTTCTGGAAGAAAGCTGGCTCAGCAGATCAGACAGGAAGCCCGACATGAGGTTGAACAATGGGTAGCAGCTGGTAACAAGAGACCCCATCTCAGTGTGGTTCTAGTTGGAGAAAATCCTGCAAGTCACTCCTATGTACTTAACAAAACCAAAGCAGCGGCTGATGTAGGTAGGTTCTTGCACTCCTGTCTTTGTGCCCTAATAGGACTCTTAACAAGAGTATCATTAACTAATTTAAGACCCCAATTTAAGTTGGGCTTCTCATATGCTGGATGAGGATACAGTTTTCAGCTTGCTGCCCATGTAGACTTTTATCCACTTCACTTAGTGTAGTGGCCCTAGTGAACCCACCACATCTTCCAGTGTGGTCTGTCTGCTTTCATCTAACATTGAGGTACAGCCCTGAATGCAATACTTCATCTTCATCTGAGTCATAGACTAAGAAGGAGCATTGTGGTTTGCATCTTGCTATTTGAATAGAAGATATTTAAGTCCATGGTATATAATATTTGTTAATGGAAGATTGAGACTTTTAAACTTGTCAATAGAGATGATTTCTGTAGTGTAAAAATTAGCATGAATTAAGAATGTTCATTTCCAGACTAATCTACATTTGACCCTCTCTAATAATGTGGTGTTTAAAATGACTCTCTAGGAATCAGCAGTGAAACAATCCTGAAGCCAGCCTCCATCACTGAAGAGGAGCTGCTTGATTTGATTAGCAAGCTAAATGATGACACCAATGTGGATGGCCTATTAGTGCAGCTTCCCTTACCTGGTGAGTTGGTGGGATTTTGAGGAGCTCTTACTGGGCTTGTCTTCACTACTGGGAGATCCATGCAGTGGGTGTTGATTTAGTGGGTCTAGCGAAGACCTACCAAATCGAGGGCAGTGCGTTCTCCAGTCAACACTTTTTCTCTTCTCTCCCCCCAACACCCCCCCCCCCCCCCCCCCCAAACAAGCTCACTGTGTTTGCACCTTTACCTAGAAAACTTTCAAATGTCTTGTATATGGGTGCAGGATCAAATTACAGTCTGGCTCTGTCCTGAACCTGCTGTGACATTGTTGCTTCCGTGGCTCTTGTGTGTGAGCATATGAAGGAAATGGCATTCTGCCATGATGCTGTTCAATGAAGAAAAGTTGGTTTATTGACTTCCTTTGTAGTAGCAGTTGAATGTGTGCATACAGTTGACATGGGTGTAGGTTAGATATGTTTTCACCTTTCTGGAGTAGTGGCTGCTTATTGGGACTGCATTGTATACACAACTGCAATCTAGGTGGTCTAAAAGTACCATCTTCAAATTTGAAGGGATATTTTCACATTCATTGCAACAAATATTGAATGCACAGGGTAAATTTGAAGTCCCTATGGTTAATTCCCTGCTTGTATTCAAGGAACTATGGAAAGCCTGTCAAATTCATATATCTGTTGGGGTAATATAGTCACTTGAGATTGCAATAGAAATATTTACACAGAATATCTGGTAGTTGAGTTACATGGGGTAGCCTCAAGTTTGCCATAGTGCTTTAGAACAGGCGCATGGTTTTCTACTACCTGGGGATGTGTGGAAGAATGTACAGTGTAAGTCAGAGGCTAAAGTGATCATTCTCAGCTAATTACATTTTCTTCAACTGATTAAATGGAGTTGGTTGGACCCTAATGTTGACACTTACTTTTTTCAGAGCATATTGATGAGCGAAAGATCTGCAATGCTGTGATCCCAGAAAAAGATGTTGATGGCTTTCATGTGGTGAATGTGGGGCGCATGTGTCTGGACCAATATTCAATGCTGCCAGCTACACCTTGGGGTGTGTGGGAAATCATCAAGAGAACTGGTAGGGGTCATAAGAGCAACATTTTAAGTGCTTTTCATCTCCATTGCAGTTTAAAGTTGACTGAGTTAACTTCTTTTCCAATCCCTTAGGAATCCCAACCCTGGGGAAGAATGTAGTAGTGGCTGGCAGATCAAAGAACGTTGGAATGCCCATTGCAATGTTGCTGCATACCGACGGCAGACATGAGCGCCCTGGAGGTAACAGCTCTGTTCTTGTGAGAGTTTGCAGGCTAGTCACAATGGGTCCACTAAGAGGGGAGACACAGAAAAGAACGAGTGCTGTAGAACGTAATACTAATCAATAGTTCCCTGATTACTGGATCACTGCTCATCACTCTAGTAAGGATGGTGGTATGTACTGCAGGCCATGCCAATTTGTGGCTAAAGAGCTCATGGCACTTGTAAGGGTAAACACATTAACTGCGTTGTCCTTGAGTAAATACATGGCACTCAAGTTTATTGATGTGACGTGATTTCCCCCCTTTCTATCAGTGGCTCAGTAAGAGGGCCTTGTCCCCAGCCCACTTAACAATATGGGAAAAGCAGTGGTGGTGATCCACACACTGAACTTACGATCTTTGCAGATTGTAAATCAGTGGGGGACCCTTCAGAGTGAAAAGCTAGAATTTTTCATATCAAAACCTGAGTAAATGCTCATTATGACTAATCTTGCAGGTGATGCAACAGTAACAATATCACATCGCTACACTCCTAAGGAACAGCTCAAGCAACACACGATTTTGGCTGATATTGTGGTAGCAGCTGCAGGTAAGACCATTAAACTCTTTGCACTAAAGGCAAGATTCCCACAAGGGAGAAACTTGCTGTAATGCTGCTTTATTTATATAGGAATCAGTGTACTGAGGATGCCTTCAGGTCTTGGTGCAGTGTCCCCATGCTACATGTGCAGTCTGTGCTCTGTGAGGCTGGATGGCACTTGCACAGCCACTCCATGCTGCTGCAAGGAGCAGCCAGAGGGAATTGTTTGAGTGAGGGACTCCAGATGACTGCTGGCTTGAGTTGCACAGTTTGGGGAGCCCTTTCTGATCTCCTATATAACAGAGCTGTTGGAGCCAACCCAGCTTGTTAATTTTTAAATGAACCTGGAAGAATCATTCTCTGATAAATGACTTGCCTGTTCCCAGCTGTATCTGAGTAAAAGGGCAGCACAATCACATTGTGAAATTGAATTTGAAAATCCGTAAGGCTAGGGACCTATTTTACTATAGCCTGTGAGAGGCTGATGCTGGAGGGTCAGGTTGAACTGCAATGCTAATGTTCTGTGATGTGTCATGCAGTAGCTTATGCCATCTGGTTTGATCCAGGAATAGCTCAGATTGTGGGACCCGTGTCCCTGCTCATCTTGTCTCCTTTGTCTAGTGCAGTCATGAACAGAACATGTGCAGAGGAGCTTCAATGGGTCTCTGCTTAGCCATGGAACCATACATGTGGTGGCAGCCCACTCGAAGTATGGGGCCGTCAGCAAAACTTTGGCATGAGTGCGTGGGAGCCATGAGGACACGGGAGGAGAGGGAAGAAAGGGTTGAGTGAGCTAAAAATCACAGAACAGAATAGTGAAGGGACTGAAAAAGGTGATTGTGCTGAAGGTGGAAGCACACAAGGAGTGAAACAGTCAATTTTAAGAGGCACGCATTTTTAATGTAGATCTGTAATGTGACATCAGGAAAACCAAATGCAGTGTAGAGGTCATTCAATGGCAATGTTACTGAAACCAAATTGCAGTCACTAAAGAATGAACTATTTCTTCTTACGGATACTTGTGACTTTTGAGTTGCATAAATTTGTAACTGGCCATCCTACATGTCTGGTAGAACCTGATAAGCATGGCCCCACCCCATCAGTTGCTATTCGCCCACATTTCTGGCACTGATAGCTATGGACTCTACATGCTCTTGCAGGACTACCTTCTGTCACTAAAACTGAGGATTTTCCCAATAATTTCACTTCTTCCCCTGGATATAGTGTTGTTACATTCACTTGATGACTTTGGCACACTCCTGTACTAATACAAGGCAAACATGTACCACTACAGAAGAACTGGTTACGTAAACTTAATTGAAATTGCGTTCTTGGAAATGCTTAATTTTTAAAAAAATAAAATATTTTGGTTCTAAGCTACTTGATAGCTCTTTTGGAGTAAATTTAACTTTTTCCTACTATTTACATTTTTTCTCTTGAAAATTACTTACCCATAATTCTGTAAATTTGGACATAATAAGGGACTTTAAAACAAATCCAGCTGTTGATCATAATCCATAAAATGGAGTAGAATAACAAGCTATCTTGTAAAATGCTTTTGGTGGTAATGCATGATGGTGTGCATGGACATACTTACATTTTAGCTTTGAGAATCTGCTTTTCTGTCTCTTTACAGTGGGCTTATTGACTAGTTTTACAGTTGTGGATTTTATTTGGTAGCAACTAAACATGGTGTAATTGGTTGGTGGTTTTTAAATTTCAGGTATTCCTAATCTGATCACAGCTGATATGATTAAAGAAGGAGCAGCAGTTATTGATGTTGGGATAAACAGAGTGCAAGATCCTGTTACTGCGAAGTCAAAACTAGTTGGAGATGTGGATTTTGAAGGTACAGAGGCTGTTTTTTGTATCTACTGCTTTATAAAAAATAATGTATGGAGATATCCATCTCCTAGAACTGGAAGGGACCTCAAAAGGTCGAGTCCAGCCCCCTGCCTTCACTAGCAGGACCAAGTACTGATTTTGCCCCAGATCACTAAGTGGCCTCCTCAAGGACTGAACTCACAACCCTGGCTTTAGCAGGCCAATGCTCAAACCACTGAGCTATCCCTCCTCTGCACTGAGCGATCCCTCTTGAGTATTTAGTATTTACTAATGAGTATTTAGAAGAGCAGAGAAACCCCACTTATATGACTGAACTGATTTAGACTGACATTGAGAAGTTCTTTCCTACATTGTAGGGCAGATCGTGAATTTGATCTCATACCATACTTGAGAAATACTTTGGGAACAGTGCTTCCTGTTATACCATGGACCACAGGGCAATTGACATGCCATAAACATCTGCAGTTTTCAGTCACTTGATCTAACTCCATTTTCACAGTTGCACAGAGAAACCTTTCTCAATGCTTCACCTGATAGTATGCAGGATTGCCATCTTCTGATGACTTGCTGTGCCTTTGAGTTTAGACACCTTATTACATGCGTTGATCATGGAATCAAACTGTCTTTTGAAGAGTTGTATGTAATGTTAGGTTAAGTATTAAGGCTTACTGCTGCCAGTGCCCTGTCCCAGAAAAGGCAAGAGACAGCACATGTTCAGACTGTTTAAACTCCTCTTAGATCTACACAAAACTGTGTGGGACTTACAGATGGTCTTTGCTGGTTTTGAATTACTCTGCTGACATTCAAGCCTAGTTCACTAAGAACTAGATTACACATTAGTTGTTAACAGACTTCTGCATTTTTCATTTCAATGTAGCCTGTTATGACTTGTCAATATTTCTGCTTGTTAGTGCAGCTTCTCAATAGGACACAGGTTTTGAAAGCCTGTTTCTAAAGTGTGATGCACCATTCTTAATTCTAACTTTCCTTCCTGCAGGAGTAAAGAAGAAAGCCAGTTACATCACTCCAGTCCCTGGGGGAGTTGGGCCCATGACAGTTGCTATGCTGATGAAGAATACAATTATTGCGGCAAAGAAAATGCTGAAATCTAAAGAGCTTGAAGCCTTAACTGTTTAATGGTGGACTTATAACTTTCAAAATAACATTCCAAATCAACTCCCAAAACCAGGCCGATAGAAATGCAATATTTTTATTTATTGTATAGAAGTTAATTCAATGATACTTTGAAGTCATAGATATTTATTTAAAGCATAAGTATACAATCATTTGTATACAAAGGCTTTAAGCAGCTAAATACCTGGGTCACTCCATCTGTTTAGTTTCTAATGATTCCCAGCGAAGTTGGGTTTCTTTAATATTTAAACTAGTTACATTCTGAGAGGTCTAAAACTTGCAGGATGGAGAAAATCAGCTGCAAGGGATTTTAATGCTATGACAGTGTCACTTATACAGGAATTTATAGTACACAGGATATGTGAAGCTAGCAAGTTGGAAAAAGTATCATCTACAGTGAAAGAATAATGATCTTCAAGGTAAAGTGCTTTCATAGATCCTGAAATTTGACCACATTTACAGGATTGTTTGCTAGCACTGTTGGACACTAGCTCAAATCTAGGTAGCATTGAATCCTGCTAAGACATCTTATAAGCGCAAACAAGTTGAAAGCTAAACAGTTCTCCCAGCTATTGGTATGTAGCTAGACCAATATTCAGTACTGAGGCACAATGCGACTATTTTTCTTTAGCCAAAGAACAGAGGTGGCTGTTGGCTCTGCATTGGATGTGATATTTTCCACTACAGTGTGAGACCTGAAAATGCTTAGTGAATAACCCAGGCTAACTTTGATTAAAAAATAATTGCTTGGTCTCAGAATAATTAGGATGGGTGAGTAACAGCCCAGATGTTATGTTTTTGAACATATAGCCTGCCAATTAAATTGCTGCAGGGCATTCGATCTGTATATAGTTGCCTTGGATAATTTCTGGTCTGGTATTACTCAAAAGCTACTTTTAAATTCACTACTGTTTTGGTGTATCACTTTCCTAAAAAGAGCTAGGATAGCTGTTTTCCACACAGCTAAATCACTTGACTTTGTTTCTGGTCAGAGACAGCCATTACACCAAATGGTTTGGTTGTCTATTCTGGACCAGTCGATTGCAATTACTAAACTCACTTCCACTTTTGTCAAAGAAGCAGACTGCTTTGTGTGTGTGTGTGTTTTTTTTTTTTAAGGAGATAGCTTCCAACTTTGTTTCAAAGTACAAGGTCAGCTGTAGTTGAAGCTGCTGCAGCAGAAATGAATTGTAGTTTAAACTCATTTCTGCTGCTTATCTCTGTGTTGCACCAAAATTTGCAGAATAGCTTCTTTAATGCTATCAGTACAAAAGGGACTTTTAAAGTTTCTTACCATCTATAGTGGACTGCAGCTTCATATTAAGTAGGATGAAGAAGATTGGTTTTACATTTCTTTCTAGACACTTTCCTCTACAGCAAGTCATGTGTTTCTTCTGAAGGCAAAGCCTCAAGTGTCCTGGAAAGTAGTTTGAAACAAAACCCGCTCCTGCTGCCAAATCTCTAAGAGGAAGAGAGACCTTTGTTGTGAGCAAAAAATATATATATATATATATATAATCACTTGCTGCCTTACCTGCTGGAGCTGAGAGCGCCTCCAAGAATTGAAGGCTTGTCTCATTGTAAACTACTGTGCTGGTAGGCCCAACAACACCATTAGTCATATAAGTGTTACCTGGATTTCACCACCACCTCCACTAGACTGGTCTTAGCAGGTTGTTGTATAGGAGGGATGCATTTTTGATGAGTGAAATTCTGGAAGTTAAGATTTAGGTTTGTATCATGAACACAGTACAAAGTGAAGAGAATTTAATGAGATTTATTGGATTGTTAATGAAATGTAAAATAGCTCCTGTATTTAGTAGCAAATAGACTGCAAGTCTGGTACTCCTCAAATCACTTTGCATATACAAAAGTGTAAACAGCCTGTGACATTGAAAACTGCACGGATTTAATTAAAACAAACTGTACTGTACAGCTTCCTTGATTGAAAAGTCAAGCATCTTCTTGTGCTCCATGAACACTTAACTGAGTCAACCAAGCCTTTTCAATTTGCTTTGTACATTGAAACTGAACGGACATATTGCATAAAGTAGATCAACCTTTTAAAAAGTAATTAAGCTTGTAAGCCTATCATGCTTTAGCTACCACAGACAAGACTGATACAAAATAAACTAGAAAATATACAGAACCACCTTTAAGTTCAAATAGTTTTTACCTTAACATGTAATAATTAAGTGTCTGTCACTTAACTGTCAACTGGAGTAATACTGTTTTATTAATCTCACATTCAAAAACAGTCTTGCTGGGTACTCAAGCTAGAAAATACTATAAATAGGAAACTGAATTCAAGTTTTCTTTTGTTGGATTTCACTTAAATATTTACAAAGAACCAGCATCTGTTTCATTCTAAGGTTCAAAGCAGTTGCAATATTTAACCAGCATTCCAGAACCCCTGCAGAGTGGACTCTGTCAGAAACAGGACTCTTTTATCCTAAAAAACCATGAAGCCTGCTCTTAAAGATGCATGCAGGTGGAATTTATAACAAAACACTGAGGGCTTGTTCTTGGCAGCAATCTTAAATGGCTGATATTTTTTCCATTTCTTTCTGAACTTAGCTTACAATTGCATTTTTTCTAAAAAAAAAAAAAAAAAAAAAAAAAAAACCCTCAAGACAATTTTGTTGCTTTCCTTTTTGAAAAATGCACCAATGAATGAGTAGGTACAGTAACATATTAACCACTGCAACAGTATCCAGCTGCCAGTTTGCAAGGATTAACTAGTAACAGGCCTTTGAGAGCAAACCCACTCACATCTGAAAGAGACTTCTAAAAATCAGTTCAAAGCAGGCTCACATCATCTGGCAGTATGTGCAAAAGCCATGTTTAAGGGAGGGGCAATTGTAGAGGAAGCAAGGGCTGGCAAAAGTGATAGTAAGGAAGATGCCCTACTGTAAGGGTTTAGCTTTTATCTTTATACAAACACCTCAAGTGCTGTGCACTAAACTCAAATGCAAAATAACCTAAGGTCTGTATTTGCACCAATGTAACTGAACTGAATTTCCTGCCCCTTAATGCTTTTGAAAGCATGGGGGTGGGGGACTGAAAATTAAAAGTAGGAACTGGCTCTTAAGAAAGGGCTTCCCTTGATATTTTTTTTATCTGTAACTAGCCCTCAAGGGACTACTGCCAAAGGCTGCACCTTATAATTTGAATTAAAAAACTAAACGTTTCAAGTCACTGACTTAACCAAGAATGAGATTGGTGTGGAATTGCACTAAAATCTGCAGCTGCAGAAACTTTTCTGAGCCCAGTATCCTTCCTCCCCTGACTAAACTGGGAAGTATATCAACTCAACTGTTAATTAAAACTGGCACAAATAGACATGTATGTATCTCACTGCCCCTTCTAGACACAATTTGCCTATGGTTAGCTAAGATATGGTCACCACCCTACTTTTCTCTTACATTGAGGCTAAGTAGCAGACATTTGCCTTACACCCAAGTTATGGAACCTTCTAATTCCAACAACACAAGTTCTTGGTTTCACCCCCACAGTTAACTGAGCTGTCTGTAATCCCTATCTCTTTCTCACTAGCCTAGTGGAGGGAAAAGGCCAGCAATCCAATCTGACATATCAATCATTCATTCCTCATTAAAAAATTAACTGACAAGGCCATGTAAGTCACTTTCCAGCAGGACTGCTGTTGCTACCACCTGGCTAGTATATGGAATCATAACTGCTCAATTGTCATAGGACATGCTCTAACAGCGAATCCCTCTTTTGCTCCAGTGGCAGGGGCCGGTGCTTTCAGAGGAGGAAGTTCTATTGTCGAGCTGACTCTGGCATGTATCATAAAAATACCACGCTGTGGATTTCTCCACTCCTGTTTAGATAATGCCTGGGCTGGAAGGGAATGGATTAGAGCAGTTAGGGCTCTTCCATCTCTAACCCTAAGATTAACCAAACATTTCACAGCCCATAAGTGCTGCTTACCTTCCAGACAGTTATTTGTATGTGGCTGGGTTGAGCAAAAGTATGGATGGTCCTTTCGAGGAAGACTGTTGCTGGAGTAGAACATGCTGCAAAGTAAAAGCTAGACAGTCATTGCCCCTGTAATAGTTACCCACAGGACTTTCTAGTACATCAATCAGCTGACATGGGTGGAGTCAGCTTTGATGGTTGGTGGTGGGCTAGTTCAGCCTGACTGGCCTGGACAATGGCAGTTTGTGTGTGTCAACCTCTTACAAGTTTCTCCATTAACAATAGGAGTTACATGGACTAAGTCTGCTTAGAACAGTATCATTATAACTTCAGCAGAGAGAGAGGGTGGGAAGTGCCTGAGTTTAGCTTGTTACAAGCCTAACCCTTTAAAATTGCTCCTAGCTCCGGAGAGTGAATGCCATGGGGTAACACAGAGTTCATATAGAAACCTTCCTACAGGACAGAAGCAGTTTGAAAGGGCTATGGCTGTATTTTTAAGCAGCAGCCAGGGAAGTTTTCCACTTCGAGTCTAAACATTCCATAACGTCCCAAAAAGGGAATTTTTCTTAGCCCAGTTTTGTTTCTGGGGTGTGCATTGTTTGCTGCATATGGTGTGTAAAACATGCAATAAACTGCAGTTTACAGTCCTGAAATCTCCCCCCATCCCCAATGGAATGTCACAGATTATTGCTCAAGCATTTGTGAATCCTCCCTGGGCCAACTAACGCTAATAGGGATACAGACTACACAAGAATGGTGGAGTTGAAGCTTGCACTGGAAATGCTGGTAATGTCAGGGTCCAGATGCTGAAGGAAGGTGGCCCTGCTATCTTCAGAGTCTTCATTGAAATAGCAGCAACCGCCCAGGGTCTAATGTCCCCTATTACTGCAGGGACCAGAGTCCTAAAGTACCATTTCCATATTCCTAGCATTGCTCTGAAGCTGGCGGTGGTTTCTTGGCCCAACTGAACGGGGTGGAATTCCACAGCAGTTCTAATTTATTCTGCTAAAAGCTAATGGAGAAATGGGTCCTGGGGACCAATGATCTCCTCAGTTTGTCACATAGAAAAATAGGCCCAATTTTCTTATTTATATATCATCACAAAGGAAGGACAGTGTGGGACTACAATGTGGTCTCGCTGCCCATGTCCCGAGGGTGCTTTTCTGTGTCACTGTCTTCATAGTCCGACTCCATCTCTATCTTCACCTGGGGCACGGCGCAGAGAGGGTTTCGGGAGTAGTTAAACGCAGGAGATGATGGGCAGGAAATCTTCAGGTGAAGCGTAATACTGGAAGGGAAGAAGGCACAAAAAAGGAGTTACAATCCATGAGACTGGGTTAAAGCCATAGTCTTTATCTAACAGGGGGGTGGGAGGGGAGGAAATCCTGAGATCTAATCCCACCTCTGACACTGGCTACTTAGAGCTTTGGACAAGTTCTTCGTGGCTCATTTTCCCCATCTGTATAATGAGGAGCTTGTGGGGAAACCTGGATCCAGATGTCCAAATGTGCAACCTAGGCCCAGCTCTACTACAGAGAATACCTGCCTCACAGAGGTCTTGAGAGGATTAGTTAAGATTTGTAAAGTACTTTAAAAGATGAAGAGTCCCATATATTAATTCATGTTCAAATCTTTTTCAAACACCCCCTGAGCTGCTCCATGTTTTCTGAGCTCGGGAGGTAGAATAAAAGGACAGAAATCTAATAAGAAAGAAGGAAATGCTGTGCCCATGTGTTAATCTATGGAACTCTCAGCTACAGGATATGACGAGAAAGATAATGTTGTTGGCCAGCTGTTCAAAAATGATACACACACCTAATTGTAAGGATGTTAAACTGAATATGATCAGAATTTCAAGGGCTATTGATTCTCTACCAAATTCAGGCAAGTATCTCCAATATACAGAGGGCTAAATTAAGGCGTAGAGGCGCTACGGTCAATGGGACTTGTGCTCCTAAGTTACGTAGCTACCTTTGAAACTCCCATCCTAGAACAACAAAGCCTTAAGCTTTCGTATGCACTAGACAATCAACAATGCAAATCCCATTGGCTGGAGAAATTCCATCACAGTGAACAAAACTTTAGCATTTAGACAGGACACACGTGAAGTGGAGACAATACAAACGGGTCTCATTGGGTGCAAATGTCAACCAGGCATGTGCACATGAACCAGAATACTGGAACTGACCCCAAACCAAAACCCCAGATGCCAGGAGAGACTGCAGTGCTGAAAGCATTCTGGCCTGACTGGTAAATGGATTACACCCTTCCCCCCCCAAAAAAGCCAAGGCATTAGTAAACATTTCATGGTACAATCCCTCAGGAACCACCAGGCCCAGAAACTCTCGCTATCCCCCCTCACTATATGTCGGGATGCCGGCTAACCAATGCACTACAGAGGTGTGTACTAGCTTTGAGGTGCTAGAAATGTCAGACTAAGAATCACACCGTTCAGCTTACACTCATGCACGGCCACTGCATCTAATACTTGCAGAGTAGCATCTCGGCCTGCGACCCAGCCAGTCAACACCTGGACCAGGGCAAAACAGTCCTGGGGAAGAGCGGATCCAAACTCTGTGAATGGCCCGCCATATTTATTGTAGGCCCAACCAAAACCCTGGCTCTGAACTTTGGCGGATCTGGACCTGAATGTTGCAGCTCAGGCCCATTTCTTTCTATTTCAGTGTTGCCGACTCTCATGATTTTATTACAGGTCTTGGATACCTGATGTCTTCCTTAAAGCCCCAGCTCGTGGAATCATGTGATTAGGTGAGAAGCTCAGCTTTCATTAAAAATAGAGAGGAAGTTTCTAGCACTCATGGCTGAGGAGAAAGGCAAGAAAATATGAACCCTAAAGACTCTTAAAAGCAGAAAGAAAAACAAAACCAAAATATTTTAATTTCATGCTTTTTAAGCCAATTTATGATTTCAAAAGCCGGGGGCTGGCAATACTGCTATTATGCAGATGCAGGTGCTCTGAAGTGAAAGGGCTTCAGTATCAGGGTCAAAATCTTCACGTGAAGCAGGAGTAAGACAGGAACAGAAGAAAGGAGGAGACACAAGAGAACCGGAAGTTCAACAATCCAATGAATTCAAAGTGGGACACAAGTTATTCAGTCAAGTAAGCGGATAGTCTTCCCAAAATGAGTTCCCAAAATCCAGCTGGATGGTTGCCGCATGTAGCACTAAGCATTAAAGTTCTTGGAAAGGAGGGATTGGAGACAGGATTCCTAAGAATTTAGAGCCAAATCTTACAAACTCCAAACTGCCATCAAAGGAAGGATCAAACCCAATGACAATCTGGTCCATCCCCTTCGCCAGTGCACAATTATTGTCTACAGCCATTTCCTAGTGCGCTGCCCAGTCTAGTTACAAATGGCCCAAGTGAAGGGGCTCCCATCCCTTTACCCTCCGGAGAAGATTCTGCATCTCACTGCTGGGAAGCTCTTTCTTGGTATTCCGTCTAAACTTTCCCTTTTGTAACTCCATTCCATTTCTCCTAGACAGGTCTACTGTACCACACTATAGAGTAGAAGGAAAATATGAACAAACCTTCACCTTATACTCAGATCACACCTAATCTGAAGATGGAAAAAAAATTAATAAAACAACCTTAAAACTTGTCTTGTTCCTTTCTAGGCATTTTCACCCAGCCAACTAGCATTCTGCTCTGTCTTACACAGCCAATCATCCCTCCAGGTATTTATACAACTATCTACAGGCATTCATAGCATTAGTGCCCTAGATATTTACACCATAGCATCTGAGCTACTTGCTGTTGCTTTGACAGGGTTCATTCTGGGCCCAACTGTGTTAAACTACCAGATGGGAAAGCGTCTTCCTGGGATATTTCTGGCCCAACAGGGAAGTGGAGATACTAGAATTTTCACAAGTGAATTTTCTGTCCAGCAAGAGTTCCTGCCCAAATTTTGCTGAGTTCTGGATAATTCGGCCCAGTATCTGACCTGACGTCTAGGCCTTTTGACCTTTGCCCATCCCAATAAAACACCATCTGATTATTGGTAAATGGATTACACCCCCCCCCCCCCAAAAAAAAAAAAAAAGCCAAGGCATTAGTAAACATTTCATGGTACGATCCCTCATGAACCACCAGGCCCAGAAACTCTCGCTATCCCCCCCTCACTATATGTCGGGATGCCGGCTAACCAATGCACTACAGAGGTGTGTACTAGCTTTGGTTTGCTAGAAATGTCAGACTAAGAATCACAGCGTTCAGCTTACGCTCATGCACGGCCACTGCATCTAATACTTGCAGAGTAGCATCTCAGCCTGCGACCCAGCCAGTCAACACCTGCACCAGGGCAAAACAGTCCCGGGGAAGAGTGGATCCACACATTTGCAGAGTGGCCAGTGGAGCGTTAGCTGCAGGGAGAGGAGAGTGTGCCAATGGGGCTTGGGTCTCCACGTGCCAGTTTGGAAAGCGGAGACATATTGCATGACAAAGGGGATGCAGAAACATCGTATTACCTGCACTTGCCAGATACACAGACAGCCTGGGGAATTCGCTACAGCAGAGGTCAGTGCTCAGCAGCGCAAGGAGCAGGAAGGACATATTTTCCATTACGTGCAGCATTGCGCAACCTCTCAGGTGCATTCTGGTTGGGCTTTCCCTTCCGCCCACTCCTTTCTCTGACTGATGAGATCTGCTATGGCAGCGTGGTCTGCTATGATCTAATAGGCCATAGCAATAACAAAACCTTAGAGGACTGGAATAGCCGGGGAGCCCTGGGCTGGAACAGCAGGGGATTCCATGAGTTAGGACTGTGGTGCACTGGCAGAGCTGGGGGGGGGGGATCCCAGGAGTGGACTGACACAGCAGGAGGTGCTACAGATGAAGGTTGTGCCCCCCATGTTTTGATAGTGTCAGCGTTTATGAATAGCATAATGAATGGTGTGTGGGTACTGGGTGCAGGATTGGTGACCTGTGATATGCAGGAGGACAGACTAGATGATCTGGTGATCCTTTCTGGCATTAAACTTTATGACCTTTAATAGCTGTGACTAAATGACCAGGCTGTTTGGAATCTGTCTGGCAATGCAATAACTTTTGAAGATAAGGCCCAATTTTCTTCTCGTCTGCACCAGTCGGTGCGACTGTTTACGTCATTTTTTTCCCTTGGTTTTGCACAGGTGTATCTGCAAACCCCTAGTGAAAATGTGCTGCGCCGATGTAAAACGTGAAGCTGGGATAAATTTTCCAGGATTATGTTCTTAGTAAAGCCTAACTGCTGCCCCCTAGTGTCCACTTTTTGTTATAGACAATAACATCTGGACAGCAGTGCAATGTAGGTATGACACAGACATATCCCTATTCAGACCCAGTTCTAGAGGGTGGGCATGATTGCCAAACCACTATGCTGCTCACTAACTGGCTGGTTTTAATTTTTGTTCAGCCACTGAGGAAATTGGTGGAAGTCAGGAGGGGGCTGAAAATGTTTTCCACCCTGGCTTGCAAAACAGCAAAGGCCGCTCATGTCTCTGTTCACCCTGATTCAAGCCAAGTTCTCTTTAGCTTTGGGAGAAGAGCACCACTTCACTCTCGCTAACGAGCGTAAAAGAAACCAGTGTTTAATTAGAAAAAAAACCCAACAAGTTTCCATACTTATGTTACAAATGAGACCTTGATTATGAAATCGGAAAGAAAAAAAATAATCTAATTTGTACCCTTCACTTGTTCGTTTCTCTCATTTGGGATAATGAAGACACACCACTCAATTTCATTTTTGCTAACAATCAGGTTCTGATCAATTTCACCTTCAGGATCTCATGCATCAAATCCAATGCTGCAATCTTTAGTGATACAAGGGGGATCCTGATTTGCTTTAAAAAGCGTAGCTTCCATTAGAATTAAATTAAAAAAAAAATGGGAACATTTGTACCAGGCTTTTTGTTTAATAAAAGCTCAGTTTTCACAAAGTCCAAAACAATGAGACCAACTTAACGTGACAGTGTCCCTTTGAATAAAAGTTCTGATCTGATCTTTACGATGTCATGTTTCAGAACAGACTCACTGGAGTTACACCAGGGCTGAATTTGACTCGTGTTTCAGAATCTAGCTAATGACATACATCTGGAATGGTGCAGCACAAAAGCTACAAGCCAGAAAACTCTGAATGCAAGACTGATGTCTTATCTTTAACTCACCCTGGCTCCCGTTTGGAAGTTTAACCTCTGCTTACCTATTTCCATAAATCACGACATCCAAATATAGTCACACTAATGGGAAAAGACTGCAAGGCCCTGTACACAGAAAGAAGATCCTGACAGCTGGTACTACACACGCAGTACACACAGAAACATCCATCTCCGTTTTCTTTGTGGGCATCATGAATTTCATGCTGCTGGGTACACATCAGCCTATTTGATAACTGGGACTGGTGGACAGTCAATCAAGGCAAAGGAAGGCCCTGCCCCCTTCACTGAGGAAGGGGACCCAGAATCTAGAAATCAACAGCTCATAGGGGACAAAAAAAGAAACAGCAGGGACTGGTGTACAGGTCACAGCCCTGGAGGCTAAAGTCCTCTTTTTATCTGCAGAACAGGGGTAACACTGACCAGCTTTTCTCGCCCTTCCTTGGAAGGGCTCACTAGGCAAGAGAGGGAGGAAGCTCAGTCCTTGGTTTCTCTACCAGTGAAGGGATCAGTTCATGTCAATTCTCTTGACAGTTTTGAAATGAGACTGAGATCTTCCAGCTCTGCCAACACAGGCACCGCGGGGCCAACAGAGCAACAACCTATGCTGGATTGAACCAGCGACTGAGTCAACCTCCACTGTGGCTTTTGTCAATTTGCATCATACACTTGGTCTGGTTACAAGTGATTGTATGATTCAGGGGACCTAGGGTCTTTTATTTCCTACTTTGTTATCCACAGATGCTATTAACACACACACACACACACACACACATCCAACCCCCTAACTGAACGCAGACCTCATTTCTCCAATAGACTGTAGCAGCGTGTTGGCTCATGCAAGCACCATCAGCCATGGTACAGGGCCACAGTAGAAGAGACTGGAGAGAATCACAGATCTTTAAAGACAATCTATTTTCTAGCCTGATCCGCTGGCCGACGTAGTGCTTCCTACAGCAAGTTAGACAGTGATTTTTATCTAGCTTTGTTTTAAATCTCCCAAGCAATGGGGTGACACCACTGCCCTTGAGAGGAGATTTATACCCTTTCAAGTATGTTCTCTCAGCAATGATGGGGAGTTATTACAGCTTGTGTAGACATACCCAAGTTAGCTTTAATCTAGCTTGCTTGGGTACTGGAGCAGTGGAGCTGCTGGCTGCTCGAGAAGTTATCCGGGGTTCCAGATGGGCTTGTACAGCCTGTGCTGTTGCTGTTTCACTGCCCTGGTATCCGAACTAGCTAGATTCAAGCTGGCTCAGATATGTCTGCTCAAGCTGCAGTCATACCCTGGGATTGCAACGGAGACACACCCATAAATCACCCCTTTGCAGAAGGCAAGCACAGGCCTGATGCCCCATTTAAACCCCTGTGATTTAAGCGGCCGATGGATTTGTGCTTGCCCCCTCTGCACAAGGGTGAATTCCACCCACAGAGCCCAGGGTTAGAATTTTTCTTCCCCCGATCAGCCTGAATTTTCCCTTCCTTCACTTCACCCCGTTGCTCCTAACTAGACCCTCTCGTTGCCTGAACCAATTCCGATTCCTGCCTGGCGTTCACACCCATGGAGGTGCCGCACTCCAACAGGTTTGGGGGCAGGGCTTAGAACTGGGGAGGGATGATGAGCCTGTTAAATGTCATTTACCTGCGATCCAAGTCTGAACCATTAGGAGAGGAATCAGAACGCAAAGCTCCAGCTGGAGGACCTCTTTCCTGAAGGGAAACACAGATGCACATGAAACCGTTTCAGGGTGAGGAAGGAACAAAACAAAAACCAAAAATCTCCCAAGACCATCCCAGTTAGAGGGAAAAGGCTGGCGCTGCACTGTGGAACCTCCAGCAGCTCCGAGACCTCAACCTTGAAGTTCAGTGAACTTGCATGGTCATCTCTCTCCACCCACTAATTGGGCGGAGAAAAAAAACCCATTGGAAATGCTGCATTTTTAAATGAATATGGCAACAAAGGGGAGGGAGCGTCAAAGACACTAATGAGAGTTAAACATCCAACTCTCCGCTGAATGTCGAGGTGCTTGTGTGTCTTTGGAAATCATCCGCTAATTGATGCAAAAGGGGAGACCTGGCTACAGGAATCTGCTGCTTTTACCTCCCGTGCGGTCTTTGAGTCCTGATTCACCTGACTAGGTTTTCCTTTTAAATTTCTAAACCCACTTTTTCAAGCATGGAAGCCTCAAGTTAGGGATTTAGGAACCCAAGTAAAATGTTGCTGAACGCCTTTAGCACCCGCGGATTTCAGTGGGAGTTGTGGCGGCTCAGAAACTCAAAGTCCAGCCACTTTTATTGAGGTGGCAAAACGTGGGTTTAGGGAGTTTAACTTTGGGCAAATAACAAAAAACTAGAGGAAAAGCAAAAAGGAGCTAATCTCTGAGAGTTAGTAAATGTAGGGTCAAAGGGTACAATTTTTAAAAGTGTCTAAGTGACTTAGGAGCCCAAGTGCCATTTTTGGATTTAGGAGCCTAAACTGCATTGAAAGTCGATGGAAGCTAGGCTCCTAAATCACGTAAGTGCTTATTCTTTGGGGACAAATCTTGATCCCATTGAAATCAGTGGCGAAACACTCCCTAACTGCAATGGGAACAGGATTCTGCTCAAAGAATTGGCATTGGTTTCCTCACAAACAGGAAAAATAAATCCACCAGCTAGCCACAAAGTCGACACTCTGTAGGCCTGAGGTTCAACCTTTCAATCCAGATGCAAACTGCTCCTAAGTTCAGGGTTGCTGGGATCCTCTTGATGGAGAACCATGAAGGAAAGGCGTGTTTATCAGACAAAAGGGAAGGGAAGTTCAGTGCACGTCACAATTCAATCGCTGGCCTTCCTGCTGAGATTGCCACTAAGCTAGTGCCAATGATGATGCTGGCCTCTATCCACTGGGAACAGAACTCGACTCTTAGCTTCTCTTTTATAGGCAACAAAACACCCCTCAGATGGTATCAACTCTGCATCATAGTCTAGCCAGGCTGGCTTCAAACCTGTCTCCTCAAGCCAAAAGGCTCTGTGCATCCTATTGCCAACCCACTGATCAGTAGAATTTCTCTACAAGGCTTCCAACAAAAATGGAGGCCAATTGCCTCAGTGACACTTGAAGGACAATGGGTCAGAGGATTGATCCTGAAAGGAGTTTCATTCTTGGAGAACACACTTGGGAGACTCTGGGCTCATTGGAAACAGGACTATTTAGAGAGAGAATAAATATCCTGAATCTCCATCTAAATAGGAACCGGAAGCCATAAATGGGGTGCCATTTGGATAAAGCCTGGAGTCCGCATTAGTTGTTGACAATGGCAAGTCCAATTCACCTCCCAACAGAGGATTAAATGTTATGGTCAGGGGTTTTCAAAGCAGCCTAAGGCAAAGAGGTGCCCAAATCCCATTGGGAGTTGTGACCTTAAGTACTTTAGTCCTTCTGAAACCCCATAAGAGATTGTCCCATAGAGCGACCATGAGGAAAGAGAGAAGAAACCATAAACAATGACAGCTACAGAGAACCAGACGTGAACGCTGACCATTTATGTCTCTTCCAGGAGAAGTAAAGGCCTGTCCCTAATATCCCAGCTTTTGCTGGGATATTAGGGACAGGCCTTTACTTCTCCTGGGTCACTCCATGTGTCAGGATACCACAATGTGGAATAATTTATCGGTTCTAAGAAGTTCAGCCTCCATATGACTGACAGCAGGGGACTCTCATGGGATAAGGTGGATCAGATGGACATGAGGGGCCAAAGTCAGGACAGTAACTGAATCTTACGCCTTCCACTGCGCCCCTCAGTGTGCAGCCTGCACCAACTAAGACTCAGGCAGTCAGACATGTTGATGGGTAACTTAACACTCCCCAGACATCACCACATCTGGATTTTGCTCACTGAACCTGAGGGATTCCAGGAGGGTGAGTGGAAGATGGTGTAGATCACACAGTAAAGTATGCCAGCTTTAAGTCTTCAGACTACACCTCGGAATCTGGCTCATTGAATTTTGGCCCAGCCCTTCCCCTCATGGGGCAGCTGAGTTGCCAATTCCATTACGAGCACTGCTAGGAACTGGATGCAAGCGCTGCGCCTCCAGCCCACTCACATACAAGAGAGACAGGCGCAGCTACCAGCATTGCAGAAGTTGGACCTTTCAGGCGCTTGGAGTGGAGCGGAACTTGGGAACGTTCAGAAGCAAGCGTTGGCTCCCCACCAGTCTCCCCCACAGAAAAAGGCACATTCCAAATAAGCCAGCCCTTTACCAAAGTGACAAGGTAACGTTTTACTGAAGGACTCGGGCGTCCCTCTGACGTGCAGTAGCCTGGGACAGGAGAGATGGCAGAGGGGGAGGGCTATTAGCACAACTATCTTTCAAGAATGCAAGGGAGTCACCTTTAATCCGACAAATGCATGGGAATCCAATGTCTATTTTGCACAAATGCAGCTTTGGTTAATGATTTTCCTGGGCTGTCACTGCTTCCTGTACCAGGCTGCAATGGCAGAGGGCCCAGGCCCAGAGAAGACAGAATGAACGTTTCCCCCAAAAGACCTGTCATTTCAGGTGCTGAGCACCCGCAGTTCCAACAGAGCTCGGCACGGGCCCAACACTCCTGAAAACCATGTCTGAGGTGCCCGAAGTTGGGCAGGCAAAATCAGAGGCCCCTTTGGCTGTTGGTCACTTGCCTGTCGTCCCACAGGGAGACGGTACTGAAACGAAGGCTAGAACCCAGGTCTCCTGAATCCCAAACCATCTGGCATTTTTTAATCTTTAACAACAGCAAGCTGCACTTTCAACTTCGCCAATGAACTTTGTGCAACACTTTACACCCATTAACTAACAAAATTCTCATCCTCCACCCCTGCTGTGGGGTAGCTAATAGGTTATCCTCTGCATATTTCCATATGGGGAAATAGGCACAAGAAGGTTCATTCTCTATCCAGTTTCTGATAAACGCACCCATCACTATGGTCAAGTGACTTGCCCAAGGGCATGCAGTATGTCAGTATCAGAGCCAGGATTAGTTCTACGGAGTTCCTGGTTCTTGATCCACCTGTGGGCTGGTAACCCCAGAGGAACAGGTTCTTGTGAGAGGTTTCTGGCATTCCTAGGCCAAGAATGCAGAGTTTTCAGGCAGCAAAACAATTTTAAAATCAAGTTTGGATTTAAAAAGCAGCTGAAGGATCCGTGTGTGTTCTTTTCCTCAGCCTGTTTGCGGATCTCTTATCTACACATATCTACAGCTTCAAAACAAGCCAAGCACCTGCAGCGGGTTACTTTGATTAGTCACAAAATAGACCAAGATGTTGAGGGTTAGTAAATGGTAATAACGTTAGAACCTAAGCACTGTACTTACTGGTAATGCAATGGATACCATTTTGGGGGTCTGATTGGACGGGTTCCATTGGGATCTTTATAACTGAGGGTGTTGGGAACCGAGGCTAGGAAAAGAGTGGGAAGAGCCAGTGAATACAATGATTTATACAGACATGTCTGGGGTTAGCATGCCTGAAAACATACTCATGCCCTTCCGCATTAAATGGATCATTCTCATGCATATGGCAGAAGGCCAGGATTTTCAAAGGAGTACCCAGTTCCCATTGAAAATCCCATCCTAGGCATCTATGTATCTATGCATGGTGGAAAGATCAGCATCAGTAACAGCAATTAACATTAATCAGGGTAATATGTTGCCTGCCCATAACAATAGCTTACATTTCTAACACCATTCATGCTAAAGGTTCCCATTAACTATGGTAAAGCCATTTATCTGAAGTGTTTTGGGGACATCAGAAACATCTGGCTAAACAAGGGGATTGGATGAGAGAGTTACATTACTTGGTAAATAATTCACATAAGTGGACATAACTAAGATTAGAATAAGCAAGATTTCTGGGTCAGAGATATTTGGATAAATGAGATTCTCCTACACACAGAAGTCACCCTCCACTAAAATGCAGCCAGCTCTGGGGGGAGGAAGGGGGAATGTGGCAGCTCTTTAACAATGAATGCTATGCATCAGTTTAAGACAAAAAGAACAGGAGTACTTGTGGCACCTTAGAGACTAACAAATTTATTAGAGCATAAGCTTTCGTGGACTACAGCCCACTTCTTCGGATGCATATAGTGAAGAGAACCATTGTATCCAATTCAAACCGCAAGGGGAGACTACACAGGTAGAATCAATTGGGAAATAAACCATGGAGTAAAGCTCGGATGTATCTTCAAAATTTCATCCAGATGCTTAACAAAAAACACAAGGAGTTTGGCGATCAGTTTATGCCCAAAAGCATAAGCCCTAATGGCCCTTGTAACTTTTACCTTAGCTTGTCATATAACTGTCACTGACAGTTTTAGTCATATAAATGCCTCCTCCTTTAATTCTTACTGAGAAAATTGCTTCAATACTACCCTGCAGAGGTGAGTTCCACAGGTTAATTATGTGTTGAATTAACAAAGTATGTCTTTCTATTCATTTTAAGTGTGTTGTTTTTGAATGGATTATCCTAGCCTCTTGAGTCTCCCACTCGACTGAAGTCCTTCCCTTGAGGCTTCTAATCATTTTGGTTGCTAGGTCTTTTGAGGATGAGGTGACCAAAACTGAACACAACATTCAAAACATATTTGAAATCATCCTTTATCTCAAAACTGCTTGCCCAGGCCCCTATTCGAGACAGCGCTCAAGTCCCATTGAAGTCAAAAGGACTTAAGCACATGCCTCAGTGCTTTCCTGAATCGGGGCACCCGTTAGGTGCTCTCCCTCACCCTTCCCAAACGTGCTGATGGGCAGCCACAAATGGGACCCTGGGTGCCTAACTCCAATGGAAGCTGGGTGCCTACTGCCCTTTGTGACTCTCCCTTTTACGGGGTAGTGTAGTTGGAGGGGTTTGATTGCATTCAGTACCCAATAGTCCTTTCTGTTCCTAGCCCTTTGCTGACAGTCCAGCCATCAGATTTTTGTTTTCCCTTCTCTTCCATTTATATAACACTAAGTGGTGCTAGTCACTGTTGCATTTTGCCTTAAAAATCCTTTACTGGAAGTGCAGCAGTCTCAGAGATATAGTCAGAAGAAGAATCCACAGGAGGGGTTCCATTAGCTCCCAATCTCTATCGATAACTCCGCTAAGGATTTTCAAGGCTAACGCTGGCGTTTTGGTAGTTCGGCCACATGCTTTTATTACTCAGGTGACAGAACGTCTCTCTTACGTACAGCTGCATGCAGCCTGCAGCAAGGGCTCTAGACATCCCTTGAGACACGTGCAAGACTGACAATAGCGCTAACAGATGTTCTGCATGTATCCTTATCGTGGGGCTAATGGATTTCCTTAGCCTGGAGGTTATTTATTGTAACCCTGCAATAACATTTGGAGAGACTTGGAACTAGGGTTGCTAACTTTCTAATCGCATAAAACCGAACACCCTTGCCCCGCCCCCCTACCCAACCCCTTCTCTGAGGCCCCACCCTTGCTCACTCCAACCCTCCCCACTCTATCACTCGCTCTCCCCCACCCCCCCTCACTCGTTTTCACCGGGGTGGGTCAGGAGGTTGGGGTGCAGGAGGGGATGAGGGTGGGGGTTGGGGTGTGGCCAGAAATGAGGGGTTCAGGTGCGGGAGGGGGCTCCAGGCTGGGGCAGGGGGTTGGGAGGGAGTGCGAGGAGCAGGATCCAGGCGGTGCTTACCTTGGGAGGCTCCCCAGAAGTGGCAGCATGTCCCTTGGCTGCAGCTCCTAGGCAGAGGTGCGGCCAGGCAGCTCTGTGCAGTGCCTCCACCCGCAGGTGTCGCCCCCACAGGTCCCATTGGCTGCGGTTCCCAGCCAATGGGAGCTGCGGAGCCATTGCACGGGGCAGGGGCTGGGGCAGCACACGGAGCCCCCCGGCCGTCCCTCCGCCTAGGAGCCAGAGGGACATGTCGCTGCTTCTGGGAGCTGCGCAGAGCCAGGTAGGGAGCCTGCCAGCCCCGCCAACCGGACTTTTAACAGCCCGGTCAGCGGTGCTGACCGGAGCCACCAGGGTCCCTTTTTGACTGGACGTTCCAGTCGAAAACCGGACACCTGGCCACCCTACTTGGAACACAAACTGTATTTAAAGTGTGGTTCTACTCAAAGAGTGACTGTGTAAGAGATGGTACCTCATTAGCAGATCTGCTCCCTGTTTGTATTGGAGGCAGCCCTGCTCAATTTAGTACTATAAACAGGTATTTACTGATTTTGATTCCCGTTATCCCTTCAGAGCCAACCCAGCCCTGAAAGAGGGAGCTGGATTGTATTGCTTCTTCTGCATCATCTACAGAATTGTTTAAGTTGCAATCAGTTGCATTTGGGGCTCCTCACTGAAGGACTGCGCAGGGTGTCAGTCAGGGGAAAATGTGGCTTTATTCCTGGGAGATGTGCAAGTTCCCAGTTGCAAGCGTTGGCAGGTTGGGAAAAAAAAACCTTCTCAACTTGGAAATTGAGCACACTGAATCTGGAAATCAAGGAGACAATAACGACACCACCTACCTCTTCTCAAGCACCTTTCATGAGTAGATCTTAAAGCGCTTTACAAAGGAGGTCTGCATTGTTCTCTCCATTTTACAGATGGGGAAACTGAGGCACGATAATGATGGACCCTCACAATATCGTTTGGACAGAGCTATTTTTCAGAACAGAACTAAGGGCCTCATCGGTGAGTGACATTAACATCCCTGAACATCTACAACACTAATGGACTGTAAGCCCCTTACTGTTCCTCCCGAGCATGGACACACCTCATCCTCACTCTCCTCTTCCCCTTTGTTGCCTTTCTTCTTCTTCTTCTTGTCGTCTTCCTTCTTTTTCTCTCTCTCGGGGATGATGTTATCAATCCAGGCCAGGTCGTGTTGGGAAAAGACGAAATCCAGCATTTTCCTCACTAAGATTAAGGCTAAAATCTAAGGGAGGTGGGGGTGAGAGGGAAGGGAGAGAGATTTAAACAACCGCTCCCAGCGCGGACAGAGCAGATCCAGATTCGGGATTAGATTCCATTGAAGAAAACAGGCCAGACTCCGAATGGCGCTACAGTGACAAAACACAGTGGGGGAGGGGCAGTTGTGGGGCCGACCAGTGCAGAACAGAGAAGGGGGCATGGAGCTTCTGGCTGAGGGCACCAAGAACAGCTGCTATCCTCTCAGGACGCGCTATGGAACCTTGGCGGCCCCACAGAGAACCGTGGCTGGTGACACAAAACACTCCCCATGCGGGAAACTTTAGGGAACTTAATGGATCTGCATCAGAAGGGCTGAAGTGACTCGAACCAAGGGATTCAAGGGATGTCAAACCCCAGACTGACACCTCCTTTCATCTTTGGAGAAGGCACCTGCTAATACCTAGGGTGACCAGATGTCCCGATTTTATAGGGACAGTCCCGATTTTTGGGTCTTTTTCTTATATAGGCTCCTATTACCCCCCACCCCATCCTGATTTTTCACACTTGCTGTCTGGTCGCCCTACTAATACCGGTCACTTCATGGAGTGCTGACTGCGTCCCAGGAAGACGAGCTAGTCTCCTTAGTTCTAACTCAAGGATACGGTGAAAGGCTGAGCTAGAGGGAAGCCAGGAAGATCAGCTGATAGAAGGCTTTTGACACTCAGAAAAACAGACCTGCTGCCTTAAGGCTCTGGTCTTTAAAAATAAAGACAAAGCCCAGGAAGATCAGTGGTTGTATCCCTCTTGGGGATGGGGCAGAGGGGACTGCATGGGGACCCCAGCTGCTCACCCCCTCCCCACACCGTCTGTCCCAAGGATCTTCCGAGTGAGCGCAGAGGCCCTACCATCACAGGGAAGATAATAGCCGCCACAGTGGACTTCAGGATCCAGAGGATGGCTAGGCAGATGATCTGCACCAGGGTGAAGAGGTGGATCCGCCGCAGGGGCACATGGCGAAGGAAGGCGTAGTCAGGCTGGTGCTTGGCTGGCATCAGGAAGAGCTTGCAGCGGTCCCAGAACTGCCAGGGAAAAGCAGCACGTTATTCGCCATCCCTGAGTAAAGGCTGAGCTGGGCTTGGTTCTGAAACGAGCAACTGTCAAGTGCTCCATGCTGGCTGGAGAGGAGAGTGCTGCACGGACACCTGCTGAAGGTTTTGGCTCAGAATGGTCCTTACTTGGCCCCAAATTAGGCCAACTTCCCACTAAGTCCAATGGGAGATTTGCCTGAATGAGGACTTCAGCTCTAGCCCAATGGGCTGCTACAAAGATTTCAAGGCCAGAAGGGACCTTTATGATCAGCTAGTCTGACCTCCTGCATTACACCACCAGAAAACTTCCCCTGAATAATGCCTTCTGAAGTAGATCAACTCTTTGTATCTTTTACACGATACGTTCTCACCTGGAGAGGGTCATTGCAATCCAGTTTGTGGTTGCACATGTTAAGACTGGGTAATTGGACCTCATGCTTCAGGGCATATACTGATTGTCACTAGAGGTCAGGAAGGAATTCCAGCCCCCATCTACCTCCCTGCCAAATGTATCACTGTATGCGTAGCCAAGTGAATTATTGGGTAAGAGTTGCGGGGTGGGGGTGGGGGTTACCTTCCTCTGAAGCCTCTGGTATTGGTCACAGCTAGAGACAGGAGCAGGATCTGCTCTGGAAATCCTATGTTCTAATCATATAAAGCATTAGCCAGGAAAATGATCTTTCCTTGTTTGTGCAGTGCTAATACTCATTGGTGGTTTCCACAAACAAACTCTTCAGTTCGGATTTATGCTCCCGGGAGCTAAAGCTACGGCATCCGCCTTAAAATAGTTTCTGAAGTTCAGACCATATTAACCTGGAGCCTAATTTTAGCTTAAATATAGCTTTAACCTCCATTTCAAAAACCAACAACAAAAACCAACAAAACAAAGTGATTAAGACTCAGTGGGCCAAATTCCTTTCCGGTAACACCATTACAGTCAGTGACATTACACGAGGGATAAACTCTGTCCCACTATGTTTAAACTGAAATTATCCTTAGGGTTAACATGAATTGCATGTCAAAAAATCCTGGTTGTCATTTAAGGAATTGCTGTATATCATATATCCAGAGGGCAGCTCCTGTCCAACTGACCCAACCTCACTTCTATCCATCCACCCTTCATCACTGTAGTATCTAGCATCACAAGAGCTGGGATGTTTGCGTTCAGACACCACTCTGCAGAGCTCGGAGTGAAGCAAGCGGGCATGAGTCCCATGGAGGGCTTTGCTGCATCCAGAGGTCCACTGCCAGCTAAATCCAGCAGCGCTCACAGAATGTTCCGAGAATGACCAATTCTTGGTGCTGAGCCAAAGGCTCTTTAAAAGCTCAACGTTTTAGTAATTTCAAATATGGCCTGATTAAATTTCAGCCTCTCCTTTCCAGGAACAGCCCTTAATCAGTCAGGCAATAAACCATGTGTCTGGATGAGTCAATCTCCCTGCACCTTGTAGTACCTTCACTCGGGCTCCAAGTTGTGTGTCAATTTCCCAATGCAAGGCATGTCTGCAGTCGATGGGCAGGGGTGGATTATGCGCCGGAAGGGAAGAGGGATTTGAGAAAGCTTTTCCACCATAAGCAGAACGACGTTCATAGCATCAACCACTGCCTTCTCCCTCTCCCCCAAGCAGAGCTTTCTATAACTGAGAAAGGGCAAAGATCCAGAGACTCCCTGAAATTCTCTTACGGCCAATCTTCTTTATGTGGAAAATGCTCAGATACTATGCTGATGGGCCACAGTACCAAACCCTAAGACAGACAGAAGTCTCAGGAAATGTATCCCATTTACTCTCAGTGCTCTGAGCCTCCCCTTGACCACAGATCTCTCTAGCAGTTGGAAGGACCCAATTCTGCCCTTACCTATACAGGGGGTTGCCTGTGGGTCCATTCAGTTTCCTCTGCAGCCAACTTATTAGTATGAGCAATAGATGATTCCGTTTTATCGAAGTGGCGTAAACAGATGAGGAGGAGAATGATGGGGACTGGGAATATGGTAGCAGCACATGAAGGGAACAAGCTCAGTAGCACAGATTAAATTCTTACCTGAATGCCATTCAGAGAGGCAACTCCCATGTAGAGAAAGACACCATACAGCACCGGCATCGGAATATACTGTGGGCAGAGGAAAAACAAGCACGCAGTGCTTAGATGTCTCCTGTGAACTACTGCAGAAAGGACATTTCTAGCAGTGTTTGTCCAGAACGACAACCTGGGGAAATCCTGGCTGAAAAACAACCCTGGTCCATAATCAAGCAGATAGATGCTAGAGTGACAGGGTATTACCGATACCATATAGAGAAGAGGCATAACGAATGCCCGGGGTTGCTTCTGGGGAGATGCAGCCACACGCTGTCCCTTACTCAAGTCTCAATTGAGCCCTACATTTGGAGGTTTTTTCCCCTTTTGTAAAAATGTTCAAAATTTTCTACTGCGCTTGACTTGAAGTGGCCCACATCTGAGCCGAGCACACAGGATACAGCTCTGATGTTTTGCGGAGGTCAAGCCAGACCTGTAAGGGGCCGTGTCACCACCTGCCCCGTTACTCTGGGTGCTGTGAAATGCTATGCTGGTCTGGCTCACAGCCCTGACACAGAACGCCAGCAGGCAAGCATGCAGGTTACCCCCTGGCTTCCCCTGCCCAGTTCTTTTTTGCAGCGTGACCCCAACACCCTCCCAGTCCTGAATTCCCCCCAAGCCATCTGCCAGCGTGACGCTCTGCTGATGTTCCCAGAACTGAGAGTTACTGGGTACATCTACACTGTGATAAAAGACCCATGGCAAAGCTGCGGCTGGCTCAGATCAGTGGAACTCGGGATATGGGGCTTTAAAAGGGGCTATAAAATTGCAATGCAGACATTCGGGTTCAGGCTGGACCCTGGGCTCTGGGACTGTCCCTGACACACCAGCTCATCTGCCGTGCCAGCAAACTCTTCAGTACTCTGCTAGGCCAAACCTTGCCTTCAGATAATAAACAGTGACCTCCAAGTCTCAAGATCCCCAGAGACACTTCCCTGCAGTGTCCAGCCTCCTCCTGGGTCACTCACAGAAGTTATTAAGTTCGCTGCTTGTGGTGGGGCGATTACCCCACACCTAGAGAGACTGGGCTGCGGCAGGCCTAGGCGCCTGCGTAGACGCGCGGCCAATCAGAAGAGGGCTTACTGGGAGCCAATAAGAAGACAGATTGGAGCCAGCCAATCAGGGCCCGGCTTAGCCATATAAAAGGCTGCCCAGAGCAGGAGCAGTCAGTCTGTCCCAGGCCTTCAGAGGGGAAGGTCTGTCTCCAGAGCTGGGAGGCCAGCACCACGGACAGCGCAGTGCAGGCCAGCCTGAGAGAGTGGGAGAAGGCCCTACTCCATAGCCTGCTAGGCGGCAGGCCTGGGAGGAGGAGGCCTAGTGTAGTGAAGGGCTGATGGGGAAGCGGTCCAGAGGGATAGTCAGAGGAGGAAGGAGAAGGAAGACAGTGAGACTGTCACACGAGGGCCTCTGGACTGGGACTCAGAGTAGTGGGCGGGCCTGAGTCTCCCCCCCCCCTTTTTCCCCCTTTGTTTGCTGTGCTACCCCACGCGCAGCCACGGGCCGCAGGGAGCGGCCGGTCAGAACCACACCAGATCCTAGACGGTGAGGATCGGACTTGAAGGTGTGGGGCTGTTGTTTACCCCCACCCCGGAAGGGGGTGTGATTGGACAAAGGGACACTGTCGGAGGGCAGTGCTCCGGAAGAGGACGCCGACGTTGGGAGCAACGCAAGTCCGTGCACCCCACAGAGGCGCGACGACAGGCGGAACGCCACCCAAAGAGGGCGCTCTACTGGCGCAAAACTAATTCCCCGAAGCGGCCAGGAGGAGGCGCCACAGCGGTGAGTTACTGACCCTGTCACACTGCTCCTTTAAAGAGATATGAACAGCAGTTTTCTAATTGAATGGGATTTGACAATTTCAGTCACAGCACTGAATAGGTTTAGAGTAAAAGTGGATCGAGTATATTTAACAAAAGGACATAGGATTAAGGGATACCAACAATAAAGACAGAAAGGATTGCCAGCAAACAAAGGTAAACATACACTTCTAAAATGAAAATTTAATTTCAGCCAGTTACAGTCTTTGTCTAAGCAGGTTTCTCATCTATGTTCAGTTTCCAGAGACTTTAACCCCCTTGGTTGAAAGATCCACTTTTCTCAGATGAACAAGAGGCCTGGCCTCTTATCTGCCCAGTAAGGAATAATTATGGGGTTCTCTCCCCTTTCTTTTCACAGGCCAGTAAACCTTGGAAAAATATTCTTTGACAAGCAAGCCTAGACAAAGGCCCCTTTCTGTGCTGACTGGTGTAGCCTCCATGCTGTCTTCCTCCCCGCGGGTGAGTTTTACAATGCAAATATTCTCTTCCCGCACCTTCGATACAAATGAATAGTCCACTGAATTTGGCCACATTTGGGGCAAGGTGTTGGCCTCTTTCCTTTGCCGGAAGAAAACCTGTTTATCGACTCCCCCTCGAGATGCCTGGTTTAAACACATTTTAGTCACATATTTTCGGCATATATTTAAAGTCATTTGTGGATTTACCATACACACATCATGCAATAATGTTAACCATCAGTGAGTTATTAGTTGTTCAAGGCTATATTACCTGCCACCTTTTGGGTAAATATCATGAAAACAGTGCGTTAGGTGTAGTAAGTGAGTCAGGCCTGACAAGAGATGCTGACATATTAGTGCAGAGGCGGATTACCATTTTGTGGGGCCCTGGGCCAGAGCAAGTGGGGGCTCCTCCCCACCTCTTCCACCTGCAGTCGTCCCTCCCCCTACGCTCCTGCTGGGAGCAGGTCAGGGTGCGGGGACACCTATTTTTCCAGGGCCCATCAATTGGCCTGGGGCCCCTGGGCATAGGCCCCGTTGGCCCAGTGGCTAATCCACCATTGCATTAGTGAACCACCAAAGGCCACAATGTTTTACTACATTTAGGATCACTATTTGCTGTTTGAACAGGACCTAGAAAATCTGATGGTAACAGTTTGAAAATAATGGCTAACACTCATTTGTAAACCCTATAACAGTCAAAGCCATCCTGAATTTATTTGGTACTCATATCAAGAAGAGATTACTACTATTATGGTCAACTGGTTAGTGTTCCTTCTATGAGACAGAAAGAACTGCACAACTGTGTGTCATAGGCTCTGTATCACTAAAGAAGATTCTCCTTTAGCTCAAGTGGCAAGGAGAAGAAGGATCTGCTTTCTCTCCACATGAAGTTCTGAGTGACCATGGCACATAGCATAGCGAGCCAAAATGGGATGGGAGCCAGGCTACGATCCAGTGCATGGGGTAATATGCTGTGGGATTCCGAGACCCTTCTCTGACACAGTTATCCAGACGACAAAATAAGCGCTTTCCACTGTATCCCAACAATACCTCTCTGGGCCATTATTTCAGCACAGACCTGTAGTCTGCTTGGTGTCTTATAGGTATCTGAATGCTGACTGGGCCCCTGGACCTTCATCAGCAAACTGTGCAGTGAAGAACGTTGTATGAAGTAGAAAGAGGAAATTTTACCTTCAGAATTGGAGCCAGGAAGACTGATATCCCAGTCAGGACAAAGACAATGATTCCGGTGACTCTCTGCTCCCTGACAAAGAACAAAGACAGGCAGAGTGAAATGTGGCATCAGGTAGGACAATTTCTTGTGTTTGCCTTATGTTCCTATGATGAAATGAATGGCTGGGACATTGAGAACCAATGGGTATGTGGGGCTGCTGGCCTGTCTCCCTAGCCCAGGAAAGACCAACACCATGCCCAGTCTCTAGGAGCATGATTTATTCATTTAAACACAACTCCCAACCTAAGCAGGCCGCAGGACCCAGAGGCCTTTCCCCATGCATCTCTTCCCCCTAACTCCGGCGCCTGCCACAAGCACTAACCTCCACCTCTAGCTCTCCCTCCTCCCAACTGAGCTCTCTCAGCCCCTCATAGAAAACATCTGACCCCTTCCAGCTGGGTCTGATAATCTAAACAGGCTAAGCTGGCCACAGGCCCGCTGGCCTTGAAAGATGACCCCGTTATAGTGCCAGATATCTATGGAGAGGAATCTAGACAGATGGACATATATGGGGATAGACAACCAGCCAGCCTGCCTCTAGTTAGGTTTTCATTACAACATTCCTCTCTTCTGCTCTCTGCTCCTGTAGCAGTCTCCCTGGTGTGATCCTTAACTCCCTCCTACTCTGGTCTGTTTGTCAGCCCATTTCTTTACTGAATTTCTCTCCCCTTCTCATAGCCTTTTCTTTGTGAGAAATAAAACCCAGAAACCTTCGAGGTCTGAGTCGAACTTTAAAACCCACAGCATTTGAGAGGATTCAGTATTTGGCAAAACAAATCCAGAGATTGCCTCGACCCCACTGGTCCTGCAAACGCCCCAGTTTGCAACATTTTAGAGGGCCTTAAAAGCACTTTCGTGGCACTCCCAAAGTCATCACATCACCAGACAGGAGTTTAGCTAAAGAGGGAAAGCCCGTATGTCCCACTGACTTTCAATGAGACTTAGCCTCCTTTTGAAGAAGGCTCTTCGGTAAATCTGCCAAATTTCGGCCAATCCTGGACCTCTCCTTATTTTGTTGCTAGAGCTGCAGGGCTCCACATCTGTGGCAGGGTCTTTGGCTCACACGGAACTTAACCCTTGTGCATTCTGGCACACGGTATATTCTGGGTCTTTCCCTCTGCTGTGCACCATCGTGACACATCTACTCACAGTGGATAATGCTGCTACACCTTAAGCTACAGGGAGAGACCAGATGCTTGGGGACTCCACCAGGGATAGGCTGAAATGATAGTGTGAGGTTTCCTGCTCATGGTCCATGTGGTCCAGAGCAGGAGCTGGATGGCATGGAGAGAGCATGGGAATTAGGGGGTTTCCATTTTAATTTGGCTGAACATTACAAGTTCCTATCATCTTCCTCCACACACACTGCCAACATAGCCCAGCCTCTGGGCCCGATTCTCCACATGTCTTACACCTTGTACTTTACCCCCATGCTAAGTGAGCAAGAAATGGGTGCCACACACTAGCACTGGTGTGGAGAGCTCTGCTCTGGGGGTGTTTTACAGTCACTATGCATGGGAATCAGTGGCTACAAAAGACACAAAGGGCAGGGGAGAATCTGGACTGTTACTTAGGTCTGCCCCTATTGCAAAGAGGTTTGGGGCAGGTAAGGAGGAAAAGGGTTTGCATGCTGCACCCTGCCCATTATGCCCAGAGGCTCTTAATGGAATCACTTTGCAGGCACCCACAATTTACTGTCCTGCAATGAGATGGTGCAGAATACAGCTCTTCTGTGGAACATCGCAAATCAACTATTGGAGGTGCTGAAAATGTGGCTCCCATTTCTGTAGCTAGAAACATACCGGGATTACAACCTACCTGACGCGCATGCGGCTATGCAGTGCCCTTGGCCTCCGCTCTCCAAATCAAAGCAGCTGCACGCTAGACTTGGAAGTGAACGGATAGTGTCACGGCCTTGTGAGAGTCCTCACCTCACTCCCAGGAACTGTGGCTGCTCCCCTGGCGCGCTGGTCTCCGTCTCCATCTTTAAGCTGTCGATGTGGGCTATGGAAATGACCGTGGCAGCTACGTACCAAGGCAGCCCCATGAATGAGCACACGGCCATCAGGACCCCCACCCAGAACAAGTCCAGGTGATAGCCTGCCGCTTTCTGCAACAGAGTGGCAGAACAGGTTTCTGGTTAGGCAACGGAGGCCTGGCCCCATCCTCTCTGCTCCAGAGTGTGAAATGTTTAACACTGCTTCCAAGTGGGGATTTTCAAGAGGAGAGCAAGGGAGCTCGGCACCCAGCTCCCATTGAGTTTCAGTGGAAGTTGGAGGCCAAACTCCCTTCAGTTCCTTTGAACATCCCTGTCTAAAGAACTACAGAGACTGAGCTTTTCTCCCTTCAATTTCAGAAGTGCTCTAATTTCACCAAAAAAACCCAATGAAATGTAAGGGGTTTACACCTGAAAATAGAACCAGTTTGAGGAGAACATAGGAATTATTATTTATTTGTATTCCCGCAGCTCCTAGGAACCCCACTCATGGATCCTGCTGTGCCTGGCACTGTACAAACAGAATAAGACAGTTCCTGCTCTAATTGCCAGACTGGATCAGACCAGTGGTCCACATTGCCCAGCATCCTATCTCTGACAATGGGCAGAATCTGCTGCTTCAGCGGAAGGTTTAAGATATCCCCGCGTGGACAATTACGGAATCATTTGCAGTTGCATCCCTGACCTCCTTTTAGAGTTTGGCTTATATCCCTCCCATATCTTATCTTGATAATTAAAGAGCTCAATTTTTGCAGCTAATCCCTGGTATTAAGATCCAAAAGGTTAACAAAACAGCCATAGTTTTAGTGGCCATATGGTGGGTGACACGCTGGAATTCTGTTGTAGTAGGACCTTGCTAGTTTTCCCTTTGATAATCTGCACAATGCAGAGCTCACATCCAAAATCCCTATCGCCTCTCCACATTTCTCCAAGATTTAAGATTCATTTCTTCAGAGAACACACTTTAGAATGCACCAGGACACACCACACTTAAATAATTACAGCTACCCTGCCTTTGTTGAATAAAAGGAGCAGCACAGGATTCATTAACTTCTTGAATCTCACCTAGACCCTAGTTTTGAGTAGCATAGTCCTGGCCTTCTGTCCAGGGGTGAAGCTCACCCCAAATGAACAAATGGATAGGTAAGCACTGATTCCAATCAATAGAGCACCAAATTTTACCCTTACATGTGCCGTGTTACTTCTGATGAAGCACATGTGTAATCAAGGGTAGAAGATGGCCCAGTTTCTGGTCTTCTCTATGGTTTGTTGAATAGGTTTACATCAGTTCATAGAATATCAGGGCTGGAAGGGACTTTAAGAGGTCATCTAGTCCAACCCCCATCTCAAAGCAGGACCAATCCCCTGACAGTTTTTTTTTGCCCCAGATCCCTAAATAGCCTCCTCAAGGATTGAACTCACAACCCTGGGTTTAGTAGGCCAATGCTCAAACCACTGAGTATCCCTTCAGATACTGTTAAAAGCCATACCCTCAGTTTGTGCTCCTTCCTATTGACTATGACAGCTGTGATTTGCTGGTCCATGAAGATCAAGATGGTAACCAGCAGAGCTGGAAGGGCGCTGGCCAAGTAGATCCACCATGGATTCTTACCGAACGGGAACACAAACCATCCTCGATCTAAGCGAGTGGGCTAAAAACAGAGCAAGGCAAGGGTTATTGTATGCCGCTTTCTGACTCCGGGTCATAAAAATTACATTTCAGGAAAATGCCATTGCATTTGGGCAAATTTGTATAAAATCTTGGAAGAGTACGAAAACCTGAGTCTGTTGGGAGTGCAATCTTGTTCCAGGACAATCAGTACCTAATCCACATTGGGAACTGACCGCCACCCTCCTGAGCCACTGGATAACCATTCTAACCCACAATCACAGTGGGGGGAACTGGCTAGCAGGTATGCACATCACTTCCCCCACCGGATGGAATTAGAATTGCTCAAATGTGGGTCATGGCCACAGGCACTGTGCCACTAACATTCAAGAGATCCTCCTTTAGCTCAAGTGCTAGGGGCCTGGGCTTTGGCAGCCGGAAGTGCTGTGGGGGTTCTGTCTCCCTTCCAGCATGGTTTTCTGAACGACCCTAGTGCAGAGCATAGTGACAAACATTGTCTCATTGTGTCTCGTGCTCCCCCAATCTATTTACTGCATGGCCCGGTCTACACTACAAAGTTTTACCAGCATAGCTATGTTGGTTAGGGGTGTGAATAAAAACATCTCTAACAGACACCACTATGACGACAAAATGTGTAGTTACAACTTATAACAGCAAGAGTCCTTTTGCTGGTATACCCTGTGTCTCCACAAGGGGACTCTAGCCAGTGTAGTGTAGACACGCCCTGAGTCACAGACCACGTCTACACTAGGAGCACTGTCCTGATATGCTATATGGGCAAAGCGCTCCTGGCATGGATACTGCTTATGTCAGCAAAGCTGCACTCTGGACTGGCATTGTTAAACCATCCCACACGAGGGAAACAAGCTAGATTGGTAAAAACGCAACTTAGCTGTGTCTACACTAGAGGCTTTTGCTGGCACTACTTGTCGGTCAGGGATCACACCTCTTCACACCCCTACAGTGTAGACATAGCTTTATGCTTAGGCTTGGTCTACACTTAAAAGTGAGGTCAACATAGCTACGTCCATCAGGGGTTCCTTTCAACACCACCCCTCGAGGTGCTATTATCATAAAATAATTAACAGTAACAATAAATAACTGACATCCTAACACAGCTGCAGATTTGTAACAATACACATATTGTCAGAGAGCGCTGAATACTTCGAAAGGGACGCTAGTTCTTTTACCTTAAAATCAGTAGGCACTTGCAGTTTAGGAGTATTCAGTCCAAACAATACATCGAGACCAACAAACATTAGTATGGACATGAAGATAGAGAAGTCACTAATAAGTTTACGTAGCTACAGAGAGAGGGAGAGAACACAAATCAACACAAAGAAAAGGCAGAAAAGTGGCGGAGTTTGAGCATTAATCAGAGAATGAAAATAATTCATGTGAGACGCAGTGTTAGCTAATTCATTTCAACAGAGAAATGGAATGGATATTTACTGATATCAATATCATCTTGCTTCAGCAGGGGTCGGAGTCATTCCCTAGTGAATCATGAATATCTACCTAAGGTACTCATATGGACTCTGTTACCTTGTGACCACCTCCCATTCTTTAATGGGGATGCTATAACCCCATATTATAGAGGGGAAACTTAGGCACAGAGAGACTAAGTGACTTGCCCAAGGTCACATAAGAAGTCTGTGGCAGAGCAGGGAATTGACCACAGGTCTAGTCCCATCCTGGCTCCCTAACCACTGACTCAACCTTTCCATCCCCTGCTCTAATCAATGTATATTGTGTGCCAGGGATAAACTTCTTTCTATGTGATGTTTGCACATATATTACTGAGGCTGGATGTTCAATGTCCATAAATTTGATGGCTGGGGAAGATGGGGTGCTCAAGAAATGTTTTTGCCAATAATTTCACCACTGAAAAAATCAGATCAGCCAATAAAGTGTCTTGGAAACCGAATCCTTTTCATCCCATTCCCAATGTAGCTGTTGGAAGGACAGTCTCAAGGGTTAGCTGGAAAGGAATTGGAAGGGATAGAAATCAGGAGAGAAAAGAACCTCAAAACCGCTACATTCGAACCTTAATTATACTGGGAACATGCAGCTTTGGAGTGTCCAGGCCAAACCAGGCATCTATTCCACAGAACAGCAGAATGGAGAAGACAATGGAAAAATCAGCAATGAAGGCCCTGACCTGGAGGCAGATGGGGTTGGGAGGGAAAGGCTGGTTAAACAGGGTGGCTTACAGATCTCCAAGCATGCAGTACACCACTGGGACATTAGGAGACAAACAGGTCCGATCTCATTCTCATCCAGGTGTAACTCTGTTGACGTCAAAGGAGTTACTTTTGATTTTCACTGGTGTAAGTCAGAGCATCCACATCAGCATTACCAGTTCTCATGATTTTATTATTAAACCCTAAGCTCCTGGAGTCATGTGAATATGTGAGACTTTCAGCTTTCATTTAAATGTTCCTAGTCCTTCTGGTTGTGGAGAAAAGCTTGGAAATGTGACCCAAGCGCAGCTTAAAAGCTCACAAATCAGAAGGCAAATTAAAATAAAACAAAAAAAAAAGCTTATGATTTCAGGTTGGCAATATTGGCATATTGCTTTATTAAAACATCAAATCCTCAACTGAAATCTGGAAGAGGGTTTTTAAATGGCAGCAACTTGTAGTTTTTAGCAAGTTAATGCAAAGTTTGAAGAAAGTTAATTTATCAGATGTAGAAAAAATAAACGCAGAAACATGGATCAGCCTCTATTCCTCATAATTGGCAGAAATATCAGCCAGTGGTGGCTCGGATTCTGCTACTTTTAAATGAATTGTATGCATAGAAAAAGTTCAAGAATCTTTTAGAGAGATGCAGACTTCACAGAAATGGGAAGTGAAAAGTATATGGGCATCTTAAATTTACCCTGAATTTTAAATGTTGTTAAAAACTTGCCATTATAAAAGCTAAGACCAATAAAAGGACAACTCAAAAAAGGCCTCCTAATGAAAGCAGTATGCAGTGTTTGCAGCCCAAACATTGCTACATCTGAAAGTGAAATGGGCCATAAATAAAAGCAAAACTGGCTTCATAGATTTTCATTGTCCTAAGTAGGTGAAATGCAAAAAACTCAACAGAGAACATCCATAGCAAGAAGCATACGGGATATTTAAAATTCTTTCATGTTTAATAATTTAAAGGACACCTGCTGGATAGGTTAAGCTCAGAATTTTGTTGTTGTAAAATAAAGTGTGTGGAAGGGAAGGCTAAAAGCTAATATGAAAATGTTTGCATGGATTTCTATAAAATAAAATTAATCTTCTGTACTCTATTGCACATTCTTTTGAACAGGTGTCTAATTACAAATCATGGGGCAAGCTAAAGAGATGTTCATAATAATAAAAACTCCAAACACCCAAACTAGAAATCTTGCATGCTTCTACTTCTTTTTCATATTCCTCCCCCCATCCCCACTCTGACCTGCACATTTGTTCAATCAGACCCTGATCCTGCAATTAGATCTACCCAAATCTGTGCCTGTAGAGAAGCCCTCTGACTTTGATGGGACAACACACAGGCATAAGAGTCTGTCCATGCAGATCCAAATGCAGGATTGGAGGCCAAGATCTGTATTTCAAGTTCCCCATGTCTCTCTGAAAGGGACCAGCTTACAACTTATGGTGGAAACTGAAATATAGATGGGTTTCATGGTCTTTGTATTTTTTCTTACCTTTGTAGGAAAGTAGCGACTGAACTTGAATTTCTTCAGCGTTACAGTCATGGAATAAGTCCCAAAGAAGAGGATGAAGGACATGAGGGCTAAGTCAGGAACAAATTTACAGGATTTCCCTACTAGGCTTCCGCCATACTTTAGACATTCCTTCTTACTCAGCTGGGTCCAGTCCAGAGCTGTTACATTAATAGCATTGTACTTGGAATCGAAGTGTTGAAGAGAATAAACCAAAATATTATTAATACATTTAGCAATTCTAGTGTGCAGGCAAATGCAATTAGTCATATGGCACTGCTTAGGAGCGCCACTATAATTCTGCGGAAAGTTAAAGTGCGCCATCAAACATACAGTGCAAAACATCACCGTCACCCGTAAGAACTTGGCTCAGAATCAACTTTATTTCAGAATTTGTATTATTCAACGTATTTCCTACAGTAAGTATAAGGATAACTGTAAATAGAAGTAACGATATCCCTTTATCCAACAGCAAAATTGGCAAGTTTTTAAGGGTGACCACTGTCGTGACATTAAACGTCAGCGGCGCTAAACCAGATAAGAACCATGTCTCTTAATAATGAGGCATCCAGAGCTTATCTGGTGCCCAGGTATTAAAAGATTTTTCAAAAAGTGCCTAGTGATTTTTGGATCCCCAACTTGAGACCGCTAAAAAGGGCCTGATTTTTGGAAAGTGCTCAGCACCCGCCTGTGAAAGTCAGATCCCTTTAAGGTATCTCAAGTTGGGCACCCGCAACCTGGGGCACCCAGAATCACTCACAACTTCTGAAAGTCTTGGTCATTGTTTGTATCTTGGCTAGGGTAAAATACACACCAATATAACAGTAACAATCTGTCCCATGGTTTTGGAGTCTCTCCTTATTCTAACTTGTGAGTGTAGACAAGCCCTAAACTGGTTTATAAATTGGTACAACTTTTCTAAGGGCTTGTCTACCCTTGAAAGTTAACTTGGACTAAGGTAGGGTGTGAATTTAAAGTCTAATAGCTAGTCCTGAATAACCGTGTGTAGATAAACCCTTGCTCTGGTGCATGTCCCACGTGGCTGGGAGCTCCTTAAGCCACAGCACACAGAATTTCACTGGTTTAACTTAAAGTGTGATTTTAAATTGAGTTAAACCACTGTGGAGGGTCTTTTTTCGGTTTAAACCAGGCTCATTTCAATTTCAAGTCAGTCAGCTAGGAACAGCTTTTGTTTCAACTGAAATAACCTGCTCTTAAATGGAAATAAGCGTGTCCATGCAGAGGTTTGCTCTGGTTTAAATAAGCCAGTGCAAGTTTGTGCATAGAGAGGCCTCACATTCAATGGTGAGGTCCGCGCTTTATAAGTGCTTGACTGATTGTGTATGCACTGCATACACAGCCACCCAGCGGAGATTAACTAGCCCAGCGTGCACTGCCGTGGATTCTTTGGCGCAGTCTGTTCTTTGGTGGTTTAGAATATCCTGGTTGGGCACGTGAAGGGATGTTGCCAGGCCATTGCAACTGGAACGAAGAGACACACGGTTCCCATTCCGCTCCTTCCCCAAAGCTGAACGTTAATTCCATGCCATGATTTTTAATTCATTCGGTTGGCAAGTCATAGAACTAAGAAGTTGATTTCTAAAGCGATCGCTGTAGGCTTTGATAGCATCCCTGGAAGAAGACTCTGACTGCCTTAGCTGGCGGATCCCCAGTTGTCCTACTTGCTTAGCCCAGAAAGAAAGTAAGGATCCAGAGAGCTCAGCTACCCGCTACTTGAATATACATAAAACAAAAGTACTTACCACAGAAATGTTAGTGTTGTTTGGTGCCAGCGGAGCTGAAGCATTGAACAATGTTGTATTCACTGCAGAAAAGGAGTTTGTTATTAAGGTTTTATATATATAAAACAAATAGTCAAATTCAATCCAGCATGGAAATCCTGTTTAAGCTGAGCAGACCCTGCTGGCTTGAACCAGTAACCGCCCTTCCATTCCCAGGAGAGAGCAAAAAACTCTGTGTTCAGTTCCCAGCAAGGGTTACCTAGTGTCCCACACAGCTGTGGGCCATTTAGACAGCTCTGTCTACATGGAAGGGAAAGAATGTAATGAAGTCTAGGATAAGCACATTATTACAGACCTGTTGGAAAGGGAGGGGGATGGGACCCAGGAGTGAAACCAGCATGAAGGGAAGAACACAGATTTTGGGAGCTAGAATGTAAACTCTGGTTCTAATTCCAGCAGCGACTTCTCCCGGATTAATATAGTGTGTGGCCTTCCATTTAGACCAGAAAATGACCCCTCGAGGGCCTCATTAGCAACTTGCCAGGAGCCCCAGAGATGCATTTCATTGTAAGAAAATGGAACAGATTGCATCTTACTTCATTATCCGAGGACGGGCGGCCCATGGAGACTACAGGTCCCATGGTGCAACACGTCATCTTAGGTCACGTGACCTCAGACTCAGCTCCCATGCATCTTGGGATTTGTGGTGTCAGTGGGCTTCCCCTTCACTTTAAATGACCACATTTGGTCCATGGACCACATTTGGCTGCAACCTAGGCCACTGTCAGAAGTGTTGCCTCTCAGCCTAAAGAAAAGAGTGGCCATATAAAAGAACCCGTTTTGGTTTTCTGGGTAGCTCCCAGGGAGATATATCAATGGGAGCCCCCCCGCCCCCCCGAATCAAATCAAGCAATGCCCCCTGCCATCCATTAGGAGACCTCTTCCAGCTCCCTGAATGCCCCCTCAGTTGTTCATTGTGTTCTTTGCCATTATAACATACAGTTGTGCTTACCACCAATTCAGAGAACGTATGACGCAGATGGGGTCCCTTCTTCAAAGCCTTCACTTTTCTGGATGTGGTATGGGGAGGGGATCATAGTTTGAAAGTTAATATGTCCATCTGAAAGAATTGCCATTCTTGGGGGAGAGGGCGCTGGAGAGAACCCAATGTCTCTTTCTCCTGGAGGGGGGGCTTACCCTCATTCTTAGAGGGTCACTCCTTCTGCAAGAACTTTGTGGCTTTTGGAGAGATCCACTGGGGACCACCTTTTTAGAAACAAGTTGGGAAAAAAAGAAACCCTTCTCTCTCCAGAAGCTGCGTTTGCTCAACAGGTCACCCCTCGTCTAGGGCAAATTTCTTCCATTGCCATCCTGGATTCTCTCTGCAAGAAAGAGGCTTCCCTCTCTAACCCCACCCAGCCATTTTCAAGGAGAAAATGGATGGAGAGACTTGGACCTCTTGCACTTGGAAACCCGAATAAAGAAAAACAAAACCACAGCACTAAGGATGGTACTTAGAGCACTTCTCTGGCGCCTTCTGTTGGAGGATTTTGAAGTGCTTAATTAAGCGACAATATCCTTGGTATGTGGGTATTATTCCACCCACTGTATAGATGGAAACTGAAGGACCGAGAGTTTAGGTGACTTTCCTAAGGAGGCAGAATGACTCAGAAGTAGAAACTGAACACGAGCTGGGAATTTCTGTTGTAAGCAACACCCATTGCCTGCTTAAAGAATACCCTGCAGAAGGATAAACTTACTGAAAAAAACCCTATGCATATTTACATGCGTTTTGAACCTAATTGTTTCACTGCTGCAGATGAACTTGTTAAAGTCATGAGGTTTCTTTTGGCAGGCATGGATTCATTATGGGAGCTGTAGTCTCCATGAGCCACCCATCCAGTTAACAATTCTTCATATATGTTAAAGGTTGTTATAAAGAGGGCAGCGATCAATTGTTCTCCATGACCACTGCAGGCAGAACCAAGAGTAATGGGCTTAATCTGCAGCAAAGGAGATTTAGATTAGATAGTAGAAAAAAATGTTTAACTATAAGGAGAGTTAGGCCCTGGAATAGGCTTCCAAGGGAGGTCGTGGAATCCCAGTCAGTGGAGGTCTTTAAGAACAGGTTAGACAAACACCTGTCAGAGATGGTCTAAAGTTGACTTGGTCCTGTCTCAGCTCAAGGGACTGGACCAGATGACCTCTTGAGATCCCTTCCAGCCCAACATTTCTATAATTCTGAAGGTGGCAAAACACATAACATCTAATGTCCTGCCTCAAGATGCTGTCATTCCTTTCCCCGATGAACTACACAGGATAATTAATGAAGGAGAAGTGATTGCTGGATTAGAATCAGAGCCCTTGGTGCTATCAAAACAATACTCCACCACCAGAGAAAAGGAAGGGAAAACTGAACTAATGTGACTTTTGGTTTGATTAACTCCAGACTTTACAATGTTAAAGGTTTCTTTCGATAACCTTTAGCTTTTCCAGAACCAGACATATTTGCGATTTCTACTGCTTTAAATTGTTCATTGCCCATCTTAAAGAACACTGTAGCATTGGCTGTATTTTTATGAGAAGGCCCATAAAAGTGCTTTACACAAATGGATATATTGGACTCGAGATAAAAGTAGGAGACATTAAAAAAATAAAAATAAAACAAAAGGGTAAGAGTATCAAATATTAAATAATTTTAATATTTATAAAGTGATACTCACTTGAGATTGAAAGCAGCCAAATAGATGTGTGCAGCAGAGACAAATATGGTACAAATCAGTTACAATAGTCAAAAATCAGAACTAACTAACAAAAATAAATAAAAGGACCAAAAGGAGATTAACACACACTCAATATCTGGAAGAGTGAAATGTCCAAATCTGACACCACTTTATTAGATGCCCAGAGCAACACGGGTGAAAGAACAAGTTTAAGTGTGGCTGCTGTTGGGAGGAGACTGAGGGTTTACAGCGTAGAAAAACTTCTAGAGAAGAATGGTGTTTCCATGTGGACTTTGGGGTTGCGTGTAACACAGGAGATACGTGTGGTTTTGGTTTGCTCAGCTGTTTTAAGTCACTTAAAATACATTTTATTATTAAATTAACTCAATGATGGTAAAAGATGCCAGCTTGACAGCTCTGGAGACTGAAATCCTTTGTCTGTCCAAAGAAGAGATACTGCATGGATGAAAAGAAGGCTAGTTGTCCACACAGACTTCGCCAACATGCCTCAAACTTTGTCCTGAAGGGACTGCCACTGGGAGTGAGAGTAATTCAGTCTCTGTAGGCTAGATCATGTTGTTTAGAGACACAGTCCAAAGGCAACAAGTGCCCTGTGACTCCCACGCGCTTCTGTATAGTTCACCTGTCACTACACCCCTATATGGGTTTGAGTTCAAAGGAAGCTATTACTACAGGAGACCATCCTGCTAAAAAGAATATTATGATGAAGCCAAAAACAAACATTATTTGGTGCTAATGTCCTCAGAAATCAGACAGTTGATTTAGTTCCCTCTAGTTCAAACCTGGATCCTAGATGGTGTTCACAGGAGACACATGTGAAATGTGTGGGTAGGTCTCAGAGCAGTTTGTGGGAACCCACTAACCCACCATTACAACTGGTTGTAATAGATGGGCGGTCTCAGAGGTCAAATGAGACATGGAGACTATGCTAGCAAATCATCCCTAGAGATGAAGGGCCTGATTCTGTTCTCACACTGATTTTAAACCAATGTAACTCCATGCTTGGAGTTTTTCCCAGTCAGAACCGAGGTTGCATGGGGGAAGCCTGCACTGCCACACTCGTCTTTTGGAGGACTAGTGGATTTCAGCTTGCACAGCTGTTGCCTCTGTCTACGGATGCCTTCCATTTGGGTATTGCTCAGCAATGTACGAAAAAGAAAGTGTTAGCAAATTTCTGCAGAAAGGTGTGTGTATGTGCAACATTTAATCAAATTGGAAAAGTTCACCATCGTTTGGGGAATATTTTTGGGGTAACTTTGCACATACGATAGTCCATTTCTTTTTTAAAACGGCCCGTGTCTCCCTCTGCATTGCACCAGACAGAGATAGGGAAATCTGAAGAGAGGGCCCTCTTCTATATTTAATGCTTCAAAAGGTCACTCAGGCTGTGCCCACGCAGGGGAAGCACTTTTTCAGACCCTACTATCACTAGCAGACCTGTGGTCACTGAGTGGGAAGTGCTGTTTCAGAAAAGAAGACTCAAAGGGTCAAATTCTACTCTGAGGGAGGGCCTGATCCTGCACCACCGCTGGTTTCTACAGCATCAGGTCCTTACATCACTTTAAATGAGAATCACTCCACTGAAGTCTGTGGAGTGACTCTAGATATGCAGTGACTTCACCAAGAACAGAATTTGATCCCCTAGCAGCAAGAAATTGCAGCCTCTCTAGTCAAGAGTTTTAAAACGTGGGAAGATTTAAGAAAAGCGATTAAAGATAGACCTGGAAAAGAAAGAGTTAGAATTTCTAAGCCAGTTTAAGAGGCTTGATTTTCCTCCCAAACAAATAGGCAACATTTTTGCGAAGACAGCCAATTTTTCAATCTCAGGAAAAACTCAATTTTCACTGAAAAAAAGGCTAAATAATCTAACCGTTTATGCAGACTGAAATTTAAGAGGCACTTTCAAGATTAAATTAATATATTTTTTTAAAAATCTCTTCTGATTAAAACTGGAATATAAAAAATTAATTTACTTTTCATTATTCATAAATTTTATTTGCATGGATTCAACTCAGTTTAGACTCAGTGAAAGTAGACTGCTCAGTTTCAGTGTATGTATGTTCAGTTTCACTTTCTGGCTCATTTGCACTAGGATGATGATGTTATATTTGAGTTTCTAAAAGTGTAGGATGATGATATTTAAAAAGTGTGTGTGTGTGTGCGTGCGCGTGAAATCAACGCAAATTTCTCCTGTTTTCCTCGAAATGTAAGTGTCCTGAAAATCTTTCTATTCGTATTAGTTGTGGTTCTTTCAAACAAAATCCAAACCTTTTGCCTTAAAATATTTGGCAGTTTCTCCAAACAGGAAGGGAATTCACTGAGATCTGCATGAGAGAGCTGGCTGGAAAATGAAGGGGTTTTCCTGCAGAAAATTCTGACTCTTCATAAAAAAAACCCCCTGATTTCCCCCATTTTTGGCAACTGAAAACTAATAAAATGTTGGCCAAAAAGTTGAAATTTTTTTTGTTTATCAAGACTTTAGTTTTCCAATGAGAAACTGAAATTTTTCAAGAAACAGACCCATTCTGGTAAAATGTTCATTTTTGGGTCAAAAATCCAGTTTTTCCAATAGACAAAAGTTCAGATAGAAATTTCTCAAACCAGCCCGGATGGATGATTCTGAAGGGAAAAAATTGGAGATGGTATGTGAGCTAGTGGTTGCACTAACTGTAGTAGCTAGCAGGACTTGGAATGGGCAGTAAAAATACATATAGTCATATATATATATATATATATATATATTATTTCTAAATCAACGAAAGGACATAGACTTGTAAGGGGGCTGGTTTCCTTCTCTAGCTTCCTCTGTCTCTCTGTCTGCATTCCATATGGTTGTGTCATGTACTCCGTGTTCTGCCGGAGAATTCCTGGCAGACAGCAGCCGTCAATATTTTGACATGCATCTTTCAGGATGGCACTGTACATATCACTGAGGTGACCTCACCAATTGCACGTTAACAGGAACAGGTTTCCAATCATATTAAACTGTAAATTCCAAGTCAGAAAATATTTTGTTTTTCAAAAAGAAAAGAGCTGCTGTTTTCTGTCCACATTTAGAGAATATGAAGGTACGTGTCAGCAAGGCAGCAAAAGGAAATTGCCCGTAGGACTCAAAGAAGCAGGCGAAGTCCCCACTCTGCTGCAAACGGGACATGCACACCCCAGATCTGATCCAAACTTAGCTCCTCCCCTTCCTGGAGTCTGTCTTTACTGTTATCTTATAACAACCAAACATAAATCTCTTAAGCTTTCTGTAAGGTTGTTCCTATAGTTTTTACCCTAGAGGACCACACACTGTCTCAGGCCCTAGTTCTTTTTGCCCCTCTAATACTGTAAGTGGGAACTAACAGGATCCCATCTGACAGTATGAGGTGTCAGAAACAGCTCTGCATCTTAACGCACCTGCAGATCCCTGCATGCCTGTGCGCCTTCCTGGAACCTGCCACTGTATTACAGCTCTATTTGACTTTTAATATATACTGCGGAAATGTCCCTTGCCCTCTCTCATCAGCTGCCTTGACTCTATCTGATACATCATGTATATCATGGAGAAACCTAACTCCAGTGATGCTCATGCACCAAGTATATTACCCTTGAAGTGTCAATGTTTTATTAAGTAAACTGAGCAATGGGCCCATGCACACACATAGCGCTTCCGTGGGAGAGCTAAGAATAGTACCCAAAAGTCCTAGCTCCGAGTTCCCTGCTCTAACCACTACCCCAAGCTCCAACACCAATGCTCCAATGGCATGCTCGTACTTCAAAGCACACTGCTGCATTATACCACTGCAAAAAGGATACACGTGAATCAAGTGAGAACAGAACACCACTGATTACCGCCTGGCAAGGAAACAATCCAGCGGGTTTCTGCAGAACTTGGACTGAATGCAATTGTGTGTCGGAAGAGGAATTTTTCTATTTCCTCTGAAGCATCTAATAAAGGATGCTAGAGATAGGATGCTAGAGACCTGGGTCGATGGACAATTGTTCTGTCTGGTATATGGGCATTCCTATGTTTCTACAAAAAAGGGGAAGAATGCTTATGCTGACAGCAGGTCTTTCTGAAAGGTTACTTGCTACTGATGTAGGAAAAAGCTTCAACAAACCAATATTTAACACGAGCAAAGCCAGCTAAAAGCTTCAGTGGTAGCATTTACTGCTCAGCAGATTTAATATTCGGATCAGACCAGTTTACCAACTTTGGCCAAGACATTTTAGAACACACTGTAGGAAACAAGCCAGCACTGGCTGAGGATATGGAAAGGTAGCCCCGTCAGTCACTAGTTTCTATGATTTTACAAGAATAAAGATGGCAAAGGACCAAACAAACCAAACTGTGCACAAATGCTCAGTGATGCACTTCAGTGCAGATAGATTTCGAGATGGGATATTACTTTTTTCCTCAGTCAGCTCAAAGGTGCAAACTGAAGTTCCAACAAGGCAACTTTGGCAGGATGAGCACAAGAAGCGAAACAGACACTGCAATGCAGAGCAGGGTGCTGCCAACATGAGAAAACACAATAATGACACCACTGAAGAATTCCAAGAGTCCATTCACTTTTTCTGGTCTTTGCTGAGGGCTTATCTCCACTACCGCTTAAGTCGATATAAGTGACGTCACTCAGGTATGTGAAAAAGCCACCCCTCTGAGCGACGTAACTCGACTTAAAGTGGTGTGCACACTGCACTAGATCAGCGGGAGACGCTCTCCTGCTGATATAGCTTCCCCTTCTCGTTGAGGTGGAGTAATGTCGTCGACAGGAAAGTGCTCTCCTGTTGCCACGGTGCGTCTTCGCCAGATGCACTCCAGCAGTGCAGCTGGGCCGATGGAGTGTGGTAGTGTAGATTAGCCCTGAATGAACTGTTGGTGAAAAAAAAAACTTAGAGATGCTTCCAGACCAAAACAACCCTGGAAGAACTTGCAGCAGTCAGTAGCATGTTTCTGCCTGCTCAGCTTCAGAGGAAACAAATATAGTCCCTAAGAATCTCCAGATATGGGGAACGTGAGTGGAGAGTCCTATATCGATTTAAGCCTCTACCAAGCATTCTAGCTGAATTCAGCAGAACACTTAAACAGGTGCTTAACTTTAAACATCTGCATAGTTTCATCAACTTCAGTCAGGCTACTTGTGTGCTTAACTTTAAGCGCATCTTAAGACTTTCACTGGATAAGGCCCAAGTGCTCAGCCCTTGCAGGGTCAAGCCCTTAGTTTAGAGATGAATGGCTGCAAGGTTGTTATAATGTGACACTCTTCGTAAGAAGAAAAAGAAAAGACATGAGGCTGGTGGCACAGTCAATGGTTTCACAAGTGAAATCGTGACATCATGGTACAGCATCACAACCCAGTGTCCTCCTGTTAAGATGATACGTCAACATGTGACATAAAAAGCTTGCTAAAAATAGTGATGCGGCTGCACCAATGTGTATTGGACCCAGAAGCTTCGCAGACCTAGCTAGAGTACAGCTAGTCCAGAAGTACACCTACTGGAGCTGCAAATCACACCCCAGGCTGCTGTGTAGACGTACCCACTGTGTCACAATGAGATGATGCAATATGCTCAGTCTAGGTATCCGTAACTGTGCTCATCAGCATGGTCTCTGAGCTGGAGGTGACACTGTACACAGTGTTGTGGTTTTTCAGTAGCACAAATGCCAATTGTTGATAACCATGAGTCAAGAAAAGAAACCAAAAAATGTGACAGATGTTACTTCTAGCATATCAGATAAGCAGCTAAACATGTAATGAAGTGCAATCAGATAGATGTCTATGGAGGTTATTTGGCATGCCAGTACTTATTTCTATTTCCAAAGTGTGTGTTGTCGTACCTTTCTACCTTCTCCTTCCATAGTTATTTTAAAATCTCCCAGAGCATTTTTCTCCCCTTAAATAAATCAGCAATTTTGAGGGAAAACGTTTCCTGATAACATTACAATAAATGACTCTGTTCTCTTCTGAGTGCTAGTAGTACTTTTGCGCTTCTGTGTAGTGTAATCTGAATTCTGGAGAATTTGGAAATTAACTTCCAAGAGCAAATATGAATATTGAGGATGAAATGAAAATAAAAAGCTGTTTGGGTTGGTTTTGGTGTGATAGAAATGAGCCTGAATTACAGCCTTCTTCAATACAGCCATTGGCAGAGAATGGGTACATCTTGGCTCTGGAAAAAGTTTGGTTTCCTGTCACCCAATGTCGTTTTGCTTTAATTGCCCTATCCCTTTGTATCTTTGCGGTGGTAGAAATCAGCACAATACTGGACGAAGCTGTTAAAAATCAGAACAAAAACCCCCACCCCCAACTCTGAGACAGACGCATTTCTAGAAAAGGACCAAGGGGTGAACCAGTCAAAAGGGTTGTGGAAACCTCGTGAATGTCCCACTGGAAGTCCTGTCACTGAGCACACTTAAAACTGGAGATGATAAAGCCTTTCAAGAATATACTCTTGGGAACAATCCAGCATTGGCTGGAAGTTGGATCTAACAAGTCTTCTCCATCCCTAATTCCTATGGTTTTAGGTCTGGCCATCTATAGAGGAGGTATTTTGCTACACGACCTCAGTGACCGGGGATGGGCTGGTCTGCCAAGGAGATTTTTTTTTTTTTATTAATTTTTTGCTCCCTTTTGGGAGCACTGCTCTAGGGAACCAGAGTAGAGAACATATTGCTGGTGGGGAGATCACTCCCCAAATCCCCGTTGGACAGAGACCATACTTTGTGGGATGACACTGTAATCCACCCAGAGATACTGTGACCATAGGTGAACGGGCACTGCCATCCTAACTGCTCTATTGTGGGGAGGAGGGGTGAAACTCTATCCAGGAATGTCCTTTGAAAGTGCAGCTGACCAAGATTTAATAATCTTATTGTCAGGAGATCTCAAAAGCACTTTACAAAGCAGGTCAGTATCATTTCCCCCATTTTTACAGATGGGGAAACTGAGGCACAGAGACTTGTCCAAGTTCACCCAGCAGGCCAGTGACAGAGCTGGGAAGAGAATCTAGGTCTCTTAAGTTCCAGTCCAGTGTTCTAACAACTAGGCAGCACTGCTTCCATTTAAAACAAGCTGCTGGAGTAAATCACCAAATGAAGCTCATGCAGCAAAGGCTACCCGCCCTTCCACCAGGTCGCAATTTGCAAGGACCAATCAGGAAGCTGTGCAGCACTCTCTCTCAAGAACTGGACCTCAGCATGACAGCTGCGTGGTTCAAGCAAATCGGCAATTTCAAAGTAAAATTCCCAACAGGGAATAGGACTTGGACTCACCTGGGTCAGGAGCAATGCACTCGCATTTGTACATGGTCACGTAGTCTGGTTTGAAGTCTGCATTGATAGGGTAATACTTAAAGGCGCCGATCATCTTCTTGATAGCATCATAGATGAATATAAAGCTGATGAGGGTGGAGAACCCCTCCTCAGTGAAGCGTGTGATGTACTTTATAATGAAGCTGGCGTCTGTAGCCACCAGGATAAGGCACTGTAGGGCAGAGTGTAAGCCGATCCACAGACGGAACTCCATGTAGTCTATGCTGTTGCCTCTGGAATTGTGCACAACAGAAGGTCAGAACAAAACAACAGCTCTGCTCAGGAAAGAGAGATACGGGAACTGAGGGCTCATGGAAAGTGTCACCGTATCTGATCTCCAGTGAAAGGAAGAGCCCGCCCCCCACAGGGGCCCTTTCACACCAATGATAATGGCCACCTTCTTGGGAAAAGAAACCAGAGTCTGTGTACTTATATGGCCTCCATTTCCATCCTCATCTATCCTTGAAACACCCCTGTGAAATAGGGTAATGCTGGTATCCCCAACTCAGAGGGGGAACTGAAGCACAGAGACTACGTGACTCGCCCAAGGTCACACAAGAAGTCTGTGGCAGAACAGGGAATTGAACCTAGGCCTCCAAAGTCCCAGTCTAGTGCCCTAATCACTGGCTCATCCTTCCTGTCTAGCTCTGTGAGGTACAAATAAGAGGCACAGGGATGGGGATGGAATCAAAGGAGCAATAGAAGAACCCCAGTAGGGGACACCAAGCAGAGAACGCCAGACAGGGTCTCTGCTCACCAAGGGAGTCATTCACAGGACAGGTCTGGCACGAGTTTCCTCACTCTGCCCTGCCAACGTGCCCCTAACCAGCGCAGCGGCTGCCACTGACAAGGGTCAGAGGTGACTCAGTCTCCATGGCCCATCCAGTCTTCGGCCATCGGGCTGAGACTGCCAAGACTGGGCCGGGGAGCGCTGGGCACCCTGTTAAGTCTCCTGGATCGATTGCTGATGCCCTGCCCAGTAAGCAAACCCGCTGGGGGAGCTCTCCCAGCAGCCGCCAAGGAGTAGAGAGAACTGTGGAGAAGCCAGGGAGAAGACGGCGGAGCTCCCTCTGTCTCCTGAGCACCTGCTTCAAGCTCCTGTTCTCACTGGGAGACCTGCAGAGCTGTGGAGAAGGCTCTCTAGGCCTCTTCTCTATGGTAGACCCACCTGGAATGCTGCCCACCACCATAATGACATGGCTAGAGGGACGCTATGTAGGCCTCAACAGTGACTGAACCTGCCCTGCTCTTGTGCCTCTGCCCCCTTTGGTGTTACCGCTGTGAGGGCCGCTATTCTGAGCGAGTTCCACCTACTTGCTGAAGTCGAAGAGTAGCTTTTCGAAGATGAGGATGGGCCCTGTGCTACTGAGGATAATGAGCGGCTGCCCGGCAAAGAAGCAGAACAGGGAGCCCGCCATCGCTGTGCCGAGGAAGCTCTCCATGACCCCCTTTGGGAAGAGAAACAATGTGAGGAGACAGTCAGACACGTGCCCTGGGTTGCACCAGAGGAGTCGTGCTGAGGGGAGGTCTAATCACAGAGCGTGGCTGCAGAACACATTCGCGCCAGTTCTCCTGCACGTTCTTCCCGGCCTGTGTCTCACTGGAATCAGGCAGCACAAGAATCCCCACTTCGTTCCTCAAAACACGGGTCAGCGCTTTGGGGCTGATACTAAGCCAAATGGGCGTTGGTGAATTACCACACTTAGCACAGGTGCCGTGCGACACACAGGCAGGGCAAACGCTGGCAGAAGCAATGATTTCATTACAGATTCGTATCACTGTGAGGTATCTGTGGGACTTGGACGTGGCGGTTTGGAGTCTGCAATCCCTCAAGTCTCCCCCTCAGGCTGAGTGACAGTTATGTCCATGTCTTAGCTAGGAATGGCTTTTCACACCACAGACCGCAGTGGAGTGGAAATCTCTCCCAGCCACAGGGCAGGGGTATTTACCTACCACATTAGGGAGGAGAACTGGCTGCAGCGCCAAAGGAACATGGCCTGCTGCATAGGGGTTATAGCCACCTGCTGTGAATCCTGCTACCTGCCACATGTGTAGCAAGGGGCAGAAGCTGCAACGTCTCACCATGCAGCACAGCTAAGGTACGTGCCAACAAAAGCCACCCTGCAAACATCGGGGCATCTGCGTCCAAACTTTTTGGCTGGGGTCCAGCTCTAATAATCCTTCGGAGGAGGAGGAGAGCTCCCCGGGCAGCTCTTTGGTTTACCTGGTAGTTGTCTGTAGCATCACCAAGCAGCCCCCCAAATGTTATGGCATTTGTGATGCAGCCCAGGTAAATGAAGAGGATGGCGGAGATAGACTGGATATGAAAGCCTTCGTAGAAATCACTGGGGAACCAGGGCAACTTCCTCTTGATATCCAAATACAGGCCGCCGCAAAACCTGGGGGAGACACGCAGAAGGGTCCCAGATGTGGCAATCCCATGAGCTCTGAGTGGAACTAGGCCATTTAGGATTATTATTTGCATTGTCATAAAGCCTGGGAGCCCCAGTCATGGCTCGGGACCGCGCTGCACTAGGTATTGTATAAATAGGGTGACCAGATGTCCCGATTTTATAGGGACAGTTGCGATTTTTGGGTCTTTTTCTTATATAGGATCCTATTACCCCCCAACCTGCTGTCCTGATTTTTCACACTTGCTGTTTGGTCACCCTAGGTATAAATGCATAACAAGGATGCGGCCCTGTCCCGAAGAGTTCACGAGGGTGTTTTATACCCTGTGATAGCAGGGGGTGACTGCAGTTTATGCAGACCTACCCGAGGCTGGCTTTAATCAAGCTTTAGTGGATTAGCCTCACAAGTAAGTACCCACAGTTCCAGGCGGGCTTGGAGTACTGGGTACTGGAGCTGGTGTTGCTCCAGCTCTCTTGGTCCAGTTGCTGTGCTAGCTTGATTAAAGCTCGCTCAGGTACGGCTACAAAAGCTGCAAACACATCCTGTGATTGCAGTATAGACATACCTTAAGTATGAGAGAACAGGTGAATGCAACGAACGGATGAGGAGGGCACAAGTAACCAATGAGGCCCAGGTAATCCGTACGCATCAGGGATTGCGTTCTAAGGCATGGATGTTTCTGTGGCACATGCCGACCCCAAGGCGGAATCTAGCCTGACACTTGCTCCTACTTTTCCTGGAAGCGTTTAGCCAGGAGACTAGGTCAAGCAAATTTTGCTTCTTGGCATTCAGCTGCAAGCATAAGCAATTGTGCATACATGTGAGCCCTTGGGTGGGCAACTCCCCATTGTGCACCCTCAAAAGCACTTTTGCACCAATACCCATCGTGCTGGCCTTCACCTTTGTAAGGATCTGTGTAAAACAAAGCATGACTGAGGCCTCATGGACACTTGGGGGGAGGGCAGTTTGGGAGGCGAGGACTAGGACCATTATCACCACTGGGGGCGTTGGGGAGTGTGCAGGGAGGGGGCAGAGGTGCTTGTATCTGGGGTGGGGAGGGGAATTTCATTTATCCTTGAAGGGGAAGGGAAGATGCCAGGCCAGAAGGTGGAGGAGGTTGTAGGAGAGGGCTGACAGCATATTGCCCCAAAGCACAGGACCCAGGCTGGCACCATGTGGCACTCTCACCAGTGCACTGCACAATGTTTCAGGGGCTGAGGCTCTGCTTACCTGCCCGTCCAGACAAGCTCTTCCCCAACTTCATGCACAGCTGGCATTTCTCCGTCGTCACTGCCACTGCCGCCCCCTCCACCTCCGCCGCCGCCGCCCCCTCCTGCCGCTCCTCCCGCGGTGCCGTTCATCTGCCCTGCTTCGTTCAGCGAGAACACTGATTTCCTGAGAGATGTTGGGGGCATGATTGGAACGACAGCGCTTCAGCAGCATCTCCCCTCACCCCAGGAAGGACTCAAAGCACTTTGCAACCAGTGGGAGTTTAGCCTCCCTGCCCCCCTGAGGTGTTGGTCATTCTTAATTCCCCTTTGTAGACGGGATAATCGAGTCACATGGAGGTGAAGCAACTTCTCCAAGGTCACACGGAGAATCAGGACTTCCAGGAGTCTTGACTCCCAAGAGCCCGGCTGTACACACAGGGCCTCCCTTTAGCACAGTTGTGTCTGGGGCAGCATTTTGATTTTTGGTTGGATTTGCCTTTAGGATAATCTAGGTCTTCCAATAGTAAGTAAAAACACCTAGCTCTCCTAGAGCATGTTTTATCTAATCACAAAGCACTTCACTGGATCATCTCTATTTTATAGATGGGGAAACTGAGGCACATCAATTTGGCCAAGGTCACCCAACACACCAGTGGCAGAGCCAGGAATAGATCCCAGGCCTCCTAAGCCCCAGTCCAGTGCTCTGGACACTGGGCCAGACTGGAGGGCTCTGCCTGTTTATTGCAGAGTGAAGTACAGAATGACTTGACTCTGTGATTGCGGATGAGGCAGACAGATTTTTGCACAACCTGGTCTAGTCTACACAAAAGCCAAGGGTTGTGTAGGAGCCTTGAGTTTTATACCAGCTACCACGTGCTTGTTATTTCTTTTAACGGTATAGATCATTACCCTATTGTTATTTATCAATTTACACAGAACCTCCACAAGCCTCACAGTCACCTTAGAAGATTATAGATGATATGTATAGAAATTGCTTCCACTGACCCACAAGCAGCCCTTGTACCGCTGCCAGCCACATTGTATCAACGGCCAGCACAAGAGGTGAGGAATGGTGCATATTGCAGAATCACAAAGCCCACATTTGGATTTCCTTGAGAAAACAAAGCTTTCCATGAGGGACAGAGATCTAACCCAGCCCCCAGCGTTCTCTTCACTACCACCCGACACACTGCTCTTCTGAAAAACCTGTCCACCAGGGGGTCACCTAGGAGATGTAGCTGGGAAATTAGTTCCACTCTCCACCCATCTTCCCTGTTCCTGGAGTTTTTCCTACCAATAGGAAGAGAAAAAACTCGCACATACTCCAGTTTAGCTCATGTGCACACACTGCGAGATAATCGACCTTTAGTTATTGGATTAATACATCATGAAAAACGGAGCGTACTGTAGCCAGAAGTGGGATCTATTTCGGTAAGATGTCATTTGGATCTAGCATTTCTCTTGCTCCAAAAAGCAACTCTTCACTGCCTGTGATTGTCCTGCAAGTTGCGAAATTTGGTGTTTTTTTCATTAATGCGTCAGCTGCTTGAGGCAGGGGATGAGCTAGCTTTTACATTAAAAAGTAAGTTTCCAGAGAAACCGGTTGCAGAGAAAAACTTGAAAATGTGACCTCTAAGGGTGTGTCTACAGAGTGAGCAGCGCTCCGGAGCAGCGAGTCTCAGAGTCAGGCTCTACAAACTCATGGGGCTCCTGCTAAGGTCCTAAAAAGAGCTACGCCCCCTCTGTAGTCTTCGGAGCCTGATCTCCAGCCCGAGCCCAAATGTCTCCGTGGCTATTTTTAGCACTCTAGCGCCAGCCTGGATCTGTAGATGCGAGCTCTGAGGCTTGCTGCCATGGGCTGCTGCTCACTGTGCAGATGCCACCCTAAAAGGCTCAAAACCCGGAAGGTGAATAAAAACGCTTGAGTTTGGCAAGTCTTAAAAGTGCTATGGAAGCTTTCTATCTTATGCCACAGTAAGGGAGCACCTCACAATCTTTAGTGTATTTATCTTCGCAAAATGAGGTCCTCCATGTAGCAAAAGTGCCGGAATGCTGTTCCAGAGCGTTCCGGCCCTGGCACAAGAGACGGACGGACCCCTGCATAATCCGTACCCCTCAGTTTAGAGGGTTACATGCTCACAGATTACTTAGCATCTGAGTGCAATGCTTGTATCTAGGCTTGAAAGAAGAGATGGCACTTAAGTAATTTTGCATTGAGACACAAAATATTATACAAGGCAGATTCCTTAAAGATTCCTCATATTAGCTACGTTTACATTTGTCTATAAAGGGATAATTCTGAGTTCCTAACCATGGAAGCTGAAATGCTAGGTTAGTAATGGCCAGGCTAATTCAAATTCTGCTAATTAATTGCCATATTTCATCCATTTCATTGGATTTGTTACCCAAAATTCAGCGTGGCTCCAGCTAATCGAGTCTGATGCTGCTCAACTAGTCGTGCTGCTTTTACACCAGTGTAACTATGAACAGAATCAAGCTCATTATGCTGCTAATAATAATACTTAGCTCTTTTATAGTGCTTTTTAATCCATAGATTTCAAAGTGCTTTACAAAGGGAGGTCATTAACATTGTCGCCGTTTTATAGATGGGGAAATTGAGGCACAGGGAGTTGCCTAAGTTTACCCAGTAGCAGAGCCAGGAATAGAACTCAGGTCTCCTGAGTCCCAGTCCAGTGCACTATGAACTGCACTGCAATTAATACCACCTACCTCTTCTCAGCGGAAGGTACTTTTTTGGGTGGCTCTATTCTAATGTTTGGATCCCACTCCCCTGGCGGGAGGACAATGACTTCATCCAGAAACTCATCTATTCCTGCAATCAGGTCATCTCGGTCCCTGGCTTTGTAGGCCACATCACTGAAAAGCTAGAAATACACAGAGAAGACAAACGGTTTAGGTAAACTGTTAGCTAGGCAGTAGGAGAGATGGAAGAACCAATTCTGCTAGAAGAAGGGTCAGGCTTCATCTAACATGCTTTCTAGATCACAAAGATTTTGGACCACGGATTGTGGCTCCCTCATTGCTAGCATGAACATTTGTGCTAGTGAACAATATCTGAATGAATCCATGACTAGCTAGGACTTCATGGGTGTCAGTCTGTTGCATGCTGGAATATCACACATTCGCTGGGACTCGACTCAGACCCTCCTGCTCCAAAAGCCCAGTTCCCTGTCATCTGAACGAAAGAAGAATCGTCGCTAAGTGTTGGCAATATGGAACCTATGACACACAGCTGAACGGATTCTATCCAGGGGAGGACAGCAGTGGATGGGCGCGCACACACACACATTACAATATTTTAACTTTATTCCTATGGGCAGATCCCTCAGCTGATGTAGCTCCATTGACTTCCACGGAATTGCACAGATTTTTACAGCATCTGCCAAACTGGTCTTATGATTTTCATTCTGGTCCTGGAGCTCTGATGGGACGTCTCATTTCATCTTTGGGAAATCCCATAAATGTACGGATCGCCTGGATGTAGTGCACGTGAAGGGAATGTAACAGGAGCACGGCTCTGCCATATCATAAGATTTACTTACGTCATCTACCATGAGGGTGGCGATAGCTCGGCCTATTTCATTGTAGGATTTTGCCTTTCCTGAAGGACCCAGGAGAATAAAGAGGAACCTGGTAAAAGAACAGAACTCATGAGCTAATGGCCATCTTTGCAGTCTGTGGTTTAAATTACAACTCTTGCCAGTATGCAGGATCTGGTCTAAACAATCAATCAATCAAACTAGTTTCAAGATGGAGCTTGATAAAGTTATGAGCAGTGTTATATGACAAGGTTTCCTGCAATAGCAGGGGCTGGTCTCAATGGCCCAGGATGTCCCTTCCAGTCCTGAGCTCCTATGTAAGCAGTTGTCTAAACACTAAGTTTAGCTGCTCAAGAAATACAGGATTAGGCCCTTTGATTTTTACCAGTTGGTTCTCTCAAATACAGCCTAATCCAGCTCCCACTGCAACCCCAGGGGAGTCTCTCATAGAATATCAGGGTTGGAAGAGACCTCAGGAGGTCATCTAGTCCAACCCCCTGCTCAAAGCAGGACCAACACCAACTAAATCATCCCAGCCAGGGCTTTGTCAAGCCAGGCCTTAAAAACCTCTAAGGAAGGGGATTTCACCATCTCCCTAGGTAACCCATTCCAGTGTTTCACCACCCTCCTAGTGAAATGGTTTTTCCTAATATCCAACCTAAACCTCCCCCACTGCAACTTGAGACCGTTACTCCTTGTTCTGTCATCTGGTACCACTGAGAACAGCCAAGCTCCATCCTCTTTGGAACCCCCCTTCAGCTAGTTGAAGGCTGCTATCAATTCCGCCCTAACTCTTCTCTTCTCTCCATCGAGTTCAATGGGAGCTTTAGTTTGTGTGTCGACCCACACTAATGCAGCATGGCTCTTTGTCCCCTTCTAATGGCTAGAAAGCACAGAACACGTAATGAGCCTGCTACTGACTTTGAGTTAATGGATCTGGCCCTTTATTACAAGCAAGAGAGACTTGTAGGCCCAGAGGGCCCAGGTTCAATCCCACAGATAATGTAACCAGGGTTGTGGTTACAACTACACAAGGATCCCCTCCCCTCCAAATAGTGGCTGGTCACTGGGATGTGTGACCTGACATGTAGGAAACCTTGAATACCCACAAGTACCAGAAATCCTGTTCTCGTGAGAATCCCAGAACCATTTTGCAGACTCAAGCAGGGGTGCTGGAACAATTTGTATAGTGGGGGTGTTGAGAACAATTGAAACCAACAGTAAACCCTGGATATGATGGAAACCACTTCAAGCCAGGGGGTGCTGTAGCACCTTCGGCTCCCCCCGTTCCAGCACCTATGGACACGAGGCAGTTTGGAGACGAATACGCAGGCTATCCGAATGGGAACAACTTAGCGTTTCTGATCACTATGCAAAAGGGGAGCTTTCCAAAAGCTCTCAGAGTTTGCCCAACTTTGCTCCCACTGACAACAACGTTAAAGCTCCTACTGACTTTAATGGGAGCAGAGTTAGGCCACCGTGGAGAGTTTTTGAGAATCTCACCCCAAAGCATTCCACTATTACTGCTGTATGCAGCCCCGGCAAGTCCTGGCAACGCAAGCCAGATCCTATTGATGTCTACGAGTTCCTGGCAGGGATGCCCATGGGGCTAAATATTTGCCTTGGTTTCATTCGTGGCTTTTGGAAATATTTTTTAAAAGTCTCAAGGAGGCACTTCTGGATCCCCAAAATGTGATCTGCTCTTCTGATGGTCTGTCAGTTCCTGAATGGTGAAAATACCATCAGGAGACCAGATCTTGTGCTACAGTTATCTTAGGTCCTTATCTGGCCCCCCATTACTCTAATCTCTGAGCCTCACAACCTTTAACTGATTTATCCTCACAACACCACTGAGAGGGAGGGAAGTGTTATTATCCCCACTTTACAGATGGGTAAGTCAAGTGATGTGCCGAAAGTCACACAGGAAATAGTGGATAGAGCAGGGAATTGAATCCAGGTCACTCAAGTCCTAAGCTAGTGCCTAACCAGTGAGCAATGTTGGGGAGGAGGGGGATATCTCAATGGTTTGAGCATTGGCCTGCTAAACCCAGGGTTATGAGTTCAATCCTTGAGGGGGCAATTTAGGGATTTAGTTGGGGTTGGTCCTGCTTTGAGCAGGGGGTTGGACTAGATGACCTCCTGAGGACCCTTCCAACCCTGATATTCTATGATTCACTCTGGCTCCACCAAACAGACCCCTGGGTTAAAATTTAAAAAGAAACTGATTAAAGTACTTAAATATTTAGAATAATATCTACAAAAATACTAAATATTATATCAAACATACTAATATAAGCATGTGATTTTATGTGGGTTCCTCCAGAACCCAAGTGTCAAATGTTACTTTTCCAAAGAGGCATTTAAACTCCCTATAACAGGGGTGGGCAAACTTTTTGGCCCGAGGGCCACATCTGGGTATGGAAATTGTATGGCGAGCTATGAATGCTCACAAAATTGGGGGTTGGAGTGCGGGACGGGGTGAGGGCTTCGGCTGGGGGTGTGGGTTCTGGAGTGGGGCTTGGAATGAGGGGTTGAAGGTGCAGAAGGGTGCTCTGGGCTGTGACTGAGGGGTTCGGAGGGTGGGAGGGGGATCAGGGCTGGGGCAGGGGCAAAGGAGCGGGGCAGGGGTGCAGGTTCTGGGGGGGGGCATTTACCTCAAGCAGCTCCCAGAAGCAGCAGCATGTCCCCCCTCCGGCTCCTAGGCAGAGACGGAGCCAGGAGGCTCTGTGTCTTCCCCATCCATAGGTGCAACCCCTGCAGCTCCCATTGGCCACAGTTGCCAGCCAATCGGAGTTGCAGGGGCCGTGTGTGGAGCCCCCTGGCTGCCCCAACGCATAGGAGGCGGAGAGGGGACATGCTGCTGCTTCCAGGAGCCGTGCAGAGACCCGGCATGCATGGAGCAGGGCAAGCCCCCAGCCCCGCTCCCCGGCTGGAGTGGGGCAAGTCCCGGACCTCGCTCCCCAGCTGGAGTTCGACGGCTGGATTAAAACGTCTGAAGGGCTGGATGTGACCCCCAGGCCATAGTTTGCCCACCCTTGCCCTATAATATATCTGATGCAATACTGGCAGATGTGCTTCCTGAGTTCCTCTCCACTGAGGATGCCTAATTGCAAATCCATGTTGATCATCAGAACCAACAATCAGATAATTGGAAGAAGTTATTTTGCGAATAAACAAGCTACATAACCAGTTGCCTTGACAATCTGAAGCGAAGCACAGTTTGGAATATTAGTAGCGAGTGAAATTCACCCCTGTTCTGTGGGCCAGCACAAGGCTATGTGCCACATTAACCTTCCTCTGAGCAAGAGCCAACATCAGAGCTTAGAGTTCAGAGATGTGCATCTGCATCTTTCTGGGCACTGACGTATGGAGCTGAGCGGGGGTGGACCAAGGGCTCTGCAGAATATTCTATGCCCCTGAGCAAAGCAGACCCAGAAATCTGCAGCCCACTAGTTAAAGAGTATAAGCAGCATTTAAGTGGTGCATATGCTTTGCGCAGACCCCTTTCATCCACTGTGCCCTTTTCATTTATAAATATCAAAACACTTAAGGTCAGTATCATTATACCCATTCTACACATGGAGAAACTAAGGCACAGAGCAGGAACGGGGATTCATATACCATTTAGTGGCAGAGCTGGGAACTGAACCCAGGAGTCCTGATTCCGAAATTATCCACCAAATGCTGCAAGAAAATATAGGTTAATAAAAGCTCTAGTCTCTCTCCAGTTCATGTAGGACCTGACTGCCCCACTATCATTAGTGAAAGTTACATGAGCCATTTGAACAGTGCATTAGACCTTAGAAATCCATAGCCTTCTGAGACAAGGGAAGAAAATGTTGTCCCAGCTAACATGGAAGGTAACATGCTATACTGCTAGAGGTGGGCAAAGTTTTTTGGCTGAAACTTTTCTTTGTAGAAAAAAATGCAGATTTGGCGACACTGAAACATTTTGCAAATTCATGTCAGTTTTGTTGAATTGTTTGTTTGGGGGACCCCCGTCCCTCCAAAATTTGTAAACAACCCACCAAAATACTGAAAATTCTTCTCTCCATTTGAAATGACTGTTTGCTTTGAAATTTCCTCCAATTTTATTTCAAATATTGAAATGGTTTGAAAAACACTAGCAATCAAAATAAAATGTTTTGTTTTAGGTCAAATGAAACATTATGTTTGGCCCAAAACTATTTTATTTTACTTTTTACTTTCTGGTTTGCCGAAATCTTTTTAAACATGGTTCATTTTGGGTTGACCCGCAATGATTTTTTTTAACTTTGATTTTTCAAAATGGCCAGCGAATCCAAAAGTCTGTTATTCACACAGCTCTAATTAGACGCCTTAGGAATCTGTAGCCGTCCAGAGACAGGGGAAGAAACTATTGTCCCACCTAATCTGGAAGGTAAGGTGTGCTATACCGCATCAGGTTTACATGAGAGTTTACAGCTGAAGCCCCAGTTCTGAACCACCAATACCTTTCTTCAGTTCTTGCAAAAGCACATTTTGTTTGTTTAAACAGCTGCGCACCTAGTGGGGACGGGAACTTCCGTCACCCCGCCCAGCATGGTGGACTGTATAAGCCTCACGAATGCCACGAATGGCTTCTCCAGGAAGTCCACCTCTCCCACCAGGACATTGGAGGCTTCCGCGTCTTTGGGGATCTTCTTTATGAATTTATTTTTTAGCTGTTGGGGGAAAAAGAAAGTTCAATGATGGGTCAGATCTTCCTTTACGTTTTTTTTTTTAATAACACTATGACAACCTATTTCTGCTTGACATTTAGGATGCTAAAAATTGCTGAGCTCCTGCTGTGAAATTGGAGTTTCTCCTTTCCTCTAAGCATATAGTAGCACTTGGGTACGAGTTACTAAGTTAAGGCAAATCAAAAGTGTGAAGTCAATGCACATGAGTTAAAGCATTTTAAACCCACCTCGGTGTGGATGCTTCTCAATCAGGAGTAAAGTGGCCTTAGTTTTCCTCCAAGTAATCCTCCTTGGCAAGTTTCACATCCCATGCAGCACCATGACAAGGTATGTCTCCACTGCAATCAGGATTGATTGATTGCAGCTCAGGTAGGCATGTCCCAGCTAGCTTTGATCTACATGTGCCCAAAACACCACTGGACTGCAGTTGAGACATACCTTCGGTGGTGCCGACTCTCACTGAAAGCGGAGATTCTCACGCATCCCCATGACTCCAGGAGCTGGGGCTTCGAGAAACAGACTCATGATAAAATGGTCAGAGTGGGCAACATTGAAGTCCATCCTCGCTGGGAACAGCCCATAAGCATGCGCTAAACTTTAAGTGCTTAAATCTGAGACACTTCAAATTGGACTTGAGCGCATTGAAGCAAGTTCAGCACATGCTTAAGTGCTGTCCTGAATAAGGGCCTAAATAAACACATAACAAAAAAACATACCACCTTCCAAATTGGACCCACAAAAAACCCACACTCAAGTATGACGAAAGAGCATGTCTTGGAGCCTCTTTCCCTTCCAGCAGCCCCCGCTGGCTCCCCACGTGTAATAAGGAAGGAGGATTCATCGTAATAAGTAGCTTGAGCTTCCCTTTTGTAGTTCATTCCCCCAGATCTCTTCTTTGGAAAGGGAGCAAATAATTGTAGGCGGTGGCCTCATTTCATAGATTGATCCTTGGGTCTCTTGTCCCCTGCAGCCCTTTCATTATTAGCATAAAAGGGTTCAATACGAACCCAGGCAGGATGTTATTATAATCTATATGCCAGCATGAGGAGAGGCATGTGAGCTGGGCGGCAAGCTCCCCCCATTCTAATCTTTTAAATCCAAACGGAAAAAAAAATAAAACAATAATAAAACCACTCCTCCGATACAGCTTGGAATAAGCAAAAGCAGGAGTTAACGGTGACCACTAAGCTTCATGAAAAACTTTAAAAGTCCCTTTGTAGTGGGTCTAATAGGCTGATTAAAAACCAACATTCTTTGGAACAAAATGGTTTGCATATCTTAGTGTTAACCCTCGATGCACCAACGTTGTAATGTTTGGATTTTCTTATCAGGGAATTTGCTTTCATTACTGCAGCTCTAAACTAAGAGCACCCACTGGTAAATTCTGACAGTGGAGAGCCCTAAGGAATATTTCCCAAGGTAAATTCTTTTCCTAAACAGTCCACACACACTCTGCTTCCATTAATTTATCTAAGTTCCACTCAGCACCCTGGAAAGGGCGCGATTCTGGTATCCAGGCTGCAATCCTGAAGCCCTCTGGATGCATTACTGAGCAAGTGTAAAAGCTTCTGTTCACCACAGAAAGTCTCTACACCCATTTCAATCAGACTAAACCACAAAGGTTGCGACCCAGCTCTGCGAGACCCTCTCTTCCAGCTCCATCACACATAGATCGCATGGCTAGAAGGGACTGCCGTGACCATCTAATCTGACCGCCTGCATAACACAAGCCAGAGGACTTCCCTGAATTAATTCCAGTTTAAGGTCGACAACACTATCATAACAAAGCCACAGCTACCCAGAACTTCAAGGTTGTCACTGTGCCACAGTGACAGCAGGGGATAGAAAGTAGATCCACATCCCTGTGTCCATGACCCACAGATCCCTCACCAGCTCAGCTCAAAGGGAATCTCTTTAAGCGCTCAGCAATAAGGGACTGTGAGAGAGTTTTCCAAAGCGTGGGTCGCCCACCAGTAGGTCATGGGAAGGTTCCAGATGGGTCACCACATCCAGGGCTGGATTAGTTTATCACTGGCACCCGGCCTAGGTAAACAAACACTTCTCCTGGCCCGGTGCAGATGGGAAGCCCACAGGAGTGGGTGTTGGAGAGCAAGCCCGCCTCAACCAGAAGCCCTGGGCCTAGTGCCCTGCTCCAGATGTTGTAATCTACTCAGGTTTGGCCTGGCCACCCCTCCGTCGCAGGCCAAACCTGAATGGCGCTGCAACCAAAGACAAAATGCAGTTGGGAGGGCCGCCATACTAAAATGTTTGAGAACTACAGAGCCAGGAGTAGTTCTGATTGCATCCATCTGATTGCATGCGCTGAAAGCCAGGCTTGCCTGTTGTAGCCTGGAACAAAGACAGCAGAGTGTGGACATTGTAATGTGACATGGCTTCCTTTTTGCTGGACGGCAGCACACACAGGGCTCCTCCAAGAGGGAGTTTTGCGTCTGAGGTTCTCCACTGTGCAGGGGGGATATAAGAGCAGGATTTCCTTGATGAGGCCCCTTCCCCACCTCGAGTCCATTGCTCCTGTACCAACAGGAGTACAGCCAGTAAATAACAGTACCTGGCATTTCTCCAGTGCCCAAAGCATTAACTCATTGATCTTCACCCTGACCCGGAGAGGTAGGCATGTGCACCGCCTGCATACAGATGGGAAAACCATAGCACAGAAGTGAAGGGATCCACCCAGGGAAAATGGAGGCAGAGATGGGAAGAAAACCCAGATCTCCTGGCTCACAGGTCTGTGCTTTAATTTGATGTGAGAGGGAAAAAAAAAAAAAAAAGGCAAAGGATAGGATTGAAAGCAGCCTAGCTCCGACTCCAACACAGGAACATGTGGATTTTTAACCATCCCTACACTCTAGGTAACAATACGCCACTGAGGAATTCCTATTGACTTAAACAGGGGCAGGACAGAGCTGTAAAAATAGCATTGTGGGGTTCTATACTGATCCTCTCTTGCTAGCCGCCAGATCAAATTCGGTCAGGGTAGAAGCCAAAGGATGGTTTGTCTAATGTCGCAAGGATTCTGCAAATCCATCTAGGTTGTTCTTTCCCCCATCGACGCTAGTAACAGAGATTCTGTCCATCAGAATGTGGCTGAAAAAATTCAGTGGATAATGCACGAGGCAGAAGAGAATCCAGTTCTCCCCCCTCCGGTTGTAATAACTCCACAAAATCTTGTATGTGTCAGCAAAGCCAGCAGAAGTGACTTGTATGCACAGGAAGCAGATATGTGGAATAGGGAAGTTGCATTTCTTGCAAACTAGTAACCACAGGACCTCAGCAATATTACGGCAAAATGACTTCCCAAATGTTGGGAAATGTGTGGGTCAGATTTATAGATTCCAAGGCCAGGAAGTAGTACTATGATCATCTAGTCTGACCTCCTGTATAACACAGGCCAGAGACCTGCCCCAGAATAACCCCTAGAGCAGAGCTTTTAGAAAAACATCCATCTTGATTTAAAAATTGTCATTAATGAGAATCCACCACAACCCCTGGTAAATTGTTCCAGTGGTTAATTACTCTCAGTTAAAAATGTACGCCTTATTTCTGATCTGAATTTGTCTAGCTTCCACTTCCAGCCATTGGATCATGTTAGACGTTTTTCTGCTAGAGTGAAGAGCCCATTGTTAAATATTTGTTTTCCATGAAGATTATACATATATAGACTGTAATCAAGTTACCCCTTAACCTTCTCTTTGCTAAGCTAAATAGATTGAGCTCTTTGAGTCTACCATTATAAGGCAAGTTTTCTAATCCTTTAATCATTCTTGTGGTTCTTTTCTGACCCCTCCCCAACTTATCAACATCTTGAATTGTGGACACCAGAACTGGACACAATATTCCAGTGGTGGTTGCATCAGTGCCCTATATAGAGGGAAAATAACCTCGCTGCTCCTACTCGAGTTTCCCCTGTTTATGCACCCCAGGATTGTATTAGCTCTTTTGGTCACAGTATCACACTGGGAGCTCATGTTTAGCTAATTATCCACCATGACCCCCAAATCTTTTTCAGAGTCACTGTTTCCCAGGATGGAATCCCCCATCCTTTAAGTATGACCTGCATTCTGTGTTCCTCCATGTCTAGATTTACATTTAGCTGTACTGTTTGCTTGTGCCCAGTTTACCAAGCGAATCAGATTGCTCTGCAACAGTGACTTGTCCTTTTCATTATTTACCACGCCCCCAATTCTTGGGTCATCTGCAAACTTTATCAGTGACAATTTTGTGTTTTCTTCCAGGCCACTGATAAAAATGTTAAAGAGCATCAGATGTGCTGGATATAAGAGAATAGGACGTCACTGGTAAGGTTTTGCATTAGAGTGCAAGTTTGATGAAGCCAGCGTATGCACAGCTTTTTGGTATTTGCTGGAGATGGAAATGAATGTCTTGGGCAGTGAATACCAAAACCATCCCAGGCAATAGGAAGGCAGAAGGGAATGCATGAGTCTTTCCCCTTTACTTCTTATTTCCATGCTTTCAAGGTTTTTCGTGGATGGATTGTGTCCTGCCACAACCTTAACTGTTAACACATGCATTTTTTTTTCATAGAATCATAGGAATGGAAGGGACCTCGAGAGGTCATCTAGTCCAGTCCCCTGCCCGCATGGCAGGACTAAGTATTATCTAGACCAGGGGTAGGCAACCTATGGCACGCGTGCCGAAGGCGGCAGGCGAGCTGATTTTCAGTGGCACTCACACTGCCCGGGTCCTGGCCACCGGTCCGGGGGGGCTCCGCATTTTAATGTAATTTTAAATGAAGCTTCTTAAACATTTAAAAAAACCTTATTTACTTTACATACCACAATAGTTTAGTTATATATTATAGACTTATAGAAAGAGACCTTCTAAAAACATTACAATGTATTACTGGCACGCGAAACCTTAAATCAGAGTGAATAAATGAAGACTCGGCACATCACTTCTGGAAAGGTTGCCGACCCCTGATCTAGACTAACCCCATTTTGTTTGCTAATCAGATGTGTGTGTCTGTTAAGAGAAGTTGTGCAAACCCTCTAGGGCGGATTCAGATCTGGCGTCACTGAGCAGTCATTCCACTGAGGTCAATAGAGTTACAACCATGTATGGATGGGCAGGAGGAAATGAGGGAAATCAGGTCTTCTCTTTATTTTAATAGGCCAACTCCTGAAATTGTTAGTCAAAAAGCTGCTTAAAATAAATGGAAGTTTTGCTGGAGTAAGGATGGTATGAAAACTGAGTAGGGAGCTCAGGATATGGCTCAATATGGTGAGCTGTGACCCTACAATGTACCTCCATGAAATACCTGTTTGGGAGAGGAAGTACGGTCCAATAGTTAAAGCACAGGAGAGGGAGTCAGGAAATCAGGGTTCAATAATACCAGCACTCACACCAATTTGTGTGAGCTTGGACATGTCACTTAATACCGCCATGTGACTCAATTTCCCTGGCTGGAAAATTACGATAATACTCTTCTATTTTACAGTGTTCACTGTAAATTCACCACGGTTTGCAAAGTGATTTGAGCTCCTCAGTAGAAAGATGGTTTGTTCTCCTTGGTTCTCTGTGTAGTGCCCCGATCTGTCTTTAATTCATAAAGCCAAAGGATCGAATGACTGGAACAGAGTGGTAGCTACAGTCTTTGTACTTTAAATTCTCAACCTGCTTTCATTACAGGAAGTTAGTCGTCTTCAGCTATCCCTTGATGCAAGGATGTCGTCTGCCAAGGGGGTTCATTGGTGAGTTTTTAAGTAGCTGAGGAGCCCTGCAGATTTTCCCACAGAAGTGCCAGGTGTGATTTTGGAGGAGACATCGTTGTTAGCTAGAGTGTTGTGTCTTTTCTTTCCTCCTTTGTCACTTCTCTGTCTCATGAGCATGCCTGTTCTCCTCAAAGTGAGCTGTGGCTTGGTGTCTGGTGTTGCGCCACTGTGTTCTGTTCTGCGCCAAGTCCTCCCAGTTTGTTGGGTTGATGTCTCCCTTTTTAAGATGTACTTTCAGCATGTCTTTGAAACACTTCCATTGCCCTCTGCGAGCCCTTCTTCCCTTACTTAACTGAGAGAAGAGTACTTGCTTCGGGAGGTGAGTGTCAGGCATACGTACACAGTGGCCAGCACAGCAGAGTTGGTATTTCATGACCTGCACTTCTATACTGTTGGTGTTGGCTGCAGAGAGAACACTGATGTTAGTGCTGGAACCACTCCAGCAGCTCCAGTAGTTTGTGCAGGTGAGGACTGGTAGAGTGCCTTGGTTTTCCCGATGTTGAGAGAGACAGACCCAGGCTGTGATAGGCATCCGCAAAAAGATTTAGGGTGCTTTGCAGGTTGGCCTCTGTATGTGCAAGAATGACATAGTCGTCTGCATACTGAAGGTCAGTGATGCCAATTCTCGTGACCTTAGATTTTGTTTGGAGATGTCAAAGATTAAGGAGATGGCCATCCATACGACTCAATCCCGATTCTGTCAGGAAGGCAGTCACAGATGAGAATCAAGGTCACGGTAAGGTAAATGGAGAAGAGTGTTGGAGCAATGACACCGCCCTGTTTGACACCGGTGCGAATGGTGAATGATTTGTTCTCTGAGCCGTTGCACAAAATAGCGAGTCATCCCACCATGGATTACTCTGATGATGGAAATGAATTTCTGTGGACAGACAAACCTACACAGCACTTTCCATAGGGCATCACAATTGATAGAGTAAAAGGCTTTGGTTACGTCAATGAATGCCATGAACAGTTCCTGGTGTTGCTCTCTGCACTTCTCCTGAATCTGTCGTGCCACAAAAATCATGTTGGTTGTGCCATGGGATGGCCTGAAGCCACATTGTGATCCGGGGAGGAGGCGATTTAGTAGGATCCATGTAAGAATCTTCCCTGCGATGGAGAGGAGAGCAATACCTCTGTAGTTCCGCACAAAGATTTGTTCCATTTCTCGAATATTGTAACAATGTTGGCATTCTTAAAGTCAGGTGGAATTTCTTCGCAGGTTCAGATTTTGTCCTTTTGTCCATGAGGTGATAGGCCTCATGTTTTCATTGCTTAGAGGAATCATTTTGCCAGTTATAAAATTCATTTATTTTCTGTTGAATTAATGCTAGGATTTCCTTGTTGTTTTCGTCAAATCAGACTTGGTGCCGATGAGTGGAATACCCTATGGTTTCAGCACATGCATTGTGAATGGTGTTTTTAAATTGATCCCAGGGCTCTTGAATTGCAGTGATGTTGTCAGGAAGGTTAGAGTTTCTCCGACAGATGTTACTGGAACATCTTGCAGCTGGCTTGGTCTTGAAGTGCTTTGACATTGTACCGCTTTCACTTAGTCTTTGGGTGTTTGTGATGTGGTGGAGCGAGCTGCAGGTACATGACGGATCTTACTAATCAATGGTCTGTCCAACAGTGATCAGTACCTTTCATAGCTCGTGTTATACGGACATCAGTATAGTCTCGGGCTCTGACTATAACAGTCAAGGAGGTGCCAGTGTTCGGTCTGAGGATGTTTCCAGGTGGTCTTAAATTTGTTACTCTGCCTAAAGATGGCATTTGTGATGAGCAAATTATGCTCCACACATTTGCTGAGGAGGAGAATACCATTGGGGTTTACATTTCCCACCCCTTCTTTGCCTATTGTGCCTCTCCATTGGGAATTCCGTCTGACTCTGGCATTGAAATCTCTCAGGAGGATGAGTTTGTTCTGCCTTCGGTGTAGCTGTGAGGACTGCATTGAGTGTGCCATAAAACTGCTCCTTATTGTCTTCCTCCATTGGGTGCTGGGGCGTGTACACTGATGATTGTGGCAAATTGGTTGTTGCTAAGCTTGAGCCAAAGAGTCTTGAGATGCTCGTTGATCCCCACGGGAAGCTCCACAAGCTGACTGGTGATCTTATTTTTGATGATAAAGCCAATCCCATGACTGCGTCTCTCTTCAGGTGGATTTCCTTTCCCAAAGAAGGTGTAGCCACCTCCATCCTCTTGTAATTGGCCCTCATCGGCCTGGTGGGTCTCACTAAGTGCTGCAATGTCAATGTTGAGTCTTGCCAGATCTCTGGCAATTATGGCAGAACAGGAAGTCAGTGTAATACAATGGAATACACCTTACAGGGAAGGAGGGAATTTTAAGACTAGAGCTAAAAGTCTGAGAGGACAATCAAATAAAATATATCTGGAAGAGCACCCATATGACAAACGTTCAAACTACACTTTCTCAAGGTGCAGCTCATCCTAACAGCAATTCATAGAATATCAGGGTTGGAAGGGACCTCAGCAGGTCATCTAGTCCAACCCCCTGCTCAAAGCAGGACCAATCCCCTGACAGATTTTTGCCCCAGATCCCTAAATGGCCTCCTCAAGAATTGAACTCACAACCCTGGGTTTAGCAGGCCAATGCTCAAACCACTGAGCTATCCCCCCCTTGTTTAGCGCCAAGCCCCAAAATGAATATCAGATTAAAGTCAACTGCACGCTCTCTTATCCTACACCAGGAATGGAAATAAATCGAGAATGTTCGTTTTAAATCCAATGCCAACTTCATGAATAGCTTCCCAGGATGCTTTAGCGGGTCATCATCTTTGTCAAGAGCAAATATCTGCGCCTCACAAGTATTTAAGTACTGGCTCCTCCCCACTCTCAGTATCAAATGCCAAAGTTTTAAAGCCGTAGTATGGAATCAGAGCACATTAAAAATACACATTGTGAGCCAAATCCTGCAGTCCATAGTCAATCCTTCAACTGGCAGCAGTAGTAAGCTTTTATCTTCTTGGTGGATCCAGCCTGAACAAGCAGACATGATGTGTCACACACTCCCCATGTCAGGTGAAGCATGTCCCAGTCACTACTTTGTATCAAATCGTGTACTTCCATTAACAATTCCTATGCTGTACTAAAAGTATACACTTGTATATGCATGAGCACACACGGAGGTAGGAATAGAACACTGGTTATTAGCCAGTGGGAATTTGGACTGATTAAATAGCTCAGGATTCAATCTTTCAAAAACCAGGGAAAGGAGGAAAATCCAATAATAATCTACAACCATTTGATCTCTGATTATATAGGTGCTTAAACACACTGTTCAAGGAAATGAAAAATTCCAGCGCTCCTTTACATGACAGAACAATAATAGCTGTGACAACAGCAGGCTTCAATATTAGAGCAATGATAGAATTTCCACTGAATAATAAATGCTCTATGAAGTTATAGCATATCATGACTGTATGAACAAACCAACTCTATGAACTCAACTCTCCTATACTGACAAACTTACTTTTTAAAATACAATTTGTAACTCAAAAATTCCACAAACAGATTATTATAACATTTTGAAAAAAAAAAATACTGCTCCAAAGAACATGGCTCCTAAGTTAATTTTTAGGACCAATTGGCAAACATCCTGCTGAAGTGTTGAGTTACTACAGTGATATGTGTGTAGTATTTGAAATCCTCAGTTTAAAATTGCTGTATTAGTGAAAAGCAGTATTCTTACCTGTGGAATGCGGCTAATCACTTGTCATTTAGCCTTTTGTTTCATGTCATCCTGAGCTATCACTTCTGGAGGTGCCTATATCAGGGTCTCAGAAAAGGGATTCTAATCTAAAACTACTGTGCCTATATTTGTCTGTAATTTTTTGTTCCAGCAGTACCATTTGCTCCATTCAAAAGAAAAGGAGACATCAGCATTTTTGTTGTTCAGAAGATCAATAACTATCTATCTAATATATTTACTTCTGGAAATGGCAGTTCAGGATTATGTGAAGCAAAGGAATAAATGACAGGTGAGTAGCCATATTCCACAGGTAAGAATACGTTGCACTAATACAGGAACTTTTATCTGAGGATTTTAAACACTACCTCAAATATTAAATCTTACAACAACCCTGTGGAATATTTTACCCACTTGACAGATGGCTGAACTGTGCAACCAGGGATTAAGTGATTTGTCAAAAGCTAAACAGTGAATCAGTGGCAATGTCAGGAAAAGAACCCAGGAGTCCCAACGGTCAGTGCCTATTTTCACTTCTACATAACACTCCTTCACATAGCTAGGGATAGAAGCCAGTATTCCTGATTTCTAGCGCTCTGCTCTAACCACTAGACAATGATCTCTCCCATAACCGGGAAAAGAAGACAGCACTTCTAACTCCTAGTGACCTACTTTAACCAACAACCAACTATCCTTTCTACAATTGAGAATAAAAGTGAAGAGTCCTGTCTGTCAATATCTTGCTCCAACCACTAGAAACACTCCCTCTCTGAAACAGACTTATTTGAGCTTAATCCCGGATCTGTGCAGATCAATGAAATTGTGAAGGGGCGCAGACAAATCTGAGGTAGGAACAGCGTGTCCCTTCCTGATGACCCTGAGGTGGAAGATGATGCTTTGAGGTCATGTTCAGGATCAAATTGAGCTTTAGTAAGTTAAAGGATTTCAACGTGATGGATGGAAGGGCAGAAGAAAAAAAAAAGCCCATGGTAATCTCTCATGAGGCACTTTGGTGGTTATTGACTGGGTGAAGCAGCACAGATTTCTAATTAACAAAACTGGAACATACCAGCCAGACCTGGACACAGAGAGAAGATGAGAGCAGTATCCATGTTTCATCAGATTGCCTTTGTATTAGAGTCATTTTTACACTTTGCACACCACATTAATGGGAATTTCACCTGCATTTAAACATAGCGGTGGTGACAAGGAGAGAGAGCCTGATAGCACTCCATGCCACATGGCAGAAGCATGGTCATACTGATGCAGAATATTACAGAAGAGGCATACACACTGTGCTCTCACCTGGAGACATTATTTTTGTTCTTTCTTATTTGTTGCTTTCACTTAATCCAAACAAAAAAAAGTCAGGCAGATGGGTTGCTCTTTGTGTATGGAAAAACATGACCGTCTACTAAGTTCTTATTTCCCCATGATCTCCTGCTTTTTCATCCCTAGACTAGTAATATTCCTAAATATGCCACCTTGTCTTCATCTCTATTATATTCCACAAACAACCCCACCTCTTTACAACCCTATCTATCCTTCCCACCCACACCCTGCTTCCTCTTTTGTTTAGATATTCCTTGCTCTATTTCCTCCCAAAGATTTCAAGAGCTTTTCTCGTCATCTCAAGACTCTAGCGTCCTCCCTACAAAAGTATTTCTGCTGTGTTTTCATACCCCTAACCTGCTTTTTCTTGCTGCCCTGAATCTGGGGCAGGTATTATTTCCAAAGCTGATGTCATCTGAATTACCAGAGATCAATACATGTATTAAATGTGTTAATTAGAAGTCTGTGCATTTCCACTCCATCAATAACATGAGACTCACATGGGCCTCTTATGTTGAAGACAGAGAAACCCTTTGACACATCAACCCTCAGTACAATCCATGTCATGCATACAACTCCTTTCTATTCCCAGAGGATCAGTCAGAAGGACACATTGTCCTCACCCCAGCACATACTGTAGTCAAAGTTTCATCTGAGGATCTCAAAGGGCTTCAACAAATATTAACTAAGCGCCAGGGAGACAGGCCAGTGATATTAAAACTGAAGCACAGAGCAGGGAAGTGTTTTTGATTTTTAAACAATGTTTAAACATTTTAAAATAGCTCTGCAGCTGGTGCGATCGATGCTTATCACACTGGCTCCGTGTCTTCCCTCCACCTGTTTATTGTATCTGCCTCTTGTATACTTAAATTCTACGCTCGTCAAGGCAGTGACCATCTTTTTTTATTATTTATTTGTACTGTGCTTAGCACAATGGGGTCCAGATCAGAGTCTTTAGGTGCTATGAATACAAACGAACAATCATAATAAATTACTCCAAAGGAAGCAACATGTAGTATGGAAACTCAAGTTACCCCCAAACCGTGCACTCTACCCATGACATGAGTATGGCAACACAGGAATGTGTATTCAGTATATAAATTAACCTACGGAACTCATTGTTGCAGGGTATTCCTGAAACAATTCTTTGGCAAGATTCAGATCATTCTTTTTTTTAAAAATCCTATTTACTGTAACTGTGGAGTCCTCGTTATCCATATAAATGTCTAATCCTCATCAGAATTCTACCAACCTGTTGGCCTCAATTATGTATTGTGGCAACAAGTTCCACAGGATAATTCGAAATCAGGTAGAGAAGAATTTCCTTTTAAACGCTTCTAAATTTGCTGCCTTTCACTTTCATTGGGTGTCTGCTTGGCTCACGGAGCTCAAGAGTTTGGTAGGATTAATAAAAGGATTAGAAATTTATGTAGGGATGAGAACATCCTATTAGGAGTGAAAATCCATAAGGGATGTGAACTTACCATCTTCGGGGCATAAACCAACCACTAAGTGACAGGGGATAGGAAGAATCATCTTCTGGGGACAGATTACTCTGTAAACATCCACCACAAAGATTTTTTGCTGCTTCCTCTGAAGTATCTTGTATTAGTTGGGAATAGAATACTGGACTACGTCAGCTCTGAGAGTCTTACATTCCAATGTATCTACCTCTTGGTATGTAACAACTTGGTCCTGACTGGCCAGGGACAGGGCATCACGGATGCAGATTGTGGATTAAAATTAGACACCGAATGCTGCTAAACATAGGAAGTACATATTGTGACAAAGTTCCTTCTCTATCTTGGTGGGTCCTGCACTTATTGGCGGATTTTCTTGCCTCAGAGATTCACCATGTGGATTGGGGAACAGCCCAGAGACCTTCCCCTCTGGAAGAACCCACAGTCCAGGTCAATTGGGAGTTTTGGGGGCAACCCAGGTCCGCCCTCTACTCCGGGTTCCAGCCCAGGGCCCTGTGGACTGCAGCTGTCTATAGTGCCTCCTGTAACAGCTGCATGACAGCTACAACTCCCTGGGCTACTTCCCCATGGCCTCCTCCAAACACCTTCCTTATTCTCACCACAGGACCTTCCTCCTGGTGTCTGATAACACTTGTGCTCCTCAGTCCTCCAGCAGCACACCCTCACCCTCCCACTCTCAGCTCCTTGCGTCTCTTGCTCCTAGCCCCTTACACTCACACCACAAACTGAAGTGAGCTCCTTTTAAAACCCAGGTGCCCTGATTAGCCTGCCTTAATTGATTCTAGAAGCTTCTTCTTAATTGGCTCCAGGTGTCCTAATTAGCCTGCCTGCCTTAACTGGTTCTAGCAGGTTCCTGATTAGTCTAGTGCAGCCCCTGTTCTGGTCACTCAGGGAACAGAAAACTACTCATCCAGTGACCAGTATATTTGCCCTCTATCAGACTCCTGTACCCCACTGGTCTGGGTCTGTCACAGTGTATTTGCACCTGTCCTGCATGAACACAATCAGCTTTGAGGCCGCTCATATTTACGGTTTATGGATGAGAGTATAACAGCAGATATTTGTTTTTCTCCCCCCTGGTAATGGGAGGCGGTCGGTCATGATGTTACACAGAAAACCTTGGTCCACAAAAGGCTTTTAGAACTTACTACCTGATCTGTGCTTGGTGTATCTGTAATGTCATTCATGCTTCTGCTTTGCGCATGGCCTAAAGAAAGCACAAGGGAAAGACACGGTAAGAAACATTTAGAGGCCACAAACCTTCTATGTACAGATTCACAGGCCCATTTTGTGCCCTTCACCTGTGTGGTTGACAAGCTACTGAAAAGGAGAATGGGGTCCTAAATTGCCTCTAGCACTGTCCATTTCTAGAATAGGCCAGATTCTGGTCCCATTTACAAGAAGATAAATCTGGTGTGGCTCCCCTGGACTAACTCCAGATTTAACATGGCATAAATGTGATCAGAACAGAGTTACCCTGGTGGAGTTCGCTGGATTTATACAAGTGTAACTAGGATCAGATTCTGGCCACGTGTTGACACTTATCTCTTACACTGCATGGGCCAAATTTTGCCATCACATTTGCATTTACAACTCCCGCTGAGTTAATGGGTATGGCATGGATGGATCTGGGGAGCAGAATTTTGCTTCATTTTTTGGGTCCCTTTACCCTCTTCCTGTGACACGTTGCCCCAGTTTCCATCTTTTCCCATCAGGGCTTTCTCAGGGTCTGTGGGAAGCTGCAATTCCAGGAGAGTTCATATATGTCAAATCTGTGGGTGGTTAATGAAAGCTTTGCACACAGTCCCCTTTGGGGGTGACAAGCCACTTATCTCTCAAAGTATAACCAAACTATCAATTTCCAGGAAACATGCAGCAAAAATCAAGATATCATATGCCACGAATGCTTAGCAATAAGAGGAGGCGAAGGGATTAATTCTGTTACTCAAAGGTTTCCCCGCCCTTTCTTCAAGGGCTATATAAATTTAAACTCATTTTTGACATTGTTTCGATTTTAAGCAACAATCCATCCTGAGTCCCTCCTCCTCGATTTTGTGGTTTTACAATTTCCTATTTTTCAAAATATATTTCTCTTCAGAACTCAAAAGGGGAAGCCAATTGCCAGAAAATACAGGGTGAACAATGAAATTTACTCAAACTGAAACACAGTGCTGCCAAATATTCAAAGTAAGCAATCTGAAAAAAAAACAAAACCACAAAATGATTCCCCTCCCCTAATTTCTTTTAGTTACAGTAATTTTAAATGTGACTTGTAAAAATAGCCTGTAGAACATTTTCAGACAGCTGGCCTGGTGAATAGAGACTCAGGAGGTCTAGGTTCAATCCCCAGTTTTCCTACAGAGTCTTGCCTGACCACGGCCCACCAATTTAGGACCAGAACTTTAAAGGGAGATAGGCAGCTAACTCTCTTTTTAAATCTGGCCCTTAGTGTCCTTGTGCCTTTGATTCCCCATCTGGACAATAATAATTCTTCTCTTCTACTGTTTGTCTGTCTCATGCATTTAGACTGTAATCTCTTTGGGGCAAGGACTGTCTTTTATTATGTATATATACAGCACCTAGCGCAACGCTGTCCTGATCTCAGATGAAGCACATAGAGGCTACAGTAACAACAAGGGCAAATTTAAAGTTGACAGGCTCCCATTAATTACTTCCTATTAGGATCTTGGAACCAAATGATTTAAAAAAAAAATCAATCAATCAAATCCTACTGCTTGAACAGAACAGCTTAGACAGACTAGAAGAACCAGCTCAGAGCTAAGCGAGTTCTCGAGCTGGGTGCTAGCTTCCAGCCAAAGTTCTCCAATTCATTTGGAAGCTGCCATTTTTAAGCTAGTGGGATTGCTAATGGGAGCAAGAGGGCATGTCTACTGCAGTAGAGCTCTAGTGTAGACGCTTCTGACATCAACAGAAGCGTTTTTACCATCTATGTAGTTAATCCACCTCCTCAAGTGGTGGCACCTAGGTTGATGGAAGAATCAGGGTTTAGGTCAACTTAGCTATGCACACAGCGGTGTGAATTTTTCACACCTGAAAGCAACACAGCTAGGTCGATCTAAATTTTAAATGTAGACCAGTGCTGAAGCAGTTAAAAATAATTATGACTTGTTAGTCTACGCATTTTGGTTGTTTTCTTGTTCTATCGCAGGGGTCGGCAACATTTCAGAAGTGGTGTGCCAAGTCTTCATTTATTCACTCTAATTTAAGGTTTCGCGTGCCAGTAATACATTTAAACATTTTTAGAAGGTCTCTTTCTATAAGTCTATAATATATAACTAAACTATTGTAGTATGTAAAATAAATAAGGTTTTAAAATGTTTAAGAAGCTTCATTTAAAATTAAATTAAAATGCAGAGCCCCCCGCACCGGTGGCCAGGATCTGGGTGGTGTGAGTGCCACTAAAAATCAGTTCGCGTGCCGACTTCGGCACCCGTGCCATAGGTTGCCTATCCCTGTTCTATCGTCTTGAGATTCTCTTTAAAGCTTTATACCTCATGGGTCACTCCATCATCATTCATAACAGGAGTATTCATCTGGACTGCACTCTCAGCAAGTTTGCAGATGACACTAAACTAGGAGGCGTGGTAGATACACTAGAGGGTAGGGATCGGATACAGAGGGACCTAGACAAATTAGAGGATTGGGCAGAAAAAAACCTGATGAGGTTCAACAAGGACAAGTGCAGAGTCCTGCACTTAGGACGGAAGAATCCCATGCACTGCTACAGACTAGGGACCGAATGGCTAGGTAGCAGTTCTGCTGAAAAGGACCTAGGGGTCACAGTGGACGAGAAGCTGGATATGAGTCAACAGTGTGCTCTTGTTGCCAAGAAGGCTAACGGCATTTTGGGCTGTATAAGTAGGGGCATTGCCAGCAGATCGAGGAACGTGATCGTTCCCCTTTATTCGACATTGGTGAGGCCTCATCTGGAATACTGTGTCCAGTTTTGGGCCCCACGCTACAAGAAGGATGTGGAAAAATTGGAAAGAGTCCAGCGGAGGGCAACAAAAATGATTAGGGGTCTGGAGCACATGACTTATGAGGAGAGGCTGAGAGAACTGGGATTGTTTAGTCTCCAGAAGAGAAGAATGAGGGGGGATTTGATAGCAGCCTTCAACTACCTGAAGGGGGGTTCCAAAGAGGATGGAGCTCGGCTGTTCTCAGTGGTGGCAGATGACAGAACAAGGAGCAATGGTCTCAAGTTGCAGTGGGGGAGGTCCAGGTTGGATATCAGGAAAAACTATTTCACTAGGAGGGTGGTGAAACACTGGAATGCGTTACCTAGGGAGGTGGTGGAGTCTCCTTCCTTGGAGGTTTTAAGGCCCGGCTTGACAAAGCCCTGGCTGGGATGATTTAGCTGGGAATTGGTCCTGCTTTGAGCAGGGGGTTGGACTAGATGACCTCTTGAGGTCCCTTCCAACTCTGATATTCTATGATTCTATCTGCCTGAGTGTTGTGGTGCAAATTGATGGCCAAATCCTAAGATCCTTACTTGGTTTTTATTCATTTCTTTCCTCTCTCAACAAAGCTTTCCCCTGACTAAATGTAACCCACTGGTGAATGTGCGTATCAAATCCCCCGCTATGGTGATCCACAGAGAATAGGAGTTGATACAGACACCAAAAAGGGATCCTGTAGCAGCTCACGCTTTTCTATCTGGAGGTCCCTGATTCCATCCCCAGTGTGTCGGTCAACACCCCAGCCATCACATAAATATTTGGGGCTACAGTCAAACAAGAATTTAGGCACTGAACTGCCACTTTAGGCACCTTAATCCCACAATCATCCCCCCACCCCCAGGATTTACAAAAGCCCTGTTCAGCTGCCACCAACCCCGGTAGATAGCTAAATGTTTTCAGGAAAAGTTCCCCAGGTACTTGCGTATCTGAGGTCTGCAGCCTCATGCTAAGCATCCAGACACCTGAGCTTCAGCGTGATGAACGAACCAGCGGACAAGGTGTTCCTCCACCTAAATCATGTGTGGGCCCCCATCTGGGAGGCGAGCCCTGAACACGCCTACCGAGCTCACACAAAACAGGGGAGGAGAGCCTCTCCCTTGCGTCTTAGCCAATGGTGAGGCCGCTCACTTGGGATGTGGCACACCCCTGGTTCAAGTCCCCCCTCCACTTGAAGTGGGACTGGTCACTTTTCAAGGGAGTGCCCTAACCACTGAGCTATGGGATATTCTGATGTGGGGCTGCCTCAGTCTCTCCCGTCAAAACTGTTCCACTGTGAATACATAATTAAGAGTAATTGGGCCAGAGAGCGCAAGGACAAGAATGACTCAGTAGCCTGGTGGCTACAGCACTCGCCTGGGAGATGAGACCCCCAGTCTCCCTGATGTTGATGATCCACCTTCTCCTGCCCACCCCCCACCCCAGCTTCTTGCATCCTTGGCATCTCCCATTGGCTAACTTAACTGGCACCTGGCCTCCAGCGTGCTGGCTTTTGTGAGCCCCATTCTGAGGTGCCTGCCTCTCCCCTTTCACTGTACAGGGAGCCTGGCCGCCTAACTCGGGCTTTGTGCTTCACAGTGATTTTCTAGGTGCTTAAAAATTAAGCCTGGTGATGCTCAGCATCACCACGCCCAAATGCCTTTGTGAATCCAGCCCTTCGGGGTTCATCTTAGTGTAATTTGATTTCAATGTGAATTACACCCACTAGAGTAATCAGAGCAGGCTGAAAAACGCAAACATTTCCCCCCCACCCCGATTTTCCTCTCAAGTTGAGATGGACTCTTGCCCTACACCCCTACACAGCAGGATAAGGAGTTGTAAGGTATGGAGGGGGAAGTCGTCTGTGCCAACTATCCAGCTGTCACAGACTGTGACTCTAAGTCAGAACGTGGTTCCTGAAGCAGCGTAATTATGTGCTGCCCCTTGCTCAGGGCTTGCTGCAAAGCGATGATTTGTCATTTTAAAAACCTTTAATTTTTAAATGACACTTTGCAATAAGTTCTACCTGGCAATACACTGTAGTTATGCTTTTTGATACCTATAATTGCCACCAATGCATAAAAATGGAAGAACTACAAGGCGGAGGATAACTGCAGTGTAATTGAAATGTAGCTAGACACACCTGGGCTCCAAAAAGCGATGTAATAAGACGAACACCCAGAGATGTAACAATAAGGGAGTCTGTAATGCAGTTCCCCTTCCGGCTGTCTGAATTACTTGTAATAAGTTATTGAAAATCATAGCCACAGCGTAACTATGCTGCAATTGCAATGTAAGTGCACTGTAACTACAATCACCATGGGATAAAGTGGCATCCATCTTTCTCTAATCTCTTTCAATCATGATAATTTTAGAGTTTACTTAGAGCAACATTTGCAGATGGAAAAGTGATTTTCAAGTAGACCATTCTCGCTTTCTGGCTCTAGGAAACAGTTGTTTACAACCGAGGCCCAAAGAGATTATGTACTTTGCCAAATGCGAATCAGTCAAATAACCAGGATTAGAACTCAGGAGTACAGACTCCCAACCAGGTGTTTGTTCTGCTAGACACTGCTGCCTCGCTAAACAAGTAAGTAGCTGTTGTTCAACTTACGTAAACGTCCATAATTTGCGTTCTGTCTCATTCTAAGATCTTCGGTGGAGCGGTGGAAGCTGGCCCCTGTTGCTGGGCTCCGGACAGGACTGCGATCTGAGAAGGAGAGAGCATTTAGATCACATACATGTACATAATGAGGCTGTCAGCAAATGCTGCCAGCTCGGATCATGTGTGACCATCAATGAATACAGCTTGTCATTTTCAGGTATTGAAACTCGGGTGGCAAATTAATTGTCCAGTGCTTAACTTGGATAGATTTCACACACCTATTGATATTCTGCAAGCGTGGCTATGAATTCAGCAGCATTTCCCACTTTCGGCCCAGGCAGAGTAATTTTTCTATTAGGAAGGAACGGTCTTACTTCTGCCAGGGTATTTTAAATATTTTCCTCGTTGGGTGAATTTCATCCCTGTGCAGAAGGCCAATACAAGGCTTATGTCACTACCTTAGTCCCATTGAAGCCCTATTTTGAGGACTGAAGTGGCGTTTGACTGATGCGCAGGCCCTCTCTGCAGAAGAATGAATATCACACAGTGTGAACACAAGCTCTACGACTTACAACTGGCCTTTGTGCTCAGATACCATGGTTATAATTACAAGTTTCAGAGTAACAGCCGTGTTAGTCTGTATCCGCAAAAAGAAGAACAGGAGTACTTGTGGCACCTTAGAGACTAACAAATTTATTAGAGCATAAGCTCACATCCGAAGAAGTGGGCTGTAGTCCACGAAAGCTTATGCTCTAATAAATTTGTTAGTCTCTAAGGTGCCACAAGTACTCCTGTTCTTCTTTTCATGGTTATAATTGCGGAGAGAAACTGAGCAAGGCCATGCAACTTGGCGTGGTGTGTGACAGACTGATAATATCCTGTATTGTCCTGAAGAACCATTCTGGAATTAAGATAAACTTCATTAAATTAAGTTAAACCTTATTGAATTAGGGCTAATACCTTTGGGGCACACTGTATTAAAAAGGTATGTTACTGTGGCACTGTATGTACTTTCTCTAGTAGGGAAGGAAGGATGCAATGAACTTCCTCTGTTATCAACCCTTTGAAGCCACCCCCTGGCTTATTCTCCAGCAGGGACTAAGAGACAAAAAAGGGGTTTGGATAAATAGCCTTCTGCATGATCCAGGGGATAGACAGGACCCCTGACACATGGAGGGCCCCAATCCCTAGGGTAGGGTTGAAAGGACTGAGCCTCCTGAGGCCCCATAAACCTGGGAGCTTGTTCTGTGCTGAACTTGTGACCACAAAGGAATCCCCGTGGGTTGGGGGTTGAAGAACGACTCTTGCCAGCATCCATGAGAGGGTGCGGGTGATGCTTGGTAAGCTTATTAGCAAGCGTGCAGATTCCTTTATTGTTTTAATATGATTTCTCTGTAATCCTTTTTACCTTAAAAATTAAGTAGGCTTGCATAGGAAGTGCTGTGTGGTACCTTGTAGCAATTACACCTGCTAACCATCTCTGGAGAGCAAGCAAGCAACGTCCTTGGGCAACCTGCCAGTGGTGGGAAATACATGGTGAAGGCAGGGTACTGTGCAGATGGGAGATACCCTGATCAGAAGGGAGGGAGGGGGAGACAGAGAGGGGAAGGGAAAAGGGAATGGCCTGAGAGTGGGTGCCCTTGACTGGACCACTAAGCGGGAATATAGGGGCAGTTGCCCTGAACTCTGACATATACTAGGGGACTTGGGTTGCAGTAGATAGAAGCTCACACTCTCATAGCTGTGTTGGCTCTGCAGGTAGGGTGACCAGACAGCAAATGTGAAAAATTGGAACAGGGCCTGGGGGTAATAGGATCCTATATAAGAAAAAGACCCCAAAATCAGGACTGTCCCTATAAAATCTGGACATCTGGTCACCCTATCTGCAGGAGTCACGGACAAAAATTAGTACAAAACACACCTTCATGCCTAAAAAGAGCAGACAGAATTCTGAATAAACACAAAAGGGCCTGATTCTGATCTTGTTTACACGGTGGATGTAACCCATTCACTTCACTCCTGGAGCCACTCCTGATTTACACTGGTGTAAAGGAGATCAGAAGGAGACCCAGAGAATAGCTCTTTTGATTACGAAGGGGCCGTTTTCAATACAGACACTGCTTATGGTACAGCTGCATTGCAAGCATTTACGGACATCCAGCACCTCCCCAGTGTTAATTCAACGCTGCTGCCAGGGTGGGATCTTGTCCTGTGACAAAGAACTCCTCACTAGAGTTGGTCAGGAACTGGAATCTGCATTCCACAGGAAGTTCCAATATTCTGAAAAATCCCTGAAATGTCCTCAAAATGAGAATTGCTGGTATCAAAAATGTCGCTAGTATCAAAACATTTGGCCTTTTTCATTATATTAAATGTTAAATATAACATATACATAATATTCTACACACAATATGTAAATATATTAAAATCAAAACTGAACTTTGATTCAAAATGTTTTTGACATAAAAAAATGCTTCATTTTGACATTTTTCCCCAACGAAAAAATGTTGTTGAAATCGACATGTTCCCATGAAAAATTTAAGTTAAATGGCATTTTTCAATGAAAAACTTCTGTCAACATTTTTTTGACAAGCTCTACTTATTGCTGATAGGCTGGAAGCAACAAGATGAATAGCAGCTAGAACAACAGCAATAAAAATCTTCCCTGCAATTTAATAATGGGCCCAACGCAGCACCCACTGAAGTGAACAGCAGAACTCCCTTTGTGGGTAAACAATCTGCCCCTGTATTTTCCTGTATGTTGTCAATATTCATTCCAATGACTTATTACTCCTAAATGGAAAAAGACCCACAATGTAAAACATCAATGAGGAGTAATAACCACAGCCAAAACACCAAGTCTAGAAATCACTAAATTATGAGCAAAGTTCTGCTCTGAGCTGTTGGGTGAATCTCTGTTCTGCTCCCCAGAGGCATGGATGCCTCATTGAAGTCAATGAAAGTATGCATGTCGGGAGAGCAGGCTATCGGCGATTACATGTGATGTGCGGAAGTGAAACCTTACGTTTGCACTTTAGGTTAGTCTAGAGAGTGGACAACTTAAGGTCATTACATCCAAGATTCCACCAAAGTGCCTCCTATTTGAGCCGAAGTTAATATCTTAGACTGGAAACAGAGAAATCCCCCTTTAAAATGGCTAAAAACAGGAAACAATCATGCAACAGACTGGGTTCGTTCTATAGAGCAAGCAACCCAGTGGCGTACCACATCAGAGCAAGCTTCCAGCACAGCCCCCTGCTAGGATGCCTTCGCCCTGACATGGAGATCAGTTTTCAATGTGCCGTCCAGCCTTCGGCCTCTCTGCTGGAATGGTCACCAAAGGTGCCATTTACAGCCCCACGGGGTGATGCTACTGTGATGGGGAACTCTAGGGAGACCACCAGCTTGCTTCACACAAACCAATGTCAGATGAGTAATATTTTTTGTTTACTAACAACCTCAGAAGGATTTGAATGGATAACATGGATTTTATAAAAACAACAAGGAGTCTGGTGGCACCTTAAAGACTAACAGATTTATTTGGGCATAAGCTTTCGTGAGTAAAAACCTCACTTCTTCGGATGCAACATGGATTTTATAGGCTGTAAAAGGCTGGGCTTGTCCTGTAGTGCCCCCTTCTGGCCAAGCGAGGCAGTGCAGAGGCCCTGCCTCAGTTTACTCTCCTCAAGGCTCCTTAGATAAATTCCACCAGGCCTGAGTCCTTTAAACATTCCCCTGCTGTATATACATAAATTACAGACAATTCACAACATTCAATCCTGGGGCTTCTCCCTTTTTCCTAGGAGAGAATCATCCTCTCTCTTGAGTCATTTGCAGGCTTTCCTGCCTGGACCCTTTGTCCCCTGGTGTCTCAACTCAGCCCTGGGGCCTCTTCTCTTTTCCCAGGAGAGGATCCCAGCTTTCTGCTCTCTGCAGGAGCCCCCTAAGGCTATGTCTACCCTGGCAACTAAACGACAAAACTTGTCTTTCAGAGGTGTTAACAACTTCCCCAATCCCCCCCGTGAAACACAAAAGTTTTGCTGCGACAAGTGCCAGCGTGAACAGCGCGTCGTCGGCAGGAGCACCCTCCTGCTGACAACGCGAATGCCGCTCGCTGGGGGTAGAAGTTTTTTGCTGACAAACAGTGGCTACACTGCGCGACTTTTAGCGCCACAGCTGCGGTGACACAGCCATGTCGCTAAAAGCTGTGTAGTGTAGACATTGCCCAAGCCTCTGCAGCTTCGCTCTGCCCCCACATTCCTCGCCCTGTTTCCCTCTTTATAAGGCCCAGGTGCCTTCCCTTAAGCCTAAATGAGCAGCAGGTAATCACTCACAGGTTGCACTGGGTACTGCTCCTTCATAAAGGGGCCAGTCACGCAGTGACATAGACTCTACATTCCTTGACCAATTCCCTGTGCCAGGAATTCTGGGTTCCTGTGGGTTCCATCCATCGCTCTCTGTTATGATCTCACGGTCCCTTCTGGCCTTAAGCTCTACGAATCTAAGAACCACCAGCTTTGTTTTTATCTACATGTTTCACATACGGCATAAGAGTTGTAGAATGTACTGAATGAAATCCCGAAGTTTGTGTTCAAGGGGAAGTGTAGAGGAACAGCATGACTGTGCATGCTGCTTATGTCCCAATGAAGCCCATAGGTATTCATAGAGGCAGAGAAAATTGGTGGATTTGAGCCACAGGGCTGGAATAGGCTGTAAATGGAGCATAGGACAGGTGCTAGCCCTCTGTAGAGGGGGAGCATTTTACCTTCAGTCCTTACTGAGGCCCCTAGACTGCAACAAAAGATTAGCCTGGGTTAAAAAAAAAAAGGAATAAGGACGTCGGGATACAGCCATGTGTGAGCTGAATCTTGTGAACTCACTTGTGTTGGACGAGACCGATTTGCCAATGTCTGCCAAGGATCGGTGGATTGGCTTCTTGGTCTGGTGGCGGTGTTTCCTCAGGAGCACGTAACTTATTTTCTCTCTCAGCTCTGGCTTGAGCAGACCATCCTCTATCTGCTTTTCAATAACATCATCTGAAAGAAGGACATTGGAAGCATGTGCATGACTCACTGAGCTGCGGTATGGCAGGTTCTGTTGCAAAAAAAATAAAATAAACCCCCCCCCCTCCTTGCAAACTCTAGAACTGCATCACATGCCAAAGACTCAGACTTTAAGGTCATGAGGGACCATCATGATCATCTAATCTGACCTCCTGCACATCGCAGGCCACAGAACCTCACCCACCCCTCCTGTAACAGACCCCTAACCTCTGGCTGAGATACTGAAGTCCATAGGCGTTGACTCTGTGGGTGCTCCGGGACTGGAGCACCCATGGGAAAAATTAGCGGGTGCTCGGTACCCACCAGCAGCAAACCTCCCCCCGCCCCGCCTCCTCCCCCCTCCCAAGCACGCCGTGTCCCTGCTCCTCCCACTCGCTCCCAGCACTTCCCGCCCCCCGCCCCCTAACAGCTGTTTGGCAGCGCTTAGGACTTTCCTGGAGGGAGGGGAAGGAGCGGGGACGCGGCGCACTCGGGGGAAGAGGCGGAGAAGGTGCGGGGACTTGGGGAAAGTGGGTGGAATGGTGGTGGGACGAGGGCAGTGCGGGAGCGGGAAGAAGTGGGGACAGCGGTGGGGTTGAGCACTCACCGGGCAGAGGGGAAGTCAGCCCCTATGCTGAAGTCCTCAAATCATAATTTAAAGACTTCAAGTTACAGAGAATCCACCATTTACACTAGTTTAAACCTGCAAGTGACCTGTGCCTCATATGGCAGAGGAAGGCGAAAACCGCTCAGAGTCTCTGCCAATCTGACCTGGGGGAAAATTTCTTCCTGACCCCAAATGTGACAATCAATCAGTTAGAGATGTTGGCGAGACCCACCAGCCAGACACCTGGGAAATAATTCTCTGCAGTAACTTGGAGCCCTCCCCATCTAGTGACCCATCCCTGGCTATTGGAGAGATTTGCTGCTAGCAGTTGCAAATCGGCTCCATGCCATCGTAGGCAGTCTCATCATACAAACTCTACGTGGTCTGTAGAGGCTATATGGTGGGATCAGATCATCACAGGTAAGTTCACGCTCCTTCTTTACTCAGAAAAAAATCACAGTTAATATCCTTCCTCCCCCTGGGGTTTTGCCTGTATAATGGAGTGTTGAATCAGGGCCACGTTACTTTCCTTTTCTTAAAGGTGTAGTGCCCAATCCCCATTTGCCATGTACCTTATGTCATCATTTACACCCACGTGATATCTGTGTAAAATGCAGCCATTCAGATATAGCAGCGTGTTGCATTAACGTTGCATAGGTGTGCAATGATGACACACAAGGAGCAAGGCAGTGAAGAATCAAGCTTGTTCTGCCTAAAGGGCCAACTCCTGCAGTTCTTGGGCAGGCAAAACTCCCACCATTGGGAAGAATCAAAGCTACATGATTTGGCTCTAAACTTCCAAAACAAACAATATGTTTTCTCCAAGATGCCCATCACCACAATATCTGGGCATCAGTGAGATCTGTAGTGATTCACAGAAGGCACTAGGATGTTTTCATACGATAAAAACCTATCCCAGTGTGCAGTACGTATACATCTTCGAAGCAGTTACTATGCTAAGCTACTCTGACTGGGTTGGTGATGCCGATTTAGCTGCCTTAGGTCTTCATCTATACACAGACTTGCACAGAAATAACAAAATCAGTTTGGACTGTCTCCTTTTGTTATTTCAGTGCAGATTTGTGGGTAGACCAGCCTTTATTTTACTGAGAGTCACCTCTTCTGATACGGTTAATTCAGCTGTCCTCTCTTTTTACCCCAGCATAAATTCCACTGATTTCAATGGAGTTGCTTATTATGTGACATTAGAATAAGGCTCATAAAGTTAAATTAAAAAGTACATAAAAAGCACATCACACCAGAGATAATAAATCAAACAGAGAGATGATTAATGAATAAATAAGAATGGCAAAACTCTACTGAGCTCCACAATAAGCATGTAACAGTGCAACAATTTGAGCCAACGTTTTAACATATGCAGTGGGTTGTTACTTAAAGGCTGACTACTACACCGCCTTTTCAAGTGTAACGTGTAGTTATACTCTGAAAAGGGACAATAAAAAGGAAGCTGTAGAGTTCTAAATGTATTGTGCTTTCTCTCATTATCTTGCAAAGCAAATACGCTGCGTTTATGAGTCACTTGCTGTATACAGAATCACAGAAATGATTGAGACATCGTCAAGTGCAGCCACTTGCGTTGAGGTAGGACCAAGTAAACCTAGACCATCCCTGACAGTGGTTTGTTCAGCCTGTTTTTAAAAACTCCTGTGATGGGGATTCCACAACCTCCCTTGGAAGCCTATTCCAGAGCTTAACTAGAGTGAGGCCTGGTCTACACTACGGGTTTAGGTCGACTTTAGCAGCGTTAAACCGAATTAAGCCTGGACACGTCCACACAACGAGGCCCTTTCTTTCGACTTAAAGGGCCCTTTAAACCGGTTTCTTTACACCACCTCCGACGAGGGGATTAGCGATAAAACCGGCCTTTGCGGGTCGGAATTGGGGTAGTGTGGACGGAATTCGATGTTATTGGCCTCCGGGAGCTATCCCACAGTGCTTCATTGTGACCGCTCTGGACAGCGCTCTCAACTCAGATGCACTGACCAGGTAGACAGGAAAAGACCCGCGAAGGTTTGAATTTCATTTCCTGTTTGCCCAGCGTGGAGAGCACAGGTGACCACGCAGAGCTCATCAGCACAGGTAACCGTCATGGAGTCCTCCCAGGATCGCAAAAGAGCTCCAGCATGGACCGAACGGGAGGTACGAGATCTGCTCGCCATATGGGGAGATGAAGCAGTGATAGCTGAACTCCGTAGCAGTAAAAGAAATGGAAAAGTATTAGAAAAGATCTCCAAGGCCATGAAGGACCGAGGCCATAACAGGGACACACAGCAGTGCCGCGTGAAAATTAAGGAGCTAAGGCAAGCCTACCACAAAGCCAGAGAAGCAAACGGAAGGTCCGGGGCAGAGCCGCAAACTTGCCGCTACTACGCGGAGCTGCATGCGATCCTAGGGGGTGCAGCCACCACTACCCCAACCGTGTGCTATGACTCTCTCACTGGAGAAACACACAGGGAAGACGGTTCGGGGAACGAGGAAGATGACGATGGAGGTACTGTAGGTAGCTCACAGCAGCAAGGAAGCGGAGAAACCGGTTTCCCCAACAGCCAGGATATGTTTGTGACACTGGACCTGGAACCAGTAACCCCCGAACTCACCCAAGACCCTCAGGGCACACAGGAGACCTCTGGTGAGTGTAACTTTGTAAATATTTGTAAACATTACAAAAAAAAGCAAGCAAGTCTGTTAACGTGTATGGGGATGGAGCGGAAATCCTCCAGGGACATCTCCAGAAAGCTCTCCTGGTTGAAATGGGGTGATTTTATTAAGGGGGACATTCAGAGGCGCCCGTTCCTGCTATTCGGACCAGAAATGTTCCCCGCTGTTAACCACGCGGTGGGGGGGAGGGGTGAAGTGATCATCCCAGAGAATCGTGTGTGTGTGTGTGGGGGGGGTGGTTTACTTGTGTTTGTGCCGCATGTTAACCGGGAAACCGCAGCCCCCTCCTTTTACATTGAAACCCCATTTTAAATGGACAACCCAATTCATCCTTGAGATGGGAAATGCGCTGCTGTTTGCAACCTTTCCCGCATGTTAAGAAGGTTAAATAAGCCAAAACACTGTGGCCTACGATGGCTGCCTGCAAGCCGAAATATGCGACCTTGTAATGAAAGAGTGTACCCATTGTTCCCTAAAATGTGTCTTTTTTAACCACCTCTCCCTTCTCCTCCACCAGCTGCAAATGTTTCTCCTTCGCAGAGGCTCGTGAACATTAGAAAGAGAAAACGTAAGACGAGGGACGAGATGTTCACGGAGCTGCAGATGTCCTCCCACGCTGATAGAGCACAGCAGAATGCGTGGAGGCAGTCAATGTCGGAGATGAGAAAAGTCCAACATGAACGAGAGGAGAGGTGGCGGGCTGAAGACGATAGGTGGCGTCAGCTTGCAGACAGACGGCAAGAGGCAATGCTCCGTCTGCTGGAGCATCAAAGTGATATGCTCGAGCGTATGGTTGAGTTGCAGGAAAGGCAGCAGGAGCAGAGACCGCCGCTACAGCCCCTGTGTAACCAACAGCCCTCCTCCCCAAGTTCCATAGCCTCGTCACCCAGACGCCCAAGAACACGGTGGGGGGGCCTCCGTCCACCCAGTCACTCCACCCCAGATGATCGCCCAAGCATCAGAAGGCTGGGCTTCAATAAGAGTTAAAGTTTTAAAATGCAGTGTGTCCTTTTCCATCCCTCCTCCCCCACCCATCCCTGCTACCTTGGCAATTATCCCCCTACCTCTGTAAGGAACTAATAAAGAATGCATGAATGTGAAAAAACAATGACTTTATTGCCTCTGCAAGCGGGAGGGGAGGGGAGGGTGGGGTGGGGTGGTTGGTTTACAGGGAAGTAGAGTGAACCGGGTCGGGGGGGGGGTTGGAGGGTTCATCAAGGAGAAACAAACAGAAGTTTCACACAGTAGCCTGGCCAGTCACAAAACTCGTTTTCAAAGCTTCTCTGATGCGCACCGCGCCCTGCTGTGCTCCTCTAACCGCCCTGGTGTCTGGCTGCGCGTAATCAGCGGCCAGGCAAGTTGCCTCAACCTCCCACCCCGCCATAAATGTCTCCCCCTTACTCTCACAGATATTGTGGAGCGCACAGCAAGCAGCAATAACAATGGGGATATTCTTTTCGCTGAGGTCTGAGCGAGTCAGTAAGCTGCGCCAGCGCGCTTTTAAACGTCCAAATGCACATTCCACCACCATTCGGCACTTGCTCAGCCTGTAGTTGAACAGGTCCTGACTCCTGTCCAGGCTGCCTGTGTATGGCTTCATGAGCCATGGCATTAAGGGGTAGGCTGGGTCCCCAAGGATCACGATAGGCATTTCAACATCCCCAATGGTCACTTTCTGGTCCGGGAAGAAAGTCCCTTCCTCCAGCTTTCGAAACAGAGCAGAGTTCCTGAAGACGCGAGCATCATGTACCTTTCCCGGCCATCCCACGTTGATGTTGGTGAAACGTCCCTTGTGATCCACCAGGGCTTGCAGCAGCATTGAAAAGTACCCCTTGCGGTTTATGTAGTCGGTGGCTTGGTGCTCCGGTGACAAGATAGGGATATGGGTTCCGTCTATGGCCCCGCCACAGTTTGGGAATCCCATTTCAGCAAAACCATCCACTATTGACTGCACGTTGCCCAGAGTCACTACCCTTGCTATCACCAGGTCTTTCATTGCCCTGGCAAATTGGATCACAGCAGCCCCCACAGTAGATTTGCCCACTCCAAATTGATTCCCGACTGACCGGTAGCTGTCTGGCGTTGCAAGCTTCCACAGGGCTATTGCCACTCGCTTCTCAACTGTGAGGGCTGCTCTCATCTTGGTATCCTGGCGTTTCAGGGCAGGGGAAAGCAAGTCACAAAGTTCCATGAAAGTGCCCTTACGCATGCGAAAGTTTCGCAGCCACTGGGAATCGTCCCATACCTGCAGCACGATGCGGTCCCACCAGTCTGTGCTTGTTTCCCGGGCCCAGAATCGGCGTTCCACGGTATCAACCTGCCCCAGTAACACCATGATTTCCACATTGCTGGGGCCTGTGCCTTGTGAGAGGTCTATGGCCATGTCAATTTCCTCATCACTCTCGTCGCCGTGCTGCAATCGCCTCCTCGCCTGGTCCGGGTTTCGCCTTGGCATGTTCTGGCTCTGCATGTACTCCAGGACAATGCGCGTGGTGTTCATAGTGCTCATAATTGCCGCGGTGATCTGAGCGGGCTCCATGATCCCAGTGCTAGCTATGGCGCCTGGTCAGAAAAAAGGCGCGAAAGTAGTATCTGATGGACCAGGAGAAGGAGGGCGGGAGGGAGGGAGGGCCGAGTGACGACATGGCGTACAGGTACAGGAACAGGGAGAAACACAAACAACTGTCACACAGAATGGTCCCCCCAAAGATTAAACTGGAAACCCTGGGCTTAGCAGGCCGTTGATTTCACGGAGGAAGGGGAAGCAAATGAACACAGAACAAATCTATTTTTTACATCTTAAGGTGGCAGCCGACGCTGCAGCATGAGTGACAGCCATACCAGTATGACGATGACGGGTACCAATCATAATATGCCATCATCTGCCAAAAGGCAAGGGGCTGCTGCTGTGTAGCAATGCAGCCCCACGTCTGCCAGCCCCACGTCCGCCAGCACCCAGCATCGCCCTCGGCCTCTTCTGGGTGCTTAGCAGACAATATTGGGCAATTGGCAGAAAATAGTATATTATGACTGGTAACCGTCATCATCGAAACAGTAGCATGTCTGCCCAGGTGGCCATGATTGACAGCCATACCAGTACGACGACGACGGGTACCAGTCATAATATACCATCGCCTGCAAGGGGCTGGTGCAATGCAGCACTACGGCTGCCAGCCCCACGGCTATCACTCATGCTACACCGTCTACCGCCAAAAGGCAGTTAGCAGCTGCTGCTGTGTAGCAATGCAGTCCCACGTCTGCCGGCACCCAGAGGACATATGGTGACGGTGAGCTCAGCTGAGCTGAGCGGGCTCCATGCTTGCCGTGGTATGTTGTCTGCACAGGTAACCCAGGTAAAAAGGCGCGAATCTATTGTCTGCCGTTGCTGTGACGAGGGGGGAGGGGCCTGACGACATGTACCCAGAACCGCCCGCGACACTGTTTTGCATCATCCGGGCATTGGGATCTCAACCCAGAATTCAAAGAAAAGGCGCGAACCGCTTCTCGGCTCGAGCTGTGGCGCAAACGTAGTATCTGACGGCCTAGGGGAAGGAGGGAGGGGGGCCGAGTGACGACATGGCGTACAGGCACAGGGAATTAAAATAAAGAACGGTGGCTGTGCATCAGGGAGAGACACAAACAACTGTCACAGACTGGTCCCCCCCAAAGATTAAACTGAAAACCCTGTTGACGGAGGGAGGGGGAAGCAAATGAATACAGAGAAAATCTATTTTTTACATCTTAAGACGACGGTGCAGCGTGACTGATAGCCCTCGGCATCTTTCTGGGTGCTTGGCAGCAAATACTGGGCGGTGTATGACGATGGTCTTCAGGCCTATTGCACGAGCTGCTGCTCAGGGAAGACTCTGCTAACGTGCGATGACCCGACTTGTAATAGGCCGGCTAACAGTCATAATACACCATTTACTGCCAAAAGGCAAGCCCCACGGCTGCCAGCACCCAGATCGCCGATGAAGGCTACCAGTCTACTGCATCGTCTACCGCCAAAAGGCAGTTAGCAGCTGCTGCTGTGTAGCAATGCAGTCCCACGTCTGCCGGCACCCAGAGGACATATGGTGATGGTGAGCTCAGCTGTGCTGAGCGGGCTCCATGTTGTCTGCACAGGTAACCCAGGTAACCCAGATAAAAAGGCGCGAATCTATTGTCTGCCGTTGCTGTGACGGGGGAGGGAGGGGCCTGACGACATGTACCCAGAACCGCCCGCGACACTGTTTTGCATCATCCGGGCATTGGGATCTCAACCCAGAATTCCAAGGGGCGGCAGAGACTGCGGGAACTGTGGGATAGCTGTGGGATAGCTACCCATAGTGCAATGCTCCGGAAGTCGACGCTAGCCTCGTACTGTGGACGCGGTCTGCCGACTAGAGCACCTAGAGCATTTTATTGTGTGGACATACACAATCGGCTGTATACAACCGATTTCAATAAAACCGGCTTCTATAAATTCGAACTAATTTCGTAGTGTAGACATACCCTTAGAAAGTTTTTCCTAATGTCTAACCTAAATCTCTCTTGTTGCAGATTAAGCCCATTGTTTCTTGTCCTACCTTCAGTGGACATAGAGAACAAATGATCACTGTCCTCTTTATAGCTGCCATTAACATATTTGAAGATTTATCTGGTCCCCCGCCTCCCGTCTTCTTTTCTCAAGACTAAACATGTCCAGTTTTTTTAACTTTTCCTCACAGGTCAGGTTTTTTAAAAACTTTTAGTGTATTTATATGTAATGACATTTGTATGTAACTATATATAATCAAAGGGAAAAATAAATAAGTTAATGGATGCACAGAAATTAGACATCAATTTTGTCTTCATTTCTCAACTGTACCACATCTCCTGCTTGACAACAGTTGCATTCTCTCTGGCTTATATTACGTAAGGCATAATGAAATGAACATTCATCAATAAAAATGGAAAGTGAAACCCAGCATAAGGCACTGTTAGTTTTGATGCAATACTGCATCCGCTTTTTTCAGCTTTTCCTCACCTGTCAGGTTTATATAATCTCAGGATGCTTTGGAAACATTAACTAGAGCCTTACTAACACCTGTAGGTCTCAGAACAGAACTCAGGAGTCCCAGCTCCAACCACTAGTCACAGCTTCCTCATAGACTCATAGACTTTAAGGTCAGAAGGGACCATTATGATCATCTAGTCTGACCTCCCGCATGATACAGGCCACAAAAGCCGTCCCAACCCCTTTCCCTTGACTCTGCTGTTGAAGTCCCCAAATCCTGTGGTTTAAAGACTTCAAGTAGCAGAGAATCCTCCAGCTAGTGACCCCTGCCCCATGCACACACATATGTGGGTTTTTTTGGGGCTGTAAGCCTAAAACCCACTAGAGAGACAAGGTGGGTGAGGTAATATCCTATCGAATATCCTGGGACTGATACGGCTACAATTACACTGCATAAGACCCACCAGGTAACAGAAATTAATCTAGCAACAACCTCATCATCATCATCCCTTCATTGCCTAACTTCATATTGGATGGATTACAGTGGAGTGAAATGTATTAAAGAACCTCACTGCATCGGACTGCAAAAGGTGTCAATGTGTAAACACGGAAAAGTGGAAGTCAAATGCAAACACATCAGAGCAGTAGTGATTTACAGTTGCAGTGCATAATCTACTTTAGCTACGTATCTGGCCCCCAGATGCTCAAAGGTGTTTAGGGACTTCACTCCCAGGGGTTTCAATGAAAGTCAGGAGAGCTCAGTACCTTTGAGGATCTGGTCTTATGCACTTCACAAACTTTAACGTATTTATCCTCACAACAGCAGCACTGTTATCCCTACTTTACAGATAAGGAACCTGAGGCCTTGAGAGACTAAAGCCCCGATGTTTAACAGAATTCGGGCATTGCTGTGCTGAGCATTAAAATACTTAATTGATTTAGGAGCCTCTCATTTTCAAAAGGGATTTAGGCACTTAGGAGCCTACATAATTGGCATATTGGCTCCTAATCCCTTTTGAAAGTGAGACAAGGGCTCCTAAATCAGTTTGGGGTTGCAATGCTGAGTGCAGTGACACCTACATATCATTAAAACAACAAGGAGTCTGGTATCATTACAAATCTGGGCCTAACTGAATGCTCAGGTCACACAGGAGGTCTGTGGCAGACCAGGGAACCGCACTCCACTCTCCCCAGGCCTACACTAGTGGTCTAACATCCTCTCACACAGAATAAATTTGTGGTCCATCACCGTAGCCACTTGCCCACATGGTCTTATTATTTACATTACACGATCTTACTATTCATACATGTCAATGACTACACAAGTGGAGAATCAGAGTTGATATTGTCGGTTACACTGTGCGCCATTTGACATGCCATTAACCCTCCCTTCCACCAAATTACTCTGAGATGAGTGACACTTTCCTCTAGTTCTAGGTAAGGCTTCAGCGTGCCAATGAAACCACTTCAAGAAAATCCCACCACTGTTTGCATTGAGAGGTTAATACCGATGATCTGTGGTAAGGAGTAGCCATCTAAGTCTAGGAGCACCGTCCCTGTCTGTAGACACGTGCGTAGTTCAAACAGGCTGTGCAAAGATAACGTTGACACATGAGGTTTGCTCCATCTCTCCCCTCCTTCTTCCACCTTTTCTTCAAACTTGATCCACCTGGAACAAAAGCCACAGTTGTGATCAGTCCAGGGTACAAACACATGTCTGGTAAATTGCACATCTGTCCAAACCAATCAGGTGATCAAGGATCATGGTGATGGGCACAGTGTAAGAACTTGAACAGAATAGATCTATCACAGGGCAGCTGCTGGACAGCCTGTGTGCATTCTACAGTTAGATATATTTATCAGCAATAAACTGGATTCACAGCCATTGTTTCAGTAGGAGCCGAGGTGCTTGGAGGAGCCCAGGACTGGAACAGCTGAGGAGTGAGAGGCATTGGCAGAGCGTGAGTCAGGGCTGGGGTATCTAGAAGAGCCCTAGGTCAGGGTGATGGTGCATTGGCAACGCTGCATAGCTAGAGGAATCTTACAAGAGTTTTACCAGCAGTATTAGCACTATGCTAGATGAGGCTCCTTTCATGAGTCCAGTTCATATATGGTTTTAAATGATCTCTTTTATTAAAGGGAGGTAATGCTTCACATGTACATAGATAGCACTTTTCACCTGCCAAGTGCTTTATTAGCATCAGCTAATTCATCCTCAGACCATCCCTGCAATGTAGGTTTGCATATTACAGATGAGGAAGTGGAGGCAGAAAGGTTAAGTTATTTGCCTAAAGTCACATCATCTGAAAGAGGAACAGAACCTGCCGGGTTGGTAAACCTCACTGCTGGGATCAGGTCCTCCCCCTCCTCTTTCTCACACAATATAATACTTACGCTGCTATGAAAAAAATAGATTGTAAAGTCTTTCAAGGCAGGGAAACCCTTTTATCGGTGAAGTGCCATGTGCATCTATGGAATAATAATGTGCTTATGCATACAACTAACAAATACTAAAAGGACAGGTGTCACAGCGTGCCTGGAGCAAGGGGTCTGGTGCAGTGAGCTCTTTGCTCATCCTTTAACAATTAAAGTTCAACCCCCAAAATTGGTCACCTGAGCCCTTAAACTTCAAGACAAAACAGCCAGTTTTTTGTACCCCCTTCAGCTGAAGGTGCAGTTAGATGGTTAGGTTCTGAGGGCCTGGGGTTCCAGGCCTGGGGTTCTGGGTTAGGGCCAGGGGAGCTCCCCTCTTCTCCCAGCTTCATCCAGCACTGCCCCTACAAAGAAGCAAGCAAGCCCTCTTATATCGCCTGGTGGGTCCTGATTGGTTAATACCTCCTCCCACTCCCCTTCTAGCCCCTGGAGGACCAAGTCTTGTTGGTTCTGCAGGTAGCAGAACCTGAGTGGCAGTGTTCTGAGGTCTAACTCATTGCCCCTCTTTCCCAGCCAATGCTTTTCCTTTGGGTGGAGTGCGTCAGGGTGGTGATGGGGCAAAAAAGGCCTGGTACACCTGTTGTGGTAGGACACTGGAAAACTCATTTAATCAGCTTGATAGTGATCAGAGTTCCCAAAACCTTAACCTGCTCTATTCATTTCAGTGATGGGTTAATTACATTTTGGCTACATTATTTCTGTGAAGGATTTCAGCATCAGGAAAATGTGAAATGGCAAATGAGAGGATGCAGCATGCTGACTAAGCAAAGTTTCATCCCCAGTGATGTAACATTTATAACACACCTCCGCCATTCAAGGAGATTAAGTATCAGAGGGGTAGCCGTGTTAGTCTGGATCTGTAAAAGCAGCAAAGAGTCCTGTGGCACCTTATAGACTAACAGACATATTGGAGCATGAGCTTTCGTGGGTGATTACATGCATCCGATGAAGTGGGTATTCACCCACGAAAGCTCATGCTCCAATACGTCTGTTAGTCTATAAGGTGCCACAGGACTCAAGGAGATTAAAGCGCTTTAGAGACATTTGTTAATTAATTCTATTGGGACTATTATACCATTTTGCAGTGACTAAACTGGGATGCTGAGCTAACTTGACGTCATTCTGAATTGGTGGCAGAAAAGAACTTAGGATCTCTCACTCCCAGTCCTCTGCTCCAACCTCTAGACCCACAATCCCTTCTGAGATCTGGGAACAGACCACAGGAATCTTGACTTCCAGTCCCTTCTGCAAATATTAGACCATGCTCTTCTACCAGACCTGAGAAAAGAACCCTAGAGTCCTGACTTCCTGCTCCAATCACTAGACAACGCTCCCTCCCCTAAAAAAAACCCAAACTATTCTGCTTTTAACGTTCTGCATCAGCTTCTTAACATTCATCATGAAGAGTAACACAAATAAATGAATGAGAGCAGATTTCTGCAGGCTCCCTGGGAATATGACTTGTGCTCCAATTAAGCACAAGTAATTCTCGGCAACGCGCCTGTATTTATTTTGGAAATAAAGCTGCTGTTCCTTTAAATCAGGTTTGCAGAGGCCCAGCTCCATGAATTCTCATGGATTAGTCAGTCTAGGGCTTAACCTGGCAGCTTTTAACTGGAACAACTTGGATTTTGGCTCATGTCACTGCAGTGGGGACAGACGGAAAGAACAGAGGACAACAGGGGCTTTAAAAAAAAAGAAAAAAGAGTAGCAACAGAGTATATGCTAATTCTGCCTGCAAATACTGGAAACAGCTCTGGATTATCCAGGCTATGGTCAGGGACATACCTGGTGGTTCCTTCTCCCCAGTAGCTCCTTTAGGTTGGCATTTACCAAACTACAAAGGGGAGGCAGATTGACACACTTCAATGTTTTTTTCCCAGTGGAAGAACTAATTTAGATAATCTTTCCCGCTGCAGCTTTGCTGCTCATTTAGGATTCTGGGATTCAGGGCCGGTTCTGGCTTTTTTGCTGCCTGATGCAAAAAAGCCTCCCGCTGCCCGCCCGGGAGCCCGGCAGGGGAGGGCGCTGAGCCCAGCCGCGGGCCCGCTCTCCCTGACCTGCCGGAGCGCTGCGGGGAGGGCGGAGAGCCCGTCCGGGGCTCCGCTCTCCCCGGCGGCCAGAGCGCTGGGGGGAGGGTGGCGAGCTCGCCGCGGCTCCGCACTCCCTGGCAGCCGGAGCACCCGGGGAGGGCGGCGGCGAGCCCAGTCACGGCCCCGCTCTCGGGCCAGAGCGCCGCGCCGCCCCAAGCACATGCTTGGTGGCCTGGAGCTGGCCCTGCTGGGATTCATTGCTCTTGAACCAAGGGGGGGCGGGATGTGGAAGACAGGATTCCTCCCAGTTAACAGAGTAGAGCAGCATTCGCCCATTTAGCAGCGAAGAAAGGAAATAGATTCTGGGTGCTGTAAATCTGATTCAGGGCAAGGCAACAGGCTACTGTTACCTCACCCAGGTTTTGCAGGAAGTGATTGAAAAGGTACGGTGGCTATTGTTCTGTACTACTATTGCCGTATGATGGATTGTGAAGGCGAATTGACAAACAAAAGGCTATTAATGCAGCAGGAGAAGGAGACAGTGTAATGTAGTGGTTCGAGCACATGTGGTTTCTAGTCCTAGCTCTAACACGGATTTAATGTGTGATCTGGGCAAGCCACGAATGGCTTCTGGATGCCTCAGTTTTCTGTGCCAAACCTGACACACAACACGGCCTGCATTAGGAAGTGCAGTGCACCCAAGACAGTGAGAGCTGCAGGAATGTAACGCTTCTGATAATCAGGCTCAAGTTTGGCTGAGCAATCGGAAGCAACCCTTAAAAAAAAAATTAGTTTAAACTCTCTGGTGCCTAGGGTGACCAGATGTCCCGCTTTTATAGGGACAGTCCCGATATTTGGGGCCTTGTCTTATATAGGTGCCAATTACTCCCCACCCCCTGTCCCGATTTTTCACCCTTGCTTCCGGGTCACCCTACTGGTCCCTCAGTTTCCCCTCTTGTCAGAGGGCAACCATAGTAGCTACTCACCCTTTGGAAGGCACTTGGAGATCTTTGAATGAAAAATGTTACATGAACACAAAATGGTGTTTGTTAAAACTAGAGAAAGGCAATCAGTGAATAGTATTTTAAATAAATACATAAAACCGAGAGGGCGCTATACTGGAACCATGTCAGGAGATACTGCAGAGCTTTAGTTAGGAGAAATTCAAGGAATATTTTAAAGAGCATCAACGTGAGATTCGTTATTCAGAAAGGGAAAAGTCCTGGTTTATTGCATTTTTCTTTCTACTACAATGTAGCTCCCTTCACCCACTGATCTCAAATTCTTTACAGATATTCGTTAATAAACCCTCACCACAGGTCAGCTTTAGCTCTCCTGTAATGTTCACAACGTATCACTGGCCTGTGTCTTTCACACTACAGCAACCTGATGCTATGACACAAACATCACCGCCTCACAATACAACCAAGCGATGACTCTCTTACACTAACCCCTAGATCACATACCCATCCCAAAGCTGGGAATATGACCCAGGAGTAACCCCTCCCTGCTCTAACTGCTAGGATACACTTCCCCACACCAGGATTAAAACCCAGGAGTCCCAACACCTAATCTCCTGCTCTAAATACTAGACCACCCTGTATCCTTTTAAGCAGAGCTACAAAAGCGGTTGCTAAATTAACGTGCATCTCAGTCACATTATTTACATCAGTGCTGGCCAAGAGATTTATGGTCACTGAGTAAGATGCCTGCCATACTGAGGCTGGCCAAGAGCCCACTGATGGCAAGATATGAAGCCACCTAGAGATTTGCATTCTCTGTTTCCATTTTCAGTCCCAGTATCATGCAGTCCCCCACGCATTGCGGTGGTTACTCTCATTAGTCATCCCCCAGTGCTTAGTTGATGCCTGGATCCGGTGGTTCCTCCCCTGAGACTGAGGGGAAGGACCTTTAGACATGGGTGGGCCCACACCCACCCATCTGCAATGCTTCAGGAGGTGTTCTCACAGCGTGTTCTGCCATCCGGGCTTTAGGAACGACCACAACGTTAAGCGTTGACCATGTTAGCAGAAAACAGACAGGGGTATTGCAAGTGGTTTCGCTAACACTGCTCATGATCAAATTCTGTGTCAGATGAGGGACATTTGCTATCTATTCCGGGGAACCTCAATGGATTTGCTAAGTGCACTGCTACAAACCTCGACCAATGCACCTCAGTCCCGTACTGGGACCCTCAGTTCTGCACTGAACTGCACCACCCTAGTATGGTCTAGTCATGAGATCTCATGCAGCAATGCTGATATTCCCGAGTCCCAAACTGGCCCCTCCTCATCCAGCACTGCCAACGCTTCTTAACGCTGACCTGCACCATGCTGCTGCTATTTCTGTCCTGCTCCCTCAGGATAGCTCTGACGACACCCATAATTCTGGTCTGCAGCACCCCCTGCTGCTTTAGTCCTGGACTCCCTAACACAAATATCTCTGTAGTCCTCATCCACAACTCCCTGGCTATTCTGCCTCTGACCATGTGGCAATTTTATGACGTGCCCAACGGCAATAGCGCGAGCAGCTCACACTTATTGTTGCTTGTGAGCAGAGGCAGGATTTCAACTTCGGATCACAAAGGTAAAAGGTTTGTGTCCTCATCCCCCTGCAGTCCAGAATCCTGCCTATGGTGCTGGGAGAATTTACACCAGATGACAATCTGCTCACTACTGCTTCAAAGGAAGACAACACCCCGTAATGCTCCTTTACAATCTGGAGTACTCACTGAGATGGGTGAGATTCCACCACCTAGGGAGGTGGTGGAATCTCCTTCCTTAGAGGTTTTTAAGGTCAGGCTTGGCAAAGCCCTGTCTGGGATGATTTAGTTGGGGTTGGTCCTGCTTTGAGCAGGGGGTTGGACTAGATGACCTCCTGAGGTCCCTTCCAACCCTAATCTTCTATGAGAAAAATTCCTTCTGCACTGAAGCATGAGTTCCTGCTACCTTTGGCCTATTCTGTTTTGTCATTTGTGTGACAGTTGCACCTAGAGGCCCCAGCTCAGGTCAGGGATCCATTGCGCTAGGTGCTGTACAAACGCACCCTGAAGATAGTCCCTGCCCCAAACAGTATGATCTGAACAGACTTTGTGTGACCAGGGGTCCGGTTTTCGACCAGAAATCCCAGTCGAAAAGGGGCCCTGGGGGCTCTGGTCAGCACCGTCGACCAGGCCGTTAATAGTCTGGTCAGTGGTGCTGTGGCTCTAAGGAAGGCTAGTCCCTACCTGTCCCGGCACCACACTGCACCCCAGAAGTGACCAGCAGGTCCAGTTCCTAGGTGGGGGGGGGCACAGGGCTCTGCATGCTGCCTCCGCCCTGTTAGCACCAGCTCCACACTCCCATTGGCCTGGGGGCGAGAGCAGCACGCAGAGCATCCTGGCCCCCATATCCCCGCCTAGGAGCCAGACCTGCTGGCTGCTTCTGGGGCGCAGCGTGGTGCCAGGACAGGCAGGGAGCCTGCCGTAGCCTTGCTGTGCCACTGATCGGGAGCCGCCCAAGGTAAGTCCGTGCCCCAACTCTGAGCCCCAAGCCGCTGCCCTCTAAACCCAGAGACCCCCCTTGCACCCCAAACCCCTCATCCCTGGCCCCACCCCAAAGCCCGTACCCCCAGCCGGAGCCCTCACCCCCGCACCTCCCCCCACACCCCAGCCTCAACCCGCAGCCCCCTCCCACATTCCGAATCTCTCGGCCCCACTCCCCAGCCTGGAGCTCCATCTTGCACCCCAACCCCTCATCCCCACCCCAGAGCCCGCACCCCCAGCCATAGCCCTCACCTCCTCCTGCACCCCAACCCCCTCCCTCAGCCCAGTGAAAGTGAGTGAGGGTGGGGGAGAGTGAGCCACCGAGGGAGTGGGAAATGTAGTGAATGAGGGGCGGGGCGGGGCCTCGGGGAGGGGCGGGGCTAGAGTGTTCGGTTTTGTGAGATTAGAAAGTTGGCAACCCTAAACAGACTAGACACTGTCACCACAGCAAGTGTAATTTCCAAGCATCATTATCCCAGGCGTGGCAATCTAACATGCAATGTCTCATCCTTGGCCTTTTTGCGCAGTCAGCTTTCTCCCCATGTTAGACTCCCGGAGCCAAGCCCACATGGTCTTGACGGCTGCTTGGCTCTGAAGATGAAGTTTCCTGTTTAGGCTTGCCAAGGTTTTATTTGCAGGTAGTGCTCACGCAGCGAAGGAGCTGGCTCCCCGCAGCTAAAGAGGCTGTGAATTCCTGACCCAAGGAGAGAGGAAACGCAGGGCCTGCAATTCGGCAGCTTTTAAACCTGTAGTGGAAATGCTCGCATGAAGTCCTGGGCGATCCCTGGAGACTGAAGCCCTCTATCTCCAGAGTGGGTACAGCACAGCCAGGAGCACTGTAACCACCTCCCTGCACTACCTCTCTAATGCGCCTGAACCAGCTTTGATTGGGTGAGAGGGAGTCCAGTCTCCAGGGCCCATTCACTCCTTGGTCTCCCTACGGAGAAAGGCTGATTAGTGTCAATCGTGCTGATGACTTTTAGGCCGAGCAAACACACCTACCGCCTCAAGGGTCTGGAAAGAGATCCATCAAACTCCCTCCGTAACCTGCACCTTGGAGAGCATTTAATTCTGCCACACACCCAGCCCCACAGAATAAGGGTTTACCATAGAAAGGAATAAAACCTTTTGGGGAAAATAATTAAATGGCTCCCTAAGCAGTGGCCAAAAATATCATCATAATATAATATAATATAATATAATATATGGAGATATACCTATCTCATAGAACTGGAAGGGACCCTGAAAGGTCATTGAGTTCAGCCCCCTGCCTTCACTAGCAGGCCAAGTACTTATTTTTGCCCCAGATCCCTAAGTGGCCCCCTCAAGGATTGAACTCACAACCCTGGGTTTAGCAGGCCAATGCTCAAACCACTGAGTTATCCCTCCCCCCCATCTATTAGGAACATTAACCTGTAGAATGCTGGTGTTTTATCCAGGTTGGCAACAAAATGAATGCTTAGGATGTAGATTATATATGCCCAGTCTCCAAAGCGTTAAACCATATTCAGCAGACACTTAGCAGCCCTGGGGTCACAGCTCAGTGTGATCACACTTCTGCTAACAACCCAAACACTTAGGATATGTCTACACTGCCCATACTGGGGCATCCACACTGCATTGTAAGCCTGGGTTTACAATTACTGGACCCGGGTTTCACAGTCGTGCTAACGCGTCTATACTGTGTGACGCAGACCTTCCAACTTGGGTCTGCAGCTTGACCTGTGTCCACACTGCACAGTGACAGGGAATGGATCCAACTCACAGTGGGACTTGGGCTCTGACCCACTCCCCCTTAGTAGGATCCTAGGACCTGGGGCCAGAGTGCCTGCTGACCTGAGTCAGACTGATCTGTGTGTGGACGGAAGCAGGGAGCGGGTGGGGGTGGGGACTTGGGCTCAAACCGGAGTCAGAGTCCTGGCTTAGTGTGCAGTGTAGACATACCCATATAGAGCCAATTTAGTGTGCAGACAGGAAGACCAAGGGGAAAAAAATGAAATACCACCCAAATTATTCAAGTGAGTTAGGAGAACAAGTTTCATTGAAAGTCAGTGGGACTTGTGCTCCTGCTCACTTAGATGCTTTGGGAAATTTGCTTGCTTCAAAAAACAGACTAAAAGTTAATTAAATCGGTTGCCCAAACAACAGCCTCGACAATGTCTAATGCCTCACACACATGTCGTTTCTTTGGATCCTCGCTGATGGGACAGGGCTGGATCCTGCCAGGCTGGGCCAGGTTCTAAGTGACACCAGTTCCCACTGAAGATAAAGGAAGTTGATGGACGTAGCCCATTGCAGAATCAGCCTAATAGTGATGAAAACACGTTGTGCTTCCAAGTACCTTTCATCCAAAGATCTCATACAGCTTTCTAAACATTAATGAAACAAGCTTCACCTTTTAAGATAGGGACGATGACCTACATTAATAGTTTCCAAGATCAGAATGGACCATTGTGATCATCTAGTCTGACTTCCTGCCTAACTCATGCCACGGCAGTTCCCCAAAATAATTCCTAGACCAGAACTTTTAGAAAAACATCTAATCTTGATTTAAAAATTGCCACTGATGGAAAATCCACAACTCTTGGTAAATTTTTCCAATGCTTAATTGCCCTCACTATTGAAATTTTAAACCATATTTCTTAAGTTTGTCTAGCTTTAGCTTCCAACCATTGGATGATGTTACATCTTTGTCTGCTAGACTGAAGAGCCCACTGCCAAATATTTGTTCCTCATGTAGGTACTTATAGGGCTTGTCTATATGGTGCCATTGTCTGCAATAGAGGGGCACTAGATTGTGTGCTGACCCATGTGGACCCTGCTGGCATGCACTAAAAGTTCCCTAGTGCACATTAATATGGTCCTGTTTCAAACTGTACTACGTTAACATGCATTAGGGAACTTTTAGTGCATGCCAGCCGAGTCCACATCACCAGTTAGTGCGCAACACGCTGGTGTGCTTTAGAATCTACTCCCCTGTAATACGGACTAAGGTACCATGTAGGCAAGCCCATAAACTGTGATCAAGTCATCCCTTAGACTCAAGAAGCTCAATTTATTGAGGCGATCACTATAAGGCAGGTTTTCGAAACTTTTATTCATTCTTGTGGCTCTTCTCTGAACCCTCTCCAGTTTGTCAACATCCTTCTTGAATCATGGACAGCAGAACTGGACACAGGATTCCAGCAGCACTCACATCAGCACCAAACAGAGGTAAAATATGTTATCTAATCCTACTTGAGGTTACAGATGCTGAGGCCCAGGAAAAGGAAGTGTCTTGCCTAAGGGTCACACAGCAAGTCAGTGGCAAGAGCCTCTGTCTTGACTCCCAGTCCCCCTCCTCTAACCACTAGACCACCCTCCCTCCCCAGAGCTGGGAACAGAACCCCAGAGTTCTGATACCCAGTCTCCCCCTCTAACCACTAGACTCCACTCCCTGTCCAGAGCTAGGAACACAATCACTTGCCCAGTAGTTCAAGAACTTTAACACTCAGAACCACCAAACTAACTGTGATTTCCTTCCGCACCTTGTATCCAGCAAGTCTTTGCAGGCAAAAAAACCCCCCTGTGATCATGGCAAGGAACTATCGGTTTTAGCAGCCACCAGGTTTCCGCAAGGTGAACTTTTTCATGGTGGTGGGTATATCGGACCATTACCCAGTAATCTTTATCTGTCTTAGGTAGATAGAGATCATATAGTCCCCAATACCATAGTACCGGAGAATGTCACCGTCTTTAATATATTTATCCTCAGCACATCCCTGGGAAGCAGGGGCGTGCTATTATCTTCATTTTACAGATGGCAAATTATGGCACACGGGCCCTGATCCTTAAAGGTGTTGAGGCATTTAACTCCCATTTAAATCAATAGGGGTTAGGCTCCTAAGTCCCAAGGTCACATGGGCTGTCTGGGGCAGAGCATGGATTTGAACCCACGTGTTCTGGACCGCCCACCTCTGCATGGCACTCCCATGCCTGAGAGGCACCACACTAGTCGGTACAGAAACAAAGGGGTCAGTAGGACACTGTGTGCCCATCTCATTGTTCCAGGAGCTGCACGTGGAAATCCCTGGGCACCAGAGAGCAAGCACATCCCCTGGCGCCGGCCCTACGTGCACATCAAACAAGGTCATTATGCAGCACAAGTGGGATGTCACTGGTGCACGTGGGTGAGATAGAGAGACAGAATTAATAAAAATCTATCTTATTAACTGCCTGACCTCACCCCATCGATCCCATTCGAAATGGCAGGAACACACACAAATCCCTTTGTGTTACAATAGAGAAAGGGCTCAGCTGAGCTCAAAAAGCCACCTAAATCCCTGGCGCAATAGTGACTCCTTTTTCAAAGAATGAAGCTCAATGGGGAAAAAAAAAGAACTAATAATGCTTACAAAACTTACGCTAGGAAGAGAAAATTCCACATGGATTTGAGATTTTTTACTTGGTTAAGCTCATAATTCCATAAAACGAACACTATTTGTGGTTCCTCTAATACTTTTATTAAAAGTTTTGGGTTTTTTCTTTTCTTTTTTTTAAGATCTGGAACAGTGGGGCATGTTAACTCTTTAGATGCCATGAAAAGTGAGAATGCAGAAATATTAGACAGATGGGGCTTGATTTTTTCACTGTCTTGACATGTGGTGGAATCATTTCCAAAGGGTGTGAAACAAAGGATGTCAAATGCTACCAATCTAATCTGGTAGCATTTTGCACCAATTTTCTTTGCCATGCTGTCAGCTCTATACCAGTTCCATGCTTATGCTATGCCAGTTCCATACAGTGTTATCTACACCAATTCCATGCGATGCCCATGCCGTTTCAGTCTCCTGAACTCTTATTTCACAGGTTACCAGCAATAGTAATGGCTTCGATTCTTAAATCCACTCATGATCCAAGCACAGAGGCAGAGGCTGGAGAAATGGAACTGAAGCCACCCGCCGAGCACGTGCTGTGACTGCTGCTTATCACACTGTTCGGAATTAGAGCTGAGCAAAACATTTCCAGTTTGGTTGTCAAAATGAAAAGTCCAAAAAAAATGTTCCTTTTAGATCAGCCTGAAATGACAATCTTTTGTTTTTTCTTGCTGAAATGATAAACTGGGGAGACGCGGGGGGAGATTTTCAGGTCGAATACAATGTTTCGACCTGAAAAAAAAAAAAAAAAGTTTAATTTTTTTAAAACTTTTTTTTTTTAAAAGTTAAATCTAGCTAAATTTCCATACAAAATACTATTTTGAAACAAAAAGTTGAAATGTTCCGTTTATACATTTTTGGAATCCCTCTCCCCTTTTTTCTGTGGCCAAAAATATTTGCTGAATTTGACTTAAATTTGCCAACGGTTTTAGTTGAGAATTTCAGCTATTCACCCGAAACTGCATTTTTCGGTGAATAAACTAGTTAGCAAAAAATAAATATAAATAAAAAAAATAAAAAAATTCACCCAACTCTATTTGTAATTGTAGCCTTGCCCAGACACAAGGCAATAAATTAATAAATACTGGGGTCCTTTTATTTGCTGTCTGGTGGTGGAGCCTATAGTGTGTGCTATTTTTCTCCACAACTTCTTCTTTCTTGCCACTTCCCTATTTGAAGTCAGCGACTTTTGTAACTTTGTTCCAAAACTCATGATCATACACGAGGCTGTCATGAAGATCAGTCCCTCTGAGGTCTGCTGATATTTGGTCCATGTACCTAGTCTTTGGTCTCCCTCTTGTTCATCGTCCATCCACAGTCACTACAAGAGCTCTCTGGTCTCTGCCAGATATGCCCATACCAATATAACCAAGCTTTCTTCAACTTGTCTTCAATTGGAGCAACCCACATTAGGCCCCTTACCACCTCAAGGGCTAGAAACTTAGTTAAAAAAAACAAAAAAAACAAATGATAGTTGAGATTCTCACCTAATCACATTCCTCCAGGCACTGGGGCTTTAAGAAACACACCAAATATTGCAAGACTCAAGATAAGACTCCATTCCACAGGCAGCTGCGGTTTTTCAACTCTGGAGTGGGCTTCAAGAAACAGCTATGTTTCTAGCCACCATGTTTTACATTGTTCCTCTTTCAGGATTTGTGTCACTTTGCATGGTCAAGCAATGAACTGGCCCATACTTGCTGTTTCCTAATCAATTTCAAAACCAATCACCCTGTTGCAATTTGAGGACTGATTAATAGATTTAGCCAGTGTGTTCGGTCTCAGTATCACCATGGTCATGAAGCCACTGGGTATCTCCTGTAAAAGCACCCGGTGTAACTTCACTGTGGTCACAAGCAATTTGTGACTTTTCTTTTGCATCATCTTACTTGCGATTATAACAACTTACTGCATTTCTATAGCTACTTTAATCACGCAGGCTCCCACAGTGCTTTACTAACTACGCATATAGCAGAATCACTTAATCGAGTATAGAAATACAACCCCCTCTGGGGTACAATGTGATAACTGCTCACCAGTGCACAGCAACACTACGCAATAATTTACATATTGCCTTGTCTCAGGACTGGCTCCAGGGTTTTTGCCGCCCCAGGCAGTGGGACAAAAGAAAAAAAAAAGCCGCGATCACCATTGCAATCGGCGGCACTCTGGCGGCAGCTCCACCGCGCCGTTTTCTTCTTTGGCGGGAATTCAGTGGCAGGTGCTTCCCTCCGAGAGGGATCCGCCGCCGAACTGCTGCAGAACAGCCCAACGTGCCGTCCCTTCCCCTTGGCCGCCCCAAGCACCTGCTTGCTGAGCTGGTGCCTGGAGCTGGCCCTGCCTTGTGTACACTCTTTCCCACCCCCCTTACAATTTGCCATTATTGGGAGTGCCAACGTATACAAGACTTACCATTGTGTCATCTATACCTGCTCTGAGCTGGCTTAGAGGAAATGGTGCTTAAAATGTGAGAGACTTCCTGGAGCCATCTGCCCTAAGGCTGTCATCAATATTGCCACTCATGTAGCTGAACTAGCGGGAACAACGGTGGGAAATTTTGGGACCCTATCCCCAGGCAGGGGACAACCAGCTGAGTACTAACTCTGGGGGGGAAAAGCCAGCTACTGAATCATCAATGCTACCTCCAGCAGCACAGTGTCTCCTAACTCTCTGCTGGGGGCACTAGGTCAGTAGTGACTTAGACTGGAAGCTGTATGGGGACCATCATTTTGTTCTGTGTTTGTACAGCACCTAGCACAATGGGTGGTGGTGGTCCATGACTGGGGATCTGAAGCGCTACCACAATACATGCATAATAACACTACCTACTGAATCACCAGCGCTGGGGAGGTCTCCTCTCCTTACCTGGCAGATTCTTTCCACTCCATTTCTTCCCCATCATGCTGCAGTGTGTCCATCTCAGTGAACAGGGTGGGGTTTGGAGGGTCATCGTCTTCACCCAGGATGTAACGAAGGCGTTCAGCAGCTGGAGACACTAAAGCGAGGAGATAAAAAGAGTTCATTTAACCCTGGACAACTGTGGATGGTTCTCACACCAATCTGGCTTCGAAATTGCTCTAGGAACCTTGTGAGAATGAGCTTTCTGGTGAATATGTCCTGGTTACAGCCATGGAGTCACAGAGTTCAAGGTCAGAAGGGACCACCAGATCATACCTCACCTCCTGTATAGCACAGATCACCACCTGCGCACCAAGCCCAACCACCAGAATAAGACCAAAGTACTACAGACTTCAGGAGGCTAAACCATTGAATGCCACAGGTAGAGAATACCAATGGCAAGGAACTGATACTGAGATATACCTATCTGGGCAAGAAATATGAAGACTGCAGCTTTGCTTGTGATTATTTGGTCCTTTCAAACTCAGCCCCAGCCAGAACCAGGAACCAAAGCAAGAAAATGGAATTTGTTTCTCCAAAATGTTTTGTGGGTTTGAATTTTGGGTGGAGAGTCAGATCAGTTTAATCAAACCTGGCCGCCTGTTGGGGAAACAATCTTTGATTTCTCTTCCGTTTTGCTCATGCTGAAAAATCGACTTGGGAAGACCTCGCTGGGCATCTCGTGCTGTAGCAATTGCAGCAGGGTTCTTTGCTGCCAAAAGTGCAGTTGTAGCAGTCCATTCGGGCAGCCTGAGCAGCAGCCCCCTGGTTGCTCTAGTTTTCTAGGAAAGACGCTGCAAAGGCTAAAGGGGTAATTTTGATGGCAAACAAAAGTGATTCAGCATTTTTGGGGCAGCAAGATTAGTCACTCCTGACCCACAAAGCTTTGGACAAACAGAAAGGAGGGTGAGGGTGGAGGAGGGGACCAACAGGCGTATCTTAGATCCTGTAGTGAAAAGGACATTTGGAGGACAATAAGCTGTTTGAGGGAACAACTCATTCAGAAACAAGAGGCCCATTGAGAAGCAGGGAAGACCGAGACAATAAAGCAATTCAGGCCAAGTTTCCTCAACAAAGAGGGCTTGAAATATAGAACAACTGGCAAATGTAATGAATGGAAGGTGCACACTCTCGATTTTGGTAATCAGTGGATACAACCACCAGCTAGATTCAGAGGATGAAATCCTGGCCCCATTTAAGTCAATGGGAATTTTGACATCGGTTACAGAAGGGCCAACATTTCACCCGTTGTATTTAAGGCCAGAAGGGACCATGCTGTTCATCTAGTCTGCCCTCCTGCAAAACACAGGCCAGAGAATTTCATCTCCTGCACCACGCACGTATTTGTGGTTGAGCTAGAGCATATATTTTTTTCTGAAAGGGACATCCAATTTTGTTTAAAGACATCAAGTGATGGAGAATCTACCATGTTCCCCAGGGAAGTTGTTCCAATGGTGAATTGCCACACCGTTAAAAATCTGTGCTTTATTTCTAACTTGAATGTATCTGGCTCCAGCTTCCAGCCATTGGATCGTGTCCTGCCTTTACCTGTTAGATTAAAGATCCCTCAGCTATCCCCAGGTAAGTATTTATGGACTGAGCTTCTTAACTCTTTGGACCCGCTGGGGAAGAAACGTGACATGACATGGTGACACTCTGTGTTTTCTTTAGGTTCTAGTGGGCAGGGTCCTTGATCAGGAAGGTTCCACCATTTCAGTGAGAAATTCTGGCTTTGTGGCAGTGCATGGCTCAGGGGACTGGTAAGTGGATACAGAACATTTAACTTCCAAGTCACCAGCTAGAATCCAGTCCAGATTGGGGAGTGACTGATAATTATAATATAAATATATGGAGCTACACCTATCTCATAGAACTGGAAGGGACCCCGAAAGGTCATTGAGTCCAGCCCCCTGCCTTCACTAACAGGACCAAGTACTGATTTTGCCCCAAAGCCCTAAGTGGCCCCCTCAAGGACTGAGCTCACAATCCCGGGGTCTGGCAGGCCAATGCTCAAACCACTGAGCTATCCCTGATGCCTGGTGCTTGGTGGCCTATGTGAAATGAGTTTGGTGCAGCCCAATCCCAGTGCACAAGTGTCCATATAATAAGAAATACCAGCACAATTGCCCTTTCCATCACATCACGCTGGTGGCTTCAGTGGAGAAGCCAAGGCTTGTATAGGTTACGGAGATTGAACCATCCCACCTCCACCTCAGGGAGGGATGTTGAGAAGCTTGCTTTGTGCTGTGCCTGCTGCAGTTAAACATAGGACTTCAGGGTCCAGAGCTGTCAAGCCAGCACCTTCTACCAGCAATACAGCCCTGTAAGAAACAAGAAACCCTGGTCTCTAGCACAGGGGGAAATTTTGTTGCCCCCTTTTCTATGCTTTGTTTTCCTCCAGACATTGAGCTGAAACATGAGATCGTTGCTCAGACAAGACTTCCATTGATGTCATTGGGAGTTTTGCCTGAGTGGGAGCTGTACAAATTAGCCCAACGTTTCGGTTTTAGAAATTATATTTTTTTCCCTGCTGTGATATGTGAGTTGGTGGAGGTTACCCTTTCACCCGTCTTTCAGCCATCAAATTCAAATCTGTTTCAGGGCTCTCTCTTTCTATTCATCTATTCTGGGATTTTCTCCCCCTCTGTCCCTCCTTCTCAACATTTTCTGTTTCTCTATCTCAGAAAGAAAGTGAAATTCTGAGATAAAGAGAGAGAGAGAGAGAGAGAGAGAGTGAGTTTCTTAGAGTTTTGCGCTCTCTCTCGGTCTCAGAGTTTCCCTTTCTTGCTTTCTTTATGGCTCAAGCCTCCGGAGCAAAGCCTAATGCTCCTGTCATAACAAATTAACTTTGTTTCCCGCTAAGTGTTGAGGGGAGAAAAGAACAGTCGAGACAAGCTCCGCTATTGAGCGGCTGCGTCAGAGTAAGCTTAGGCCTGTGGCTGTGGTATGTCACCCAGGGATGCGGACAGAAGTTTCAGCAGCACAGGACATTTTTAATTACCGAGAGAGCCGGTTCATTCCCTTTGAATTGTTCCGCCTGAGTGACTCTAATGCATTCCCTGTAGCCGTGTGAGGGGGGCAGGGAGGGGGAGAGCACACACTTGCCCTCCTGACTGCTTGCTCCATCGCTGAGCGAGTTTGGTGGATTTTCTCTTAAATCTCTGTGTTCACATGTTTTTAGATCTCTTGGCAGCATGCAAGGCGGCTGGCAACAGCCAGCGCAATGCTAACCCACTGCTGATGTGTGTGAGGTTAAGAATAAACGCTTCTTTAGCCAGGCTAGGAGAGACAAGGCCTAGTGGTCTGAATACCGGGCTAGAAGCCACGAACTCCTCAGTTCTAATGGCATCTCTTACCTACAGAGACAGCATTTCTTAGAGTCTAAGGACAGATAATGATAATCTATTATTATGATATCATTATTCCATGCAACACAGCCCAGGGAATTTCACGCAGTGATTCCTGAAATGGATGGGGGTTATCCACTCCCCTGGTGTAAGAGAACGCTACTGAGTTCTACTCCAAGATTTGTATTAACGGAGCGCCTAGGAATCCTCATCATGGACCAGGACCCCATTGTGCTAGGTGCTGTACAAACCCAGAACAAAAAGCTGATGGTCTAATTATAATACAAGACACTACATAAGGAGATGGACAGGCAGGGGAGTTCAGGGAAAAGTCGAGACTATATTGGCAGTCTTCTTGAAAGGTATCCAGTCATGATTTAAAGACTCCTAATGATGATGAATTAACTATTATTTTGAGTGTCTCCATGAAAATGGGAGTAGTGCTCACCCAGAGTTACTGTGGGTATTTTGAAGATAGAAGGCCCTAGAGATGTGCGTGATAGAGAGGCAGGGTAATCCAGGGTTTAGGGCACTGGAGTAGGTCCTGTCTCCGCCATTAACTCACTGGGTGATCTTGAGCAAGTCACTTTCCCGACCTGGGAAATGGGGAGAACAATCCTGCTTTTTGGTAAGGAGCTTAGATGGAAAGCACTGAGTGATAAATAAGAATATGCATGATTAATAGTACCCAATTAAATAGCCTCTTCTGCCCCATTCTGAAAAGCAGCCATCACTACAATAATTCAGATGAATTCTAACTGCATCTGCATGCTGCTGTCCTTACACAAAAGTTTGGGGAGTTAGAAAAGTATCAGTTTTTATAAAAGTGCCATGTTCTCCACTATAGCATCATTACACCAAAAGTGATTCACAAACTTCCCCACGCAACATAACTAGGAATCATGCGTTCCCTACTGAATGGTGTGAAACATGACAACTGTTTAACAGAACCTAGCTACATCACATGACAACTTAAGACAGGAAGTTAAGAATCTATAGGTGCTCCCAACGAGTATCTGTTGTGGCTGCTGCGGGAACTTTTGCCATGTTAAATTCCAGCTGAAATAAAGCTGCTCCTTCTTTGAATGGCATTTCAGAGGGACCATTCTGACCCTCTAGTCTTACCTCCTACACAGCACAGGCCATAGAATTTCACTCCGTGATCCTTGCATTAAGCCCATAACTTTGGTTTTGGGACTCAGCTTTGACTGTCACAACACACGTTCCCTCTCCCCGTACCCCAGCATACATTTGAGTGGAAAATGCCAGCATTCTCTGGCCTCGTCTATGTTAGAAGCATTTTTTGTTAATGGATGGGATTTTCAAGTGACTAAGGTAGTCAAGCACTTAACTGCCTCAGATGCTTTTGCAAGCAGTGCGGTTAGAGCGCTGGACTGGGAGTCAGGACATTCGAGTTCTATTCCTGGCTCTGCCGTTCAGCAAGTCACTTCCCCACTCTGTGCCTCAGTTTCTCCCATCTGTGAAACGGGGATAATGATACTGTCCTTTGTAAAGAGCTTTGAGATCTACTGATGAAAAGCGCTGGGTATTACTATTTCTCCTACTGTGCTAACACCAGCTAAATTCCACTGGTGGTAGCAACAGTGGGAGCACAGATATTGACAAGGCTGTTTTTTCTAACTCCGCTCAGAGCAGATCTAGACAACATGGCGATAAAACCACCGATGGCTGGTTTATGCTAGGTTTCCCACCAGCGATACCGGTGTAGGGGAACTGGTGCAAGAATCATAGTGGGAGATGTTAATAAAATTGCTGGTGTAGAAAAGACTTGGGAGTTAACATTCGCAGCTCAAAATGGGCAGCGGAGGAGAGGTAGCACAGACAACCAAGATGGTCACAGTTCTCTAGTTTTTAATTTATGAAAAAGTCGTGCAGAATAATAGAAAGTGGTAGCGTTTCTGTAGTTTTGGTATCATCCTATTTAATGCGATAGAACAGGAGAAACTTTCTATAGATTACCTCAACCACCGTACTGAATTTGAGAGATAATCATCTCTCCCTGCTGTAGAATTCTATGAGATGGTTTGGAAAACCTACACAAAGGGTCACATTCATCATGAAATTCTATAAGTTTTTCAGAGTAATTTCGAGGGAGCCTTATTACATTTCTATAACCTCTATTGTTTCCATCCCTATTTCATTGTATAGGACTTTTCCATGAATGGAAGGAACATGAAGGGGCCACGGGGAAACAGGAAGCCTCAAGGTGACCCATTAACAACTTCAATGTTATGAAGGGCAATTGATAAAGCTGACTGAGAATTCTCCCAGGTGAGTGATTCTAAACTAGGGCCAGAAGCTAAAAATTAGGAAAGTAGAACTAAAATGGAGATAATCAGGGAAATACCATGTGCTCATGGAAGGGCACCAAAACACAACACATAAGGAAGTTCCAGGCATTGTGACCAATTCAACCAGGCTCTATGCTGGCTTCTAACTGTGTAGATGTAGCCCATTGGTCAGTGTGGGTTACAGGTCCTCCTTTGTCCGATCTGAAGAAGAGCTAACACAATTGTTGGATGCATAAACAGGGGAATTTTGAGTAGGGGTAGAGAGGTGATTTTCCCTCTGTATTTGGCACTGGTGTGATCACTGCTGGAATCCTGTGTCCACAATTCAAGAAGGCTGTTGATAAATTGGAAAGGGAAGAGCCACAGAATCATTAAAGGATTAGAAAATCTGTGTTCTAGTGATAGACACAAGGAGCTCAGTCTTTTTAGCTTAACAAAAAGAAGGCTACAGGGTAACTTGATTATAGTCCATAAAGTACCTACACAGGGAACAAGTAGGTAATAATGGGCCCTTCAATCTAGCAGAGGAAGGTCTAACACTATCCAACGGCTGGAAGTTGAAGCTAGACAAATTCAGACTGGAAATAAGGCGTACATTTTTAACAGTGTGAGTAATTAACCATTGGGACAATTTACCAAGGGGCGTGGTGGATTCTCCATCACTGGCCATTTTTACATCAAGACTGGATGCTTAATAAAAGATCTGCTGGAGGAATTATTTTGCGGAGGTTCTACAGGAAGGTCAGACTAGATAATCATAATGGTCCTTTCTGGCCTTAGAATCAATGAAATCTACAAAGCTCTGGAGGTCCCCAGTTCTATCCCCTTATGTGGGCCATTCAAAGAGACTTCTAATGACAAAGTGGCCAGAGCCTACCTGTCACTTGAAGGCCCACTTGTACCCTAAACTGCCAAGGCTACCACCATTTCTGTTGATGGGTGGGATTGTGTTTGATACACAGGAAGTCAGACTTTCAGTGGTTCTCAACTTGCGGCACACAGCTCACAGCTGCGGCCCATGTGACATCCTCAGGGCTATACAGGTATTGTATGTGGCCCACAATGGTAAATAGATTGAGAATCACTGGATTAGATGATCTGGTGGTTCCTTCTGACTTTAAACTCTAACTTATTGAGTAACTCTAGTCAAGACAACAAAGGAATGTGGTCATTCCCCAGAGCCCCTCAGTAGCATCTACCTACCTATGTAGGTGCTACATATCGCTGGGGTAGCGGAGACTTCTATGGAGCCTCGGCTAGAAGGCAAAGATGGTGAGGGACGAAAAAGGCAGTACTATTAGCAGCTCTCCCTCCCCGTGAATCCTGTACTGAGTCTCAGGCCAGCTCTGGCAATCCTAGACCATTGTCTATTTCTGGGGGATTTGCAGGAGATAGTAGAAAAAGTAGGAAGGTGGGATCTGCCAAATAACAACAGTCATGTTGGGCCAGGAGGCTTTCCCTGTTCCTAAGATTCCTTAACAATCTGCTCATTTAAGGGCCTACTTTATGTAGAGCAGAACACACCAGTTATTGCAGGCCACAAGACTCTCGCTAGGAATCTGGCAGAAGAACGTGCCATGCGCCCGGTGTGTTGGAATGCTATTCACTCGTGCTATTTGGGTCCGCTTCCAAACAGCTGAAAAATGCCTGCGGCGGAGGAACACCTTTGTTCAGAGGTAATACCACTGTGGGATTCCCAAGGGAGAGATCCTTGGGCCAACTGCAAGGCGGTATTCGTACGTTATCGCATGGCATGTACAGAGATGCCACAACTTATGTAAATTAGTGGGGTGGGGGGGAGAGCAGGAATGAAAATGCAGGAGTTCGGAAGCGATGTTGAGGGGGACATCAACAGGAGAATCAAAATTGATGGAGACACGTCCTCTCTCTTCCCCAAGTGGTTACACCAATAGGCACATAGGACACAACATACACAAAGTAGGCAGAACAACTACATTAATTCCCAGAGTGCTTAATTCCAGTACTTTTACTAGATTTGGATTATGTGACTGGTCTAACCTATTAATTTTAAAAATCAAAAAGATTTCCCCCTCTTTCTAATAATCAGCACATGTGAAAAATGTACAGAAGCATTCGGCCCTTCCCATTATAGAAAGGTGGAATCAAAAAGCTAAGTACTATGGGCCAAGTATTGAGGCACCCAAATCCCTTGGAATGGGGAAAGAATGAATGAATGGAGAACACACGCACACACGCACACACACACACACACACACACACGAGGTACACTCCTAAGTGTGAGCACCTCTCTGAACATCCAGTCTCTTTCCCTGCCACTGCAGGATTGCTGCCTTCAGCACATTTGCTAGTGTTTTGTACAACCTGGTTTATAAATTCCCACCCTTTCCCTGGGGAGACTATTCCACACGCCAATAATCTCACTATCAGGCAGCTCTTCTGATATTCAGCCTAAATGTTCTCGTCATTCATTCAACTGCTTTAGATGATCCTGCCCTGTTCCTGGGTGCTTACAGCCTTCAAGTATTTCCCGGCAGTTATGACTGGCCCTTCGTTGTCACTTAGCCAAGCTAAGCACGTCTACTTCTTTTGGTCTTTCCTCCTAAACCTGCCTCCTTCCAGATTCTTCTTCTTCCTCCTTTCACAACTCCTTCCCATTCATCATCAGTATCCTTTTAGCCATGAGATACACAGAAATGACCACAATACTCAAGGTATGGTCATGTCAGAGTCATACAGAGAGGTGCTTTTTTGAAAATGTTACCCTCAGTCATTGGGAGTATGTCTATATCACAATCGCAGGGTGTGATTGCAGATCAAGCTTTAGTCTACCTAGTTTGGCCCCTGGATTCGTGAAGCCATGGCAATGAAAGCTTCAGCATGGCCTATACAAGACTGAAGTGGCTTCACTGCTGTGGGACCCAAACTAGCTAGCTTGGGTGTGGCTGCCTGAGTTGCAATCACACCTGTGACTGCAGTATAGGCATACCCTTTGGCCCTAAGTCCTCTTTCAATGGGACGTAGGCTACCATGGCCCAGATTCTCAAAGGGATTTAGGCATCTAACTCCTGTTCATTACATGGTTTTGAGAATTTTACCCAGGTTGTAGTATACCCCCATTCTGGGACATATCGGCCTGCCCATATACAGGACCAAAAACCAGACAAAGGGCCAGATTCTTGGCTGGTGTGAATCAGTGTCACTCCATTGAAGATATTGAGCCAGGTTCAGTGAAGCCAATGGACTTATGCCAATTTACACGGAGTGAGGTTCTGGTCCACGGCGATAACTCATGAAAATAGAGAATGAATGTGAGGTAGAGACAATTCCAGAAAAACTCACTCTGGACTCATCTACATGAGAAGGTCGCACCGGTATAACTTGAGGTGTGAACTGAAACCAGTAGAATGACACTGGCGTAAAAGACTCTGTGGACACTCTTATTTTGGTACAAGAGAGGCCTTTTCCCAGTTTAGTTTAACCTGTTCCTGATTGACCTGAGCTAAACCAAAATAAACCACCCCTATACTGAAGTAAATGCCCACACAACCTTTTGCACTGGTTTATATTGGTTTAAAAAGAGATTTATGTTATACTGTCTCATGCCGACAAGCCTTGAGTCGACGTATATATTGTAGATCTTACAACGCTCACACTACTTATACTCAGTAGACATCTTCATTCTGACATTTCTCTCCCCCTTGTAAGTGGTTCCCCTCTTATATACAGTCCTGAATCTTCTAAGTCTACATGGCATGCTTATCCAAACAAACACTCCCCCTCCAAAGTTGTATAAAGTAAAATAATCCCCCCCAAACAAGAGCGACACTCATTCTACATGCACGCTGGGTTCAATCCAGTAGTAATTATCATATTCCACACTTCCTCAGTGCCTTCCACTCGAAGGTCTCAAAGCACTTAACAAATGATTACAAACTTAGCATCAAACACCCCCATGAGGTTGGCGGGGCATTGCCCCTCCCCACACTGCCCCCTCCCTTCGTTTTACAGGGGAGGAAGTGGAGGAATACAGAGTTTACCGGACTTGCCCTAGGTCACACAGTGAGCCTGTCTAGACCCATCCAGCCATATTCTCCTCCTGGCCCCCCCATCATCACAAGATCAGAATTTGTGGCAGAGCCATGAATAAAATGTAGGTCTCCTGATTCTTCCGACAGTTTTTTCCCTGTTATGAAGAGAAACCATCTTCAGCTCCTTTAATATCCCCTGCTCACTGGCCTATGAAGCATCATGTTCGTAACAGACATGGCTGCAAATTGAGAGACTTTTTTGTGTCCCTAACTTGAGGGCTAAATCTCCTCTCCAAATTGCACAGGAAAATCTCTTCCAGCCTATTCCCCACTCCATGCATGTGCCTGAGTTACACATAAGAACCACCTTTGGAGAACTGTGCTCTGTAAAGCTAAGAGGGGAGTTTAGAACTATGCTCGCAGGATCAAATCTGGATTCAAACTTCCGGCATTGAAGTCAATAGAAATTTTGCCTGAGTAAGGACTTCCGGAATGGCCCACGTTACAATTATTATTTCTAACATTCTAACAATACTCTTGGCACATTACAAAATAAAGATACAGTCCCTGTACCCAGAAGGACTTATACTGTTAGAATCAATTTTGTCTCCTAATCACCCTGGCATTTCACTAAGTAACCTGGACACAAGGACAGGACCTTCCGCAAAGGTGCAGAACTGCTGGTTTGGGTTGGGAGGGTTGTCTCCTCCGCTGTTGGTGGCGAGTTGTTCAAACAAGGGTTTAACCCAACCACATGTCGGTCTCCTCGGACACCGTGTATTTTAATAAACTGTTGGGTTTTAGCACTCTCTTAATGTGTCAGATGTTAATCCACTTATGAAAATGTCTTTGTTAACGGAATCCCACTGCTCTAGAACTTGGAAATAAGAAAGTCGGCCATATACGGTACTCAAGAAAGGGGCTAATTAAATTGGTACATATGTGTAAAAGGAAACCTCCTGCTGCAGCCAGAAATACTGCCTTTCCCATCCATAAAAATCAGGTGAAGCAGAATTCATAACTGCCGTGAAAGACTAGGATGTCCATTGCATTATAGTTTAGCCTGCTTTACTGCTTACGACCCTTAAGCCACACCACCAGAGTCTTGGTCATTATTATTATTAATTATTGTCATGCTTTGAGGCTCTGGTTGGAATCAGGGGCCTGTCGTGCTAGTTGCTGCACCAACACAAAGGAAGACACAACCCCAGAGAGTTCACGACCGACATACATTAGGTACATTTAAGAATCTCTCTTGCAAAAAGCAATGCTGGGATAAAAGCAGAGGATCTCAGCTGAGAGGCCAGTAACGCTTTCTGATCCGATCCCTCAGTCCTGCAATGGTATGGGGAGCTCACGGACATGAGAACAAGGATGGTATCAGTCCCCTTCTATTGCAATGCTACAGTCACTTGAGGTTCAAGCTCTGCACCTTGATGATGCTGATGTATTCTTTGCATTGTGGTAGCAACACGGGGCCATAAGCAGGGATTGGGACCCCACTGCGGTAGGCACTGTACATGCACAAAACAAAAAAGCCCCCCTCCTCTGGCCATGGAGCTCCCTGATGGCAGTAGAGCCAGTGCGGGGTCTGTTATGCAAAAGATTAGACCCCCTCTCCCCAGATCAATAGGAAAGCGGTTTGTGATACATCACCCCGCTGAGAGGATGAACAACATGGGTTAAAAATAATTATTATTATGATGTGGCAGCCAGATGGGTGCTTCACAGAACACACACACACAAGACAGGTCCCTGCCTTGAAAAGCATAAAAATCTACATGATAATAAATAAATGCCACAGTTGCAGGGAGGGGAGGTTGGGGGGGGGGTCTCAGGCTTTGCCCTGGGAAGGGGGAGGAGTTGGGGGACAACCTCAACTCTATGCAACTTTCTCAGCTGGAGGGAAAGGACCTTCCCCCTGGGGGCACAGAGCTCGTTGGTTGGGGACCCTCTAAGGGCTCCATCCCACAGAGACACCGAGGGAGAGATGGACAAGAGCTATTCTGTATTGGAGTCCCTGCTGCCAGCCTCTCTGCAACCATGTGCAAGTACCAAGTTAATTATTCTTATACCAGCCTTGACAAAAGGGCATATCCTAGTCCAAGCCATTGAGGGGAACCCGTAACGGCCCTTGGAAACTTCTCCCATCACCGACAGTAGCTATTTTAATCTAATCTATATTTTCCCTACTGTAGTTTCAGCCAGTCACCTTTCTTCTGTCTCTAATGACAGAGAGGAATTGTGTCCTACCTTTAACATCCCTTTGCAAAGTTCCAGACACCTTCTTTTCTCCAGGCTGGATCTTCCCAGCTCTTGGCCCTAAAACCTGGGACTTGGGAGACCCTGCTCCACCACAGTGTGACTTTGGGCAAGTCTTTTAGCCTCTCTGTGACTCAGTTCCCCCAGTGGGGATAATAGCACTGCCCTGCCTCCCAGCGGTGCTCTGAGGATAAATGCATGAAAGACTGTGAGGGGGCTACATCTGTACCTAAAGGTCGTTTAACATTGTAACTTTCTATTCTGAGTGCATTTGTGAAGAATTTTTTTTTTGTCAGCCATTGACGAAAACAAAAGACAAAGGGGAACATTTACCTAGAAAAGAGGGTTTTTTCTTTCTTTCCCCCAGCTTAAGGTCTAAGCCGATCTGTCTACACATAACACGTACTTTCTGCACTGTGCAGTTTTGCCGGGATCCTTGAGCTACTGCCTTCACTCCATTCACAGCACACCTAGTCATTCAATATCATGCAAGTGGAAGGTCTGAAGATCATTTTTCAGGTCTCTTCCTCCTCTAGACTCTTAGTCACATTGTTCCCCTGACCGGGGTCACTGACCCGAACAAAGAGTTATTTGCTAAACCAACATTGATAGGACTTCACTGAGCAGTGGGGGCAGGAAGCTGCTGGAGAGAATGCTTGGTATTTATTCACCTGAGGGATCTTTTCCTCCCTGAAATAAACAAAGCCTATCTTAGCCTGGCCATAATTTCAGGCACTTACGTGGATCTTATTCATTTTTCTCAGCTGGTAAATCTGATACATCATTCTGCTTCGTCAATGAAGATACCAGATGTTCAGCTAGGAAGATATTTAATGGTGATTTTATTTTGAGCACGCAAACCGGGCATCTTCAAAGAAGCACTGATACAACATTCTTGCAAGGTTTTGACATCTCAGCCTTATTAAAACTATCCTCATTAGAACGCTCCCTCAATTTACTACTTGGAGTCATTGGCCACCTTGCAGGGCACTGAGTTACGAGAGCATACGAATGCGAACGGCTAGTTTAATAAAATCTTTTTGCACTTTCGGAGCAAAAGTGACCCAAATGCTTGCAGAGTTTTTGCACTTTTGAAAGGCAATTCACTAAAACTAAATCAGAATGCATACACTTATGCTAGGAATTTTATCAAAGGTCATAAAGAGATCCACTGTTTGGGCAGGAATAGATCACATTAATGTAATTTAAAAAAACCCAAAGAATTAAGAAAGATATTGCCAAGATGACAGATTTTGGTCTTTCCACAGTTTTATATCAGTGAAACTCCACTGGCTTTAGTGGAGTTACCCCTAATTTAAACCATAGTGAGATCAGAATCAAGCCCCAAACTTTCCAGAGCTGAAGATTTAGCTCAACATTAATACTACAGATAAAACAGATTATATTAAAATGGATCATTGCACAGAACAACACAATGTAATACTCGTATTGTTACATGCATATATCTATATTAAAGATGCACCAAACCCCGAGAACTACTTCCCAAACCTTTCCCCAACATGATAAAAGCCCCAGCTAATGTGGTTTTGCAAAACAAAGGCCAACTCTGGTTTTGCTTCTCTTGTGTCTCATATTATATATACATATATAGAAAGTGGCTGCCATTAAAAGAATAAAAGCTGTGCACAAGGTTATCGGCACTGACTGCAGTTTCCAACTAGACTTGGCATAACAAATAACTAACAAGCACCTGGCATCTGTTTGAAATGCCAACTATCTAATGGTGCTTGACAATTGTAATTATCCATTCCTTCAAAAGAAAGGCATTCATTTTCTGCAGGTCTCATTTTGCAGGACAATCAGAACATACAATGGGCTTTTTTCTCCTTTGCTGTCCATTCCTTGTCCCCTAAAAAGAAGGATAGCAGCAACACTGGTTGTTCAACAGAGATGATCCTTGCAACTAGCTGCCTTCTACAATAAAGCATCCCAGCAGCAGCACTTATTGAACCTCAGGACTGAGAACCACTTAGAGGATTTAGATGCCCAATTTCCATTAATTTTAATGGGAACTGGATGTCCAAATTCCTTAGAATGCATTGAAAAGCTCAGCCCACCGCTCTAAATTGTCCCTCTGTCTAAGACCAACATCCTATTCTAGATGCAATTTGCCTCTTCTATCCCACTTCCAGAACACTGTGATGCAGCAACGGGCTACAAAATGGAAGGCTCTCTCTCTCTAGCAAGCATGTGGGCTTACTGCTAAACTCCTTGTGTTATATTTTTTGGGGTCAGCTGTGCCACATTTTTAAGGCTCAGTATCCCTACGTTTGTAGGCTGGAAGGGACAGCGACACCAGTCAAAAACACCTTTCTTACCCCCTCAGACATGAAGGAGCTGTGTTTGCTACCAAAAAGTTTATTTTCAGCAAGCACATCAGATTCCAAGATGCCACACTGTCTTGCTAATCAATTTCTCTCACACTTGCAAACAGAAACAATGCTGTCGCGTTTTACCCGGCCCCTAGATCAGTTAAAAAATGGCTTTTGTAAGCAAGAAACAAAGCCCAGGAACACCAAGGTTTTTAAGACTGGAAAGAGAATGGAAATAGCATGTGGAATAGTTCTTACCTGGAATGGTTTGCATTCTTTGCCCCGTTAAACGTACACCACACCAAACAAAAACCACCCCAAACTTCCTCCTTTATCCACTCAGTCTTGTTAAACTCCACAGCTTAATGAGCAGATTATAGAGAATATAAAGCACTTTCCTCTCTCTTCAGCTCTCATGACGTGAAGTTACCAAATCCACCGAGATGCCTGTACAAGAGGTGAGCGAACTGGTGTGTGTGTGAGAGAGAGTGAATGAGGTGGGGGGGAAATGAGAGAGAGGTGGGAGGATGGGAACAGCGGCATAGGTTTTGATATAATCTCTACAACTTCAGAAATGCTGCACATATTTATTCCAAGCACGGACAGAGCCCTATGCCTCTTTACTCAGGCAAAATTCCCCACAGAAGTCAATGGGAGTTCTGCCAAAGTATGAGTTGAACTGCTGAACAGGCCCTATTTTAGCTGGTTTAAATCCTAAATGTTTTGGATTCTCCATGTGCCTCGTGCTTTACTGTTTCTTCATATTGCATCATACGCATGCTGGGCCTCATCTTCAGATACTGACATCCATCCATCAGGAATATTGCATTGGATTTATTTCCTTCAAGGTAAGGTAAGGTAAATTGAGGGTTTTATGCAGGGTTAGAGTGCTCCACTAAGTGCTTTGGAGACTGTTTCAAATACACAATTGCGAACGCTTGCTTTGTAAATGCTGCATTATTCAGAAACAACTTGCAACAACTACAAAGAACTGTACTCCCCATAACTAGCCACAGTCAGAAACCTTTACCATTTCCAGCACCTTTTATTGGAGACCGTCAAATAGAAGACAAGCCTGCGCTGTTGATCCTACAGGTTTGCTATCATTTAGCTTTAATGCACAGCCTCTATATGTAAGTCACATTGAATAACTAACTGGGACACTATGCTTTGCCAAGTGAAAGAAAACAAAGTTTAAGTATAAGGAATTACAGGCATGATTTCCAGACTGGTACTCTGGTTTTACAAGTGCACTTTTGCCAGGGAATTGCTGGAATGCTTTGCCAGTGAAAAGCATGAATGAATCGCAAGCAGAATCTATGGTGAGTACAAAATTGTGCTCTTAAAGAGAGGATTCTAAAGCAAATCCCTATATCAGGTCACTTTTTGTGATCCAGCTCCTACAGCAGTTTGGTTTAATGCACTCTTAAATGAGCAAAAAGAAGAGAACATCTATATTGGGGCTAAAACGAAGATTGACAGCTATTTTGCTATGTAAAATGTTAATCTTTGCTAAGGAGCTTTAAAAACTAGACTGGACAAGGCTCTAGGGAATAAACTGTAGGGAACAATCCTACTCTGGTGAAGAAATAGACTAGATGTGACCCAATAGGGTCTTTCCTGTCTCTAACAACTATGATTACATGACACCTTGAAATATATTAGAGCAACGCATACATTTTCTGCTAAATTCTGGTCATTCTGCTAACTCACCCTCCCATTCACCACCCCACCCCCGCCCCTGCCGGTCTTCTCTGTTCACCTGTCATGTCCTGTCTGACGTCTAATCTGTGAGCTCCCTGGGACAGGGACGGTCTTTTTTGTTATTTTCTATGTACTGCATAGCACAATGGGGCCCTGACCCTCAGCTAGGGTTCTTAGACGCTACTGCAATTGGAATAATAAACTAGGAGAAATAATACCTACCTCTTTTATAGTGCTTTTCATCAGTAGATCTCAAAGCACTTTATAAATATTGCAATTAAGTCAGGATGGAAAAAATGCAAAAAGTAAAGCCAGAAAATGGTCAGCAAAAAGGCACTGCATTCAGTCATAATTCAATGACCAGAAATATGGGCTATTAACTCTATTGTTTAGTAAGAAGTAGGAAATAACATTAATTACTTACAGCACAATAACACTTTGAAAACACAGCACTGAAATGACCTTGCTGCATCACTTACGGACTCTTTCAAAGGCTAACATATCACATCTGCTCTGCTTACAAAGGAAAAGGTGTGTTTTCAAATTGCTGGTGTCATGGGACTTGAAAAATTAAGGCTATCTTCTTCTTGTTTTTGGTACCATTTAGAATAGCGAAGAAGAGACCATAATTGTACCTACAGGCTGCAAATGCTACTTTCTTTACCATGTTTTATCAGCAGAGAACGAACCCAGGACCTTCAACACTAAAAGCAAGGACGGTTACCATTTGAACTAGAGGAGTACCACATTTGCTATTAACAGTAATAGGCTCTTGTACGCGGACCAGCCACTACAGGAAACACACTACACGTCACACAAAATACAAAATAAACCAGTGGGTAGGTTTCATAAATATGCAGGATGGAGAGAAATTTATTTGGTGTGGCCAGTACACAGGGCATAGCTATGAGTGGTCAGATGAAATTATGCTCAATATAAGGAGAAAAGCTTTCTGACAATGAGATCTATTAAGCTGTGCATTTCCTGAGGAAAATGGTGGAAGTCCTATTTTTTGGGGTGGGTGGGGGGTGGTTTGTAAAATTAGACTGGACAAAACAGTCCAAACATCTCTAACAATTATATTGCATGGAGAATGGGTCCATCAATGGCTATTAGCCAAGCTAGTCAAGGACGCAACCCCATGCTCTGAGTGTCCCTAAGCCAGAACACTGGGCTAGATGGACCATTGGTCTGACCCAGTGTGGCCGTTCTTATGTTCCAATTCTACAGTCAGAACATACCTGACAAATTTGCTGATGCTGCACAAAGCAGAACTGAATCCAGGTCACTCTTCCTAAACTGCATGGGCTGAAAGAGATCCCGGCAACAAGACTTGTGCTTCAGCAGCCCTGAGCTGCCTGAACAGACCCTTTGTGGCCAGTGCAACCACCTATAATTTAGAGAAGCCTTTAGGCCATTCTTAAGCAGCCAAGTACCAAATCGGCCCCTGGCAGCTGTGGGAATTAGGGGAGTACAAAGCCAGCTCTGGAACATCTGAGTACTGTCCCCTTGTGGTGAAGGCACAAAAGGCTATGTCAGCTTGAGCGCTACAGAGGACTAAACTTGAGTGAATAATGTTTTTTTGGGTCTGGGTCTGAATTGAATAATAATAAATAATAATAATAATAATAATAAAAAATCTGACCCAAAATGAAACTTTCAAAAGTTTTTGTCCAGTTGAAAAGCTGAAAAAAATTAATTTTCAACTGAATGAAATGTTTCTATACCTCTAAATGATTTTTCCCCAGTGTTTTGATTCATTTAGAGTCAACCAAAATGTTTTCGGTCAACTTCAAATGATTTTGTTTTCCAATTTTTCATTTCGATTTGGCAGTTTCAGGTGTTTTTCACCTTTTTTTTTTTTTTTTTTTTTTTAAATTGGCCAAATTTGGAATTGAATTCAAGCCCTGTTTTTTTAAATGAAAAACACAATTTGTTGAAAAAAATGATGCAAGCATTATAGAGGACCGCACAGACCACCTCAGGAAATCTGATCTAGCGAGAGCCTAATTCCTTTTCTTGATTGCAGGGTATAGCACAACTAGGACTTACTCGTCCTGCTGGCGTTGTCGTTCCCATTGTCGTAGCTTGCTTGCCCTCCTTCATCGGTATCTGATCGGTCCTGGCGCTCGTAGAGCCTTTCATTCTCACTGGTTTTATCCCGGCTGGAGGTGGATCTCCGTCTGCGCCTTTTCCTCCTGTAGCCCCGTGGCATTGGCACCCCAATGTAAATGGAATGGTAGTCTGCAATGGAGAAAAAAGAAACCCACCAAGGAACCTTCCATGCAGAAGCAGGGCTCTGGGTGTACAAACCTCACAACTTTTCACTTGTGGATAAAAGCCAGTTCTTTCATATGCTCTCCCCACCCCATTTGGCCTGAAACACCAAACATTACTATCATGCTAACAAAGATGTCTAGCTACTCCCAAACCCATCGATGCTATGGAGTCCACAAGTAGGCAAGCCCATGGGTTCTGCATCTCATCAGCACCCCTAGAAGCACCATAACATGCATCCCCACTGATACATCGGGGTGCAAGACTATGCCAAACCATGTTTCACCTCCACAAAGGACGTTTTTCCTTATTTAGATGGAAACATGACAAATTTTATCCATTTCGCCTTGAATTTTGGCATCACTTCTCTATTCCATTACTCCAAGGAATATTACCCTGCAACATAGTCTTCAGACCAGCTGAACAGCCCTATTCTGAGACGTGCTGAGGTGCTACAGCTTCCACAGACTTCAACAGGAGTTGTGGGTGCTCAACACCTCTCAGGATCGGGCGTCAGCTGTCTAGTACGAAGTCTAAGGCAGTGGTTTCTCAACCTTCTCAAACTGTCCACCTCTTAGTCAAAGTCAAAAACGTTCATGTCCCCCTTACATTTAATATAAAAGAGTAAAAAAAGGTATCTAGGATAACAATAAGTCTTATTTGTGTATGTGCTTTGAGAAGTTGATAGAGAATACTTGACTTTGAAGAGTAATGGCGTGTGAGGAGTGAGATTTTCTTTTCTTCCAAACAAATACGTTTTTCAATGCCTCGCAACCCCTTTGGTTGTCATGACCCATGAGCTGAGAAACATTGGTCTAGTGGATAGACAGGGCATTAGACTAGGACTCAGGATATCTGGGTTCAATTCACAGCTCAGCCACAGAGTCCCTGTGTGCCCATGAGCATGTTACTTAGAGCTGTCTGGGGCCTTAGTTCTTCATCTATAAATGGAGATAGCACTTCCCTATCTCCCAGGAGGGTTTGGGCGAACGAATCCATTAAGGATTGTGACATACTGCAGTGATGAGGGCCATAAAAGTAGGTAGGTAGGTAGATCAATCGATCACTGAAGTCAATGAGAGTTTTACCATTGGACTTCATGGGAGCAGAATCAGCCTCCCAAGGCAAATTGTGGAACACCTGGAATTTCTCTTACCTTCATCATCATCATATCTCTTCCTGGAGTTGCTGAGACCTCTTTCACTCAATCCATCATCCTCATCCATCATGACTGAACCACGAGAGGAGAGAGCTGAGGGATTCAAGGGGGGGCGGGAAAGAAAGAAAAATAATTAGAACATGACCTTTAAGAAAAAATATTTTCATTTTAGATCAATAAGAGATTCTCCAGAGAGAGGCATCTGGCTCCACATCAGTGGTAAGAGACTATTATTAAAATTGTCATCTTTTTGGGGCAGGGGCCATCCTTTAGTTTTGTGTTTGTACAGTGCCTGGCACAGTGGGGCCCGGTCCTTTTTCTAGATGCTCCTGCAATATAAATAAATAATAAATCAATACTGACGAAGGCTGGAGTTTCTCGCCGATCCCCTGAGGTGGTTCTGCCGGATCTGGGCTAAGACACATTGCTGGGGAGCAGTGTGGAGGACGTTGCTTAATAAATGTTATTTGTGTTACAGTAGTGCCTACAGACCCCAACAGAGATGGCGACCATTGTGCTATGCACGGTACAATCAGCTGGTGAGAGACAGTCCTTGCCCCAAGAACTTACAGCCTAAATAGACAAAACAGGCAAAGCATTGGAGAGAAGAAGGTCTGAAGACATTGTTTCATTCTGTGTTTGTACAGGGCCTAGCAAAATGGGCGGCTGGTACATGACTGGGGCTCCTAGCTTCTACTGCAAAATGCATAAATAATTACAAGGGAAATATTTAATGAACAAGAGGCCTAAATTCACAGAGGTGATTGGGTTTTTAATATTATTTTTGTAAGGGAACTAGCTAGCTTAGGAGGTTTGTAATGAGATACAGAAGCTATCCGAGCTGTAGGTACCTGATCCAACTGCCATTAAAGTCAAAGGAAAGGCTTCCCTTTTTATTACTCCTTATTATTTGTATTCCTGTAGGGGCTCTATCATGGACCTGAACCTCACTGTGCTAGGTGCTGTACAAACACAGAATAAAAAAACCCGGTCCTTTTGATTCTCCTTGTGGCTGCACCAGGCCATATATCACCAAGTTCAAATGTGACTCATTGCAATGGGTGATTAGGTAGCAACGGCTTTTGACGTTTGTCTGATGACTTGGGCAACATGAGGTTCTCAGCTCAGTTCCTAGCATCTACATCACAACCACCGATCCTAACTGGCTGTCTCAACAGAAAGGCCAAGAACTAGACAGGCCATGGAGACTGAACTACCCACTCACTCCTAGAGACAGACAGACACATATATGGCAATTTCCTGCCATATCTTTGGGAGAACTCATTGTGGGCCTGGGACTGTATGAAATTCCATTGGAGACGGTGACCACAGCCCTCCAGGAATGAAGAACAGTGGCTGGAGGCGGAGGGATGATTAGGCAAATTCACTCAGGTTTTAATATGTCCGTAGGGGCACCACCACCTGAAGACGCTCATATATATTGCTTCAAACCGGATTCTCCAGAAGCTACTGGACAAAGAAAGGACTTTTGGATTAATAGCCTGAATTTAAATTAAGGGCTCTCTCAGATCCAGCCAACAGACAGGACGTTCTGTCCAAGGCAGGGGCCAGGGGTCCCAATCCTTAGGGAAGGGTTGGAAGGACTGACACCTGTCATAGCCTGAAATTGGAGTTGGGGGCGGGTGGTGATCTCTGCAAGTGTGTACATATTAAACATATATTTTAATATGCTTTCTCTGTAATGCTTTCCCCTTAAAATAAAGGTGCTTGCTTAGAAAGAGCTGTGGGCTAACTTGTAACTGCTGGCAATTCCACTGGTCATAGGCTTTAAAGAGTATGCCAAGTGCAGATGCTGGCCTGGTTAGGCAGACTGGCTTGCTGGGGATATCACAGTTTTCAGAAGCGAAAGGCTAAAGCAGTCTAGTTGTTATAGTCGTGGGGCTGGGAGACAGGAGACCTGGGTTGTAGTGCAGACTTTGCTTTGAGACTTCTGGAAAGTCATTCCACCTCTTTGCTGAAGTTTCCCCCCCCCCCATCTTAAAAAAAAATGATACTGACCTCCCTTTATGAAGTGCTGTGAGGATGAAAAAAGTGTATAAAAATGTGATCTACAGATGCAAAGTATTATTGTCCTGCTGCTTCTCCTAAGTGGAATTTGCATTTTCATCATGCACCGACCCATTTTGGTAAATATTTGTCCTGCTTTTTGCTCATAATTCTCACATACGGTTTTATTTTGAATGGAGTTTTTGTGTTTTCATCAAGAATAGTAATTAGTTTCCTAATTATCTCACCTATAGTGATTGCCCTTCACACTTGATGAAGACAAGAGGATGGTTACTAGTAGTGGCAGTAAAATCAATGCCTTTCAAAGTCACTTTGAGAGTGATCAGATAGCCAGCTCTGGGCTCTGAGTACCATCACAAACTAATGGCCAGCTCTTGTTTTCTCAAGAGAAGGCATCAAACATTATCAGAGCTGATCAGTTTAAAAAAAAATAAAGATTTGCAAAAGTAATAGTGAATAAGGTACTGAGTTCAGGTTGTTGAGGGAAGCGTGGTCATGTTATTCTCTATTTGCAAGCATTCGTTTAACTACCGGGTATGTCTGGAAGTGCAAAATCTTCACAAATGATTATTTGTCCATATATTCAGACCATTATCCCTGTTTAAAAGCTGCAGTCAGCCAATCAGGAAACAGAATAACCTTGTCATTTATCTTATCTTATTTATATTACAGTAGCATTGAGAAGCCCCAACCAAGCTTGGAGCTCTATTGTGATAGGTGCTGTGCAAAAACAATATAAGAGGTAGTCCTTGTCCCACATTGGTGAATTGGGGTTTATTTACAGTTTTTGTACTAATTTAACTAAAATCGATAGAAAGAAACCTATTTAGTTAAACTGGTGCAACCCCTAAGGGTGGACTGGTTATACTGGTATAAAGATGTTTCTGATGGCATATGTGTGCACTGACTGAGGACATTCCACAAGTGGCATTTCTCATGTCAGACCAGGTTACAAAACAAGGGGCCTGCTCCAAAGCCTATTAAAATCAATGGGAGTCTTCAAATCAACTTTAGGGGCTTTGGATTGGGCTCATAGTGCTCGATCTTGCTGCTACTGAATTAAATGGTCTAGTTTCAATGGGAGACCCTAAATGATTCCTTCTTAGAAAGCAGAGCTCTTGGTGCATTTTGGGCTGAATCCTTAGATCCAGACTACGTCACTGTTATGCCGGCAAAATGTCTATTGACTCCGTGGGGGGATAGGGGGACTGTGCTTACATAAGCGCAGCTGGATTTGATCTCTGTATATGGCCAGATCCATAAACAAGAACCTGGTCTGTCCATTGCACTTAGGGTACAAGTCAAGGGTATTTTACTAATAAAAAATAAAATGGATTCCCATTCCTAGATATGGGTGGGAGTGTTCTCTAGAGTCTCCTTTCTTTTTTCTTTTTTTTTTTAAATTTATGTTAGTGGGCTTGGCCCTAAAAAGTGAATCAATTTCAACTTCCTAGAACCCTACAGAAACAAACCAGCATGACAGCCCAACACACTGAGTAACCCTACAAAAACCAAGCCATTGCGCACAGCCCCATCACTCATAAGTAGCCTCACAATAATAAGCCAATGAGCCAAATATTCATTGTAACTGGAGAATAAAGACTTAGATAATAACCACACATCCCTTACAGAACACTTTTCAGCATAGATCTCAGGGTGCCTTACAAAGATGTGTCAGTGTCATTAGCCATAGCTGACAGATGAGGAGCTAATGTCAGAGGAGAGAACAGAATTTGGGTTTCTTGACTGCCAGCCTAGTCCTGAACCGTTGACATTCACTGGGGAGGCAGTGTAGGAACAGGGCTCAAAGAATTTTATTTAGGCCATAGAGATTAATACATGAATGTTGCAACACTCTTAATAAAAAAAAATACAATTGATTGGGCCCGATTTTCAGGACACCGGGACGCAAATTGCCAAGTTTGGGTATTTAGTTACCACAATGGTGTGCGCCAGATTGGGTATTTGCACATGCCAGTGTGTATCTAGCACCATTTATGTAGATAAACACTTTCTTTAGGATATGCAATTGTGCACACACTGAGTGCTCAAATTGCACTAGTGCAAATGTAACCTGACATCAGGCCTTGACTTCATGAAACTAAAGGTTATCTGGTTCCAGGATTTGAAGAGAAGATAGGAAAGTCATGTTAGAAAATGTGTAACAGAAAGGGTCTGAGCAATAAAAATGTCTGACTAGGATCTGGGATGGGCGACTCAACTGACAGATGAGAAGAGGACCTGAAATAGTGACAGCCCCTTCCAGCGAACCCCCCAAAAAATCCCCACAATCTGAAACCAAGCAACCACATAAATAAACTTAATCCAAACCAGACCTTTTAACCTTGAGAAGTGAGAATTGTCAGAGACTATGAGGTCCACAAGGGACTTGGTTATGGATATCAATTGTATATGGAAGGTGCTCAGATACTAGGTGATGGATGACCGTATAAAACCCTAAAGCCATTTAAAAGCTTTGCTGGCATAGCTATTTTGGTTAGGGTTGTGATTTTTTTGTTTGTTTTGATTAACATGAACTAGCTATGCCTGCAAGAGCCCCAATATATGCAGTTACACCAGAAAAAACAGATTTTGCTGATATAACTTATTTTGTTTGTTGAACCAGAAAAAGCTTTACAAATCAAAAGGACTTATTTTGCTACTACAACTGCATTTACACCAGGAAGTTTTTACCACTATAGTTATACCGGCAAAACTTTTAAGTGTCCATTTAGCCCAGTATCCTGTACTCTGATGGTGGCAAAAGCAGGTGCCCCAGAGGGAATGAACAGAACAAGTAATCAAGTGATTTATCCCGTCGCCCATCCAGATTCTGGCAAACAGAGACTAGGGACACCATCCCTGCTCATCCTGGCTAACAGCCATTGATGGACCTATCCTCCATGAATGTATTTTTTGAACCCTATTATAGTCTTGGCCTTCACAACATCCTCTGGCAAGGAGTTCCACAGGATGACTGTGTGTTGTGTGAAAAAAATACTTCCTTTTGTTTGTTTTAAAGCTGCTGCCTATTAACAAGACAAGGCCAAAGACAGAAAGGAACCGGCAGAGTTGGGGTATGAAAGGAGGGCAAAGAAACAAGTGATGGGTACCTGAGATGCAAAAGGGAATGAAAAGAATGGATCAGAGGGGTAGACTTCTTATGCCATATAGTGTATGAAATAACGATCCCTTCTAAACTGAAGGTAAATCAAGTCTAATTCCATTTTGGGGTCCTCAACAAACCAGCTGAGCTTAACTTTTCTGGTCTATGATGTGCGGTATTAGGATGTGCTGCCATGATGTTGTGCTCTTTCTAAATGCCTTTTTGAGTAGGGAGTCTTCTGAAGAGACTCATTTCGCATCTCTGCAAATGGCCCTTGTTAACATGGTCACCAAGACTCTGGCTAAACAGGAACAGATATAGTCTGTTTGTATGCTCAATTATTCTCTTGTCCTTTTCTTCTGGTTCACTAAGAGATGGATCTGGACAAAGGTGTTTCTATGGTCTGTTCTACACTTATCGGCAATCCCTCGGGTCGAGGATGATCTTTCACATGTTTTATTTTTCATGGGGCCTTTGGTGACTGAGGAATCCGACCCTTGAGCCACGGGCTCGTTGGCAGACATTGTAAGTGGTTTTGGAAGACAGGGTTGGGCCATAATTGCTGCGTGACAATTGTCTTTCTTTTATAGCGTTTTTCTGCAACCAGGGCAAGGCGGTTTTCCTCAAAAGTGGACGTTCCCTCTCTGACAAGTCTTCTCCAGTTATCCCTATCCTGGGCTGCTGTCTCCCAGTGTGGGGTGTCACTTATACTGACATAGCCATTAACCAGTCACTGACGTGCAAAAAACCCTACACCCTCTAGTGATGCAGCTATGGCAACAAAACCCCTAGTGTAGATGTAGCTATGCGATTAGAAGAGTGTCTCTGTCAGCACAGCTAGTGTTGTCAGGGAGGTGGTGTTCCTATATTGGCAGAAAAAACTCTTTCTGTTGACAGATGCTGCATCTATACTAGGCAGCTAAAACGCCTACTGTTGACATCTGATGCCCCTACACTAGGGGCCTATGCCAACACAGCTATGCTGCCATAGGAGCTGTAGTGTAGACACAGCCTAGAACTATCAGTATACTTTAGAGAGATTCATAATTAAACATATGCACATTTATTGCCCACGAAGACATTTTGGGGAATGTTGTGAGCAAACGAAAAAGGGGCGTGTGACCATGGAAACTGCTTCTCAAACGTACAGACTAACATTCTCTATCCATCAACATTACCACATTTGGAATGTTTCTACGTATCTAGATCCACACGCGCACACATTCAGATATTTTTGTTAGCTTCAGAGGTTTTAATCTCAATATACAGAACTTTATCTGCTTATATCTTAGCCCTGGTCTCTGCACTACAAAATGTCAGTATAATTATGTCACTCTGAGGTGTGGAAAAATCTACATGGATTATAACAACCTAGTCCCTGGTATAGATAGCTTGATGGGAGGGCTTCTCCCATCGACATACTGTCTCTCGGGGAGAAGTACCTAAGCTGACTAGAGAAGCTCTCCCATCGGTGTAAGTAGCATCTTCACTATGTGTACGTTGGTGCAGTGCTGTAAGTGTAGAAACCCCCTGAGTAGCTGCCAAGAATTTCAAAATAGAAATAACATTCCCTCTCCCTCTTCCAAGCCTACAGGAGAAAAAGTGGTCCAATAGTAACTGTTGATGTAGTGGTTCAATGTAACTGCTGATTATCACATTGTTTTAAACATTTAGAGAGATTCCCACAGCAGGGGGCTGGTGGTCCTAGAATTTCTATTTTTACAATAGAAATATATAAATATGGGGGGGGGGGGGAGATTTCCTCTTGTTTATGTGCATGAGTAGGATTTATAGACACAATGACAACAGGTACTCTAGCATTATAAAGAGAGAGCATCTCTCTTCAGATTAAAATACATAACATCTAAAATCTCTCATATTCCACAAGAACATTCCTCCAAAAATCGTGACAACTATGCGATAGATTCTATTATAGGGCACGAGGAAAACAAACATTACTTTTCTCAGAGGAGTTGTCATCTTATTACATACCAAAGTGATACAATTAAGGGTACAACAACATTAGCAGTGAAGCTGTAGCAGCAGGAGCTCTACAACTCCACCGAGGACCCTGGGTATTTACTTGAGCCGCTAGCTCATGCCACCACGATTATCATTATTTGGGCTAGCTGGATCAAAGCTAGCTCAGGTGTCTCTACACATGCTGCAGTCACACCTCTGACTGCAGTGGAGACTTACCATAAAACACGCCTTAGGTGAACTTTATTGCACACACGTTATTAACCTGCACTGTTCGGACCCACAGTGTTCCATAAAAGAGCTCTAGTTTTAATAAGCAACCTTACCTTCTAATCCCCTGAAATGTTCAGAACTAAGCAGAGGGGGGTGTCCAGTAGCTGACTGGCAAAAGCTCTAGGACGAAAGAAAGTCCTGGGTGCTGTAGGGTGAGGAAGCCTAGTTTGTCTTGACAGAGAAAACTACTGATGCAAGCATGGTATTGACTTCGAATGTCAAAGGCGCTGCCGCTTCCTAGTTAAAATGTGTTTTGGGCAATGTTGATTGACTTTTAGAGCGGAGCAGCATCACATCACAGGACACAAATAGATCTCAGTGGAGGATGTGACATGCGAACAAGCGAGGACCTAGCCTTGTACAGTCACAATAACAAATGACGGGAAAAACAGCAAGAGCATAAAAAACAAAGCCAACAAAATCTAACCTGGTCCCCCTTCTGTGCTGCCCAGGGCATCCTGTCTTGGGTGCATCAGTCTTGCTCGGATTGTCAGTTCCCCCTTTTGCACAGGAACTGCCTTCATTTTGTGTTTTGAACAGGGTCAAATATGCTGTCAGCACTTAAGAAACGATCAACAGTAATAATAATGGAGTAAAGTTGTATTGCGCAGGATGGTCCAATAAAACCTATACATGAAAAGCCCCACTGAAGTCTATGGCAGCCTGATCAGATCAGGCTCATGGGCTTTTAGAGGATTATAGTTACTTGTTTAAAAATAAAGAAAAAACAGATAATTGCATTCCAGGCCATTTAGCAATCTCCGAATTTTGTCTTTATAGTGAAATGTTCACAAAATCAGAGCTTCCACCCTAACTCCCCTCCCCCCACCCCCAAAGAACACCAAACTTTGAAAGCTTGTGTGTTTGGATGGGTGGGAAATCGATCTTCACTGAAATGGCATTTTGAAAAGTCAAAGATTTTGAAGGTTTCACCTGAGTATCAAACCAATTTTTGCTTAAAATGGGCCCAATTTCCACTCCCAAATGGCCTTCCAAAAGAAATAATGGAACTAACATGATATTTGCTACCATCACATTGTTCACTCTGCTTGTGTGTTGCATCCCTTCCCTACCACGCTGTGTCATTCTTGTCTATTCAGATGAGAAGTTCATCAGGCAGTTATCCAGGTAAGTTCGGTTCTTTGGACAGCACCTAGCACTATGGGATCATTGTCCACGACGGAGGCTCCTAGGCATCCAAATAATAAATAAAAAGAAATTCAAAAGTTGAATTTTTTTTGTACAAAATTGAACGTATTTTGTGACACAAACACAATAAGAAAACCTCACATTTCAAGGTATTTAAGATTTCATTGAAAGGATATAAGACAGCCCGAGTTAAAACCACACATCTTTATAATTTGGAATATTGCATATAGATTAAGAGCTTGATTTTCAACTCCACCAGACAAAGCTCCCACTGAAATCGAGGGCACTGTGAGAACTCAGGAGCACTGAAAATCAGGGCTGCATGTACGCTCTTCCTGACCCAGCAAACGTTTATGCAGGTGGTTAACTTTGTGCATGGTGTGGTCTCACTGAATGCTTCCAGTTAAGCTCATGCCTAAGGTTACGTCTACACTGCAATAAAAGACACATGGCAGGGCGGCAACTGGCCCGGGTCAGCTGATTTAGGATAGCGGGGCTAAAAATAGCAGTGTAGACGTTCAGGCTCAAAATGGAGCCTGGGCTCTGAGACCCTGCGAGGGTCTCAGAGCCTGAACATCTACCCTGCTATTTTAGCTCCAAAGGCTGGGCTCTGTGACCCTGAGTTAGCTGACCCAGGCTCTGAGGAGCAGTGCTGCTGGGTTTTTATTGCAGTGTAGACATACTCTAAGTGTCTGCAGGATCTGGCCCTTTCAATAAGGCTTCTGTTCCTACGTCACTTAGATGCTGTTGTTGAAAATCCCTTCCGGCACTAAGGGTCTGATTCGGCAAGGTGCTGAGCATCCTCAATGCTTATAGAGTTCCATAAGGGTGGAGGGGACTCAGCACTCGAAGGATCTAGAGTTAAACAAGCAGTCATGAAGTCCAGACTCCTGAATTGCACAAATCACGGTATGAATTTTAAATTATGATGTAGGTGCAGCCATACCAACGACAGAGCCCCCGTCCTGACAGAGAAGGGCTTTCGAAAAAACCAAGCTGAGAGTAACCTCTGCCTCTGCTCTCTCTGAGGCAGGAGAGCATGCACTGAGAATGAACTGCTGTGTCATGCAGGGCTTTGGGGCATCTACCAGCTGCTTGCAATGGCTGCAAGTCTGGCCCCACAGTGATGTATGGAAAACCATGACCCTTCTCTGTTTGAATGAGGACATTATCACTGCACTGATTGCACAGAGGCCTGGACCAAAACCATGGATTAGAACCACTGCTTAAAATCTTACGTTTGTTGGGCCCATTAGAAATAGGGATCATCTGGAAATTTCAAATCAGGGCTCCGATTTTTAACACCCTAGAGTTCTGATGTGTTCTGAGCTAGTATTTTTCATTTGGGTTTCTCTCATATGGAACCGTGCATTTCCAATGGGCTTCTGTTCTAAATCCTCCACTGATCCAAGTTCTGATCTTATCTTGAGTTTGTTATGATCCCCCAAAGTGGGTGAGTTTCATGTGGCTTTAGGTTTTACTGCAATTACTGCACACAGCCCTGTGCTCTACACAAATACATCCATTTATATGCACATACACTGATTATCTGAGCTGTCCAGTTATATTTCACGCCTGGGCTGTTCAGATCTACTTATCCTTTTAACATGAAATATCAATAAATCTGCATCACAACTGTCAATATAATTTCTGGATAGCTGGTCACATTGGTAAGGAGAAACGGGAATGGGAAGTGACATTTTGCAGCTTAAGATAATGTGATAGGGGCTTCCCCGCTCCCTTCTCCCCCAATTCCTTTTGGGAGATTATTCCACACACTCTTTTTCTGATATTTGGCCTAAAGCTTCTTTTGCTTTCATCCCCCTGGTGATAGTTAAACATCACCTGCACCGTTTTGCTCCCTCCTTAGTATTTTAGCCCTTCTAACACTTGTACACAATTTTCTTGGAATTGAAAATGAAAACGATCCATTTCTGGAGACAAAATTGCATGGTAATAGGGATTAATCTTGCATTTGCTGGGGCATGGACTTGCCTCTTACTCCTAGACACCTTTCCCATCTCTACTTCCTATGGTTCTGGTATTCTAAAGGCTAAAGAAGCATGACAAGGAGCCAGGACTCCTGGGTTCTCTTTTTGATTCTGCCACTGACCTTGAGCAAATCAATTAACTTTTCTATACCAATCAGTAACATTTACTCACTTCACAGGTATGTTCTGAGTTTTAATTAGTTTTTCCTAAAGTGTATAGTGCCAGGGATCTCAAAACAAATTCAAGTTTACCCCCCATCCCCTGTTAGTGCATCTTTAAACAGTCTCCAAATCCATCTCCCTGGAGACTCCTCTGAACATCACAAACTTCTAACCTGCTTTGAACAGTTGCCATTGCAGAAAAACTAAACCTGGCCCCAAACTATTTCTTTACTCAACACATGGATTCCTCCCCACCCTATGCCCTGAAATTATACTGATCTGAGGTGCAAGATGGGTCCTGTATCAGTAACAGGTTTAAGGTCCAATATCATTAGTTTAAAGGGCTGGATATCCCATAGAAGAATCCTCCCTTTGCACGGCATTTGTTTCTAACCGTGGTAAATTGGAAAGCATCAGACTAACACTGACATTCTGGGTTTAGGTCATTTAAGAATTTCATTCATTATTTTTATATTACTGTGGCCCCTACATACTGCAAGCAAGATCAGAGCTCTATTTGTTATAGATGCTTTCCATTCAAGCTGGTCAGGAATTTTTCAGTAAAACGCTAATTTGTTTAAACCAAAACTTTTCATGAGAAAGAGTCAGTTTCAACAAAGCTAGGCACGCAAAAATGTAAAAAAACAAAACAAAACAAAAACTTTTCAAATTCTCAAAACATCCCATTTTGACATTTTCTAAGTGAAACATTTAAGTTTTCCAGTTCCAAATACAGTAACCTTGTTTTCACATGTATGCTAATTATAGAACATTTTTTTTAAATGGTCAAAAAATCAAACAAAATTATCAAAACTAAACATTTTGATTGAATTGAACTTTCCCGCCTCTCCCTTCAGATTTTCAGTTTGTAGAAGTTTTCAAAACTTTGATTTTTGGTCCCAATTTGGGCTGGGAAAAATTTCTTAAATCTCAAAAATTTTAATGGGATAGGGAAATCATTTCCTGTCAAACTCTCCTGTGCAGACACATAGGAAGACACAGTCTATGCCCCAAAGATTGTACAAGACAAGACGGACTAAGGGTAGGGGAAAAGAAATCTCTCCATTTTACAGATGGGAAAGTGAGGCACAAGAGGGGAAGTGACTTGACCAAGGTCACACAGGGAGTCTCAGGAAGAGCTGGGAGTTGAATCCACATCTCCCAAGTCCAGTTCATTGCCTTAACCACAAGACCAGTGCACCACACCCCATTTCTAACTCCCTGCTAGCAGGGAATCTCAATCACTCAACCTCAGGTTATCTGGCTACTTATAATTCTTAGTCCTTGTCTATAACAGAGTGGCAATATACAACAGTTCTGCCCCCAGAGAAATTCTACATACTAAATTACAATGCAACCATTTTTAGTAGTAGTGTGACGTTGTGCAGTCTATATGGTTTTATAAAAATATGATAATAAGTGAATATAATGTAACTGGGATATGCTTCGTGCAAAAGGTCTCTTGTAAGGTATCATTACAAAGCTTATAATCTACCGAGTGTGATCATCCTATTTATATAAATGTACCACTCTTGCATCTGAAACTAGAAATATGAAATATAACTCTGAGGGCCTATTGTAATTATGCAAAGTGTGGGCCATTAATGGTGGTGTGGAATCTTGATGACTCCCATTAACCAGGATAACTGTCTGCAGATGGCTGTGTTTTACCTGTGAGTCTTCCTGTATATGTGTGTGCTGGCAAGTGGGTAATGAAGTCTTGCAGTGACATGTGATCATGTCACCTGAACTGGAATCCATCTTTAACCTGGTGCTTTTCCGGTTGGGGGAGGGGGGTGGAAACCCAGAGGGACAAAGGGTTCCCGCCTTATGTCAAAGATATATAAAGGGGTGGAACAGAACAAAGTGAGGAGAGAAGAGCCATCATGAAGAATCCCCTAGCTACCACCTAAGCTGGAACAAGAGCTGTACCAGGGGAAAGAATTGTGCCCAGGCCTGGAAGATGTCCATCCGAGGAAGAAACTTACTGAAGCATCTCTAAGGGTGAGATTATCTGTATTTAGTTTGATTAGACACAGATTTGCGCATTTTATTTTATTTTGTTTGGTGACTTACTTTGTTCTGTCTGTTACTGCTTGGAACCACTTAAATCCTACTGTCTGTATTTAATAAAATCACTTTTTACTTATTAATTAACTCAGAGTATGTATTAATACCTGGGGGGGCAAACAGCTGTGCATATCTCTCAATCAGTGTTATAGAGGGTGAACAATTTATGAGTTTATCCTGTATAAGCTTTATACGGGGTAAAACGGATTTATTTGGGTTTAGACCCCATTGGGAGTTGGGCATCTGAGTGCTAAAGACAAGCACACTTCTGTGAGCTATTTTCAGGTAAACCTGCAGCTTTGGGGCAAGTAATTCAGATCTTGGGTCTTTGTTGGAGCAGATGGGAGTGTCCGGCTCAGCAAGACAGGGCGCTGCAGTCCTGAGCTGGCAGGGAAAACGGGAGCAGAGGTAGTCTTGGCACATCAGGTGGCAGCTCCCAAGAGGGTTTCTGTGATCCAACCCGTCACAAGTAGATTCTTTTTTAAAGTTCTGACACTAGGATTTTGAGAGACCCCAGGGACAACTCACCTTTAGTGCCACAGAAGCTGCACCCTGTTTATCCCAAACATGGAGTTGTCCCTTTGTCTGAAGGGACAGATTTCTCTCCAAATTGTATCTTAAGAATGGTTTAGTGAAAAGCAGAGACAGACAGTATTTTTCCTGTCCACAAGATGGTACTACAGCCCCACAATTTCCCTCACCACATGCCATGCAGCAATGTGCTGTTGGTGTAGTCCACATCATTACTCATTTTACCCTGTGTGTTTATCAGGTTTCATTTTTCTCTTCAGCCTTTATGAAACCCTCACGTTCCCAGATCTCTCCATGGCAGTCATCTCACAGACGGGCCTCTCTCCACATGTGCCTGGGGTGAGTGCTACTGAAAAGGTTACTCCTGGAATGTTGAGGGGAGAGGGCAAAAAAAATTGTTACGTAGCTCATAAAAATTTCTAGAAATTGTTTTTTAAACTTATTCGTCTGTGCTCTCAGGCATATACTTTCCTGAACATAATCCCATTTTAAAAAACTTATTATTATTATTAATCTTCACTGGGAGAAAATACCAAATTCTACAGGGCTCTTTAATCTAGCAGAAACAGGCAGAACAAGAACCAACGTCTGGAAGCTGAAGTCAGACAAATACAAACTGGAAGCGAGGCGCACATTTATAGCAGTGAGGATGACTAAACATTGGAGCAAGATGCCAAGGGAAGTGGTGGACTCACCATCTCTTGATGTCTTCAAGTCAACCCTGGAGGTCTTTCTGGGAGATATGCTAGAGCCAAACACAAGTTTTTGGACTCAGCACAGGGGTAACTGAGTGCAGTTTAATGGCCTGGGCTATTCAGATTAGATGATCTGATTGTCCCTTCTGGCCTTAAATAATAAATTCATAGAGTTTAAGTACAAACAATGTACTCATAAAATTGGCATCTTCATACTCAGCACATCTTCTCCCTACAAGTGCTGTGCTTCAGAGGGGTCTGTGGACCTTTTACACCAGCTCTGCACAGGGGTAATTTGCTCTACTCAGCTGAGTCACTTCTGCTGATTTTAATGAGACACAGATGCTTGCCTTGTTATCCCTGTGCAGCAGCTGCAGCTATAGGAGGGTCAGCTGGATTCTAAGCAGTCTCATGCATCAGCCACAGAGCAAACAGCTAGGGTCAGACTGCAGAATCTTTATCCATGTAAGCAGCGGCAAGAACAGTGTCAGCTTTTCAGAGTCCAGGCTCCGTTTGCAGTGCTAGCCCTTAGAAAAACCACCCTTTGTCTTATAAGGGAGTGAAAGCAATTGGGAGAGACTAATATTTGAGCCCCTTATCTGATTCATCATATGTTCTGGTTTCTCCTGTCCCTAACCTGATTCCTCCAGCTATGAATGTGATTGCTGTGGGAACACCACCCCACTCTCCATTCAGACACTCCTCTTAAGGGCAGGGCTCTCCTAACTCTATGTAATTAACACACACTCTACTTATAATCACTATGCAGAGTTTAATAGTCCCTTCTATTTATACTGCATATTCCATCTGAAGGATTTCAAGATTTCCAGAAAGTCAGCCCTGTCCTTCTCCCGTTGATGCCTCAGGAGTTTTCCCTTTGACTTTAATGGCTTGCAGGCCTATAACGTACACGGCATCCCAAAAACAACAAGGAGTCTGGTGGCACCTTAAAGACTAACAGATTTATTTGGGCATAAGCTTTCGTGGGTAAAAACCTCACTTCTTCAGAAGCATAGAGTGAAAGTTACAGATGCAGGCATTATATACTAGCGCCCCTCCTCTACTTGCTCTACATTGATGACATCTTCATTATATGGACCCACTGAAAGGAGGCCCTTGAAGAATTCCGCCTGGACTTCAACAATTTCCACCCCACCATCAATCTCAGTCTGGACCAGTCCACACAAGAGATCCACTCTCTGAACACTGTAGTGCAAATAAGTGATGGTCACATAAACATATACAGGAAACCTATTGACCGCTATAGACTCCTTGTTGTTTTTGTAGATACAGACTAACATGGCTACCCCCTGATACTTGATAGCATCCCCATTGTCCTGGGCCCCATGTAGAATTCAATTTGCGGCTTCACAAAGGAATGCACCATTTCCCTTCCTGACTCGTTATTACACAAATTGTTACTGCCACCCCTTCCTGTTGGCTGTTATTACAGACTTATGGCTAGATGAGTGCAGGAGAGGAGAAGCAGCCAGCTGGGTTTCCCAGGGCCGGCGTTATTCCTGGACAAGGATACTCCTGTCCCACAGAGCAACAAAGCCTTGCAGAAGGGATAGTGCTGGAAGCTATCTTTCAGAATACCTGAGCTTGACAGGAGGGAGAACACTTGTAGCTGCAACCATGCAGAGGTGTTGCCATTCAGAGACTGATGCCCTGAAAAATCCGCCCTGGGAAGGCAATACAGCTCCTTGCTTAAAAATGAACTATATGGCAAATAAATGTATTTGGCACACAGAGTGCACTTGGGTCCTACTGATTGAATACTCATTGCCTATGGCGCTGATTACTTACTAGACTGCACAGCAGAGAACACTTTAAAGACAGATGATGGCTATTGCCTGTACTGTATTTAAGGAAAAGTAGAGTAAGCTGAACTTTCCTTCCATGGATGATCGTTTGGACTTGGTAATTGACAGGAAAGGTGCACGCCATATTTATTTAGTTGCGTTTATTAGGAGGGCTTTTAATGCACATTGCAAGTAAAACAAATATTTAAAAAAATAATTACAGCTGAGATCTGATGGTGGAATTATTCATTGCAAATAATGGCTGTTGCAAATGTTGCCCTTTTTTCTGCTCATGGACTCAACCTGATTTTTGCCAGTGAATCCAAGATTTGCTGAGTAGTTTGAGTGAACAATTCTCAATCTATCAGTTATTCATAAACTATTCACTTTGTTTCTTTCACTATTTGCAGGGTGTGGCTGGTCACTTACTTATGAGCTTTTGCTAGATATCTAAACTTTTTAAAAAGTGGACAACAAAAAGCGCATAACAAATTTTATGAATTTTTGGATTAATATTAATTTATGCTATAATTCACAAATCTCCAAGTAACTGCCACTTGCCAGAATACTTAGCAATCCTGTAAACAACAGTGAACTGAACTTGATTGATAGATAACATAGCTGGCTGGGGAAACTGCTCTTAAGAAGTGGGTTTTTTACCACAAAAGCTTATGCCCAAATAAATCTGTTAGTCTTTAATGTGTCACCGGACTCCTTGTTGTTTTTGTGGATACAGGCTAACATGACTATCCCCTGCTACTTGATATGTTTGGTGATTTTTTTTTTAGAAACCTTTCCTACAAATTCCAAAAAATTTTCAAAATTTCATCAGAATTCTTCAAAAGTGGAAAAATTCTGACTAGATGGGTGTCATCATTCTAGTTTGACTCAGCCCATGCCACCCCACGCAGGTGGGCGTGGCATTGCAAGTGAGCCCTTAGCTGGTTTTCCCCTCAACAAGAGTATGAGAAAGTCCAAACAGCCAGCGAAATGCTACCCCCTTGTGCAAGGTCTCCTTTATTCATAGAAAAGCCAATGCAGAACATAAACAAAACTTTCACCCCAACATCCCCGTGGGGTGACTAGGTCAATCTTAGGCTATGTCCGCCACCTGAGTCCAGTGTTTGCCTCTACAAGCTCTCCCCATGGAGTTCTGTTGGTTCTCTAGTCCCTCTGGGGCTAGGCCTCTTGCTCCTACTGGAGTAATAGCCTTCTCTGGAGTCAGCTGTCTGGGGAAGTCCATCCACTGTGACTTCTCCAGAGACAGCAGGTGATCCTTGCCAGGTCAGGCTTCTGGGAAGCATCTGGGAGACCTCCCAGATGAGACCAGGTCCTCTTAGATACCTGCTGACCCCAGCCTTCCACTTAGGAGGCCCCCATCTCTAGGAGCACCCGCTTACAAGCTCCCCAACCTGGTAGGTTCCCCAGGGAGCTCACCTTCTAGCTCAGACTTTTCCCGGGCACTCCCCTCCATAGGAGCCTCCCATCTCAGTACCCCTCTAACTGAGCTTGGGGAACCTTTATTAGGTCCAGGTGCTCGTTTACTAATCAGTGGTCAGGGGCAGCCAATAACCCCAGGTGGGGCCTTCATAAGACAGTCATGGGTAGAGTGGGTCCTAGCTCCCCCAAAAGAGCAGATTCCCTGGGATGTTCTGACTGAAAACATGGGGGGGAAAAAAAAACGGCAAAAATGTCATCAGTGTACATTTTTTTTTAAATAAAAAAATGTCAACAAAAATGTGACTGAAAAATGGAAATTGGAAAATTTCAATCATCTCTAATGGAGAGCAATTATTTTTAGATTTGTGACTAAGGCTCCCATGTATGACTGACTGTATTAATGAACAACTTGCTTATTGTGATACTTTGTTCACAGCGACGCAGAATGAAGGTCTCAGATGGCTGGATTTCATTGGAATGACATTATCTATGTATGCAGCAGTTCCATTGGAGTTTCTGCAAACATTCAGGATGAAATTCTAGCCTCTTAGAAGTCAATGGCAAACCTCCCACTGGGGCCAGGATGTCACCCTCAATACTTAAGCCTCATAAACCCACTCTGAAGCAAGTGAAATGCAACATACCTGTTAAATAGCTGGGGCTGCAGAGAGGTTAAGCAGCACCACTGAATCAGCAGTGGAGCTGGGAACAGAAATCCTGACTTCATGTTCTGTATTATAATCACCAGACCATGCTAGCAATCCTAATTATAGCAAAGCCTCCCCCTTAGGGTGAAGTGGGGAGGGGGAATGAAAAGAAATAAGACTTCTCTGCATGAAGATTCCTCTGTGTATGGTGCCTACCACCAGCCATCTCCATCCTTAGGGCCATAGCTGGCTTGGTCTCCATTCAGAACACTTTTGCTATTGCTGACTGCTTATTCAACTGCAAAAATGAACACTCCAGAAAGCTGCAACCTTCGTTAGTCATCCTGCAATTGTTATTCCCGGCCCACGCCGGGCTAATTTGAAAGTTCCAGTGATGAATGTTCTAACCTTTCCCAAGCCTGGCTGAGTGAAAGTGTCATAATTGTTTCCTGGCCTGCCCTTTAGCTCGCCAATATTTCCTTGGACTGCTCTTTCTGCCCCCTCAAACACTGTCTTTTTTCCCCTGCAGAAGCAATTGTGGGTACAGGCTCCTCTCCATCCTCATCCTTTACATAACTCGGCATTGTTTTCCACCACAGATTCCACCTGAGTCCCCTCAGCTTTCTGTTGTTCAGTTTACGCTTCGCTATACTACACCCTCTGCTTCCACAGACTGCTGTCCTCAACAGAGGGCATGCATAACTCACCCTAAAAGTGCATGTCCCCATTCTAATGGCTGGTCAGCATCGGAGGTTTACGAATCTCATCTGGGGGAGAGCAGCTCATATGTTTAGTGCTGAAGATTCTGGGTTCAAACTCCAGTGTTGTGCCATGTTGGGTGGAAAATGGGTTTTGAACCCAAGACCTTCAGTGCCTATATGGACCAGCCTTTAGTAGAAGAGTAGCACAGCATGGGGAGGAGGTGACCAACCCTCTGTGGAGAAAGAAGTGGTTCGGGACTATTTAGAAAAGCTGGACGAGCACAAGTCCATGGGGCTGGATGCGCTGCATCCGAGGGTGCTAAAGGAGTTGGCGGATGTGATTGCAGAGCCATTGGCCATTGTCTTTGAAAACTCATGGCGATCGGGGGAGGTCCCAGATGACTGGAAAAAGGCTAATGTAGTGCCCATCTTTAAAAAAGGGAAGGAGGTGGTTCCGGGGAACTACAGGCCAGTCAGCCTCACCTCAGTCCCTGGAAAAATCATGGAGCAGGTCCTCAAGAAATCAATTTTGAAGCACTTAGAGGAGAGGAAAGTGATCAGGAACAGTCAGCATGGATTCACCAAGGGCAAGTCATGCCTGCCTAACCTAATTGCCTTCTATGATGAGATAACTGGCTCTGTGGATGAGGGGAAAGCAGTGGACATGTTATTCCTTGACTTTAGCAAAGCTTTTGATATGATCTCCCACAGTATTCTTAACAGCAAGTTAAAGAAGTATAGGCTGGATGAATGGACTATAAGGTGGATAGAAAGCTGCTAGATCATCGGGCTCAACAGGTAGTGATCAATGGCTCCATATCTAGCTGGCAGCCGGTATCAAGCCAAGTGCCCCAAGGGTCAGTCCTGGGGCTGGTTTTGTTCAATATCTTCATTAATGATCTGGAGGATGGCGTGGATTGCACCCTCGGCAAGTCTGCAGATGACACTAAACTGGGAGGAGTGGTAGGTATGCTGGAGGGTAGAGAGAGGATACAGAAGGACCTAGACAAATTAGAAGACTGGGCCAAAAGAAATCTGATGAGGTTCAACAAGGACAAGTGCAGAGTCCTGCACTTAGGATGGAAGAATCCCATGCACTGCTACAGACTAGGGACCGAGTGGCTAGGCAGCAGTTCTGCAGAAAAGGACCTAGGGGTTACAGTGGACGAGAAGCTGGATATGAGTCAACAGTGTGCCCCTGTTGCCAAGAAGGCTAACGGCATTTTGGGCTGTATAAGTAGGAGCAGTGCCAGCAGATTGAGGGACGTGATCATTCCCCTCTATTCGGCATTGGCGAGGCCTCATCTGGAGTACTGTGTCCAGTTTTGGGCCCCACACTACAAGAAGGATGTGGAAAAATTAGAAAGAGTCCAGTGGAGGGCAACAAAAAAGATTAGGGGGCTGGAGCACATGACTTATGAGGAGAGGCTGAGAGGACTGGGATTGTTTAGTCTGCAGAAGAGAAGAGTGATGGGGGATTTGATAGCTACTTTCAACTACCTGAAAGGAGGTTCCAAAGAGGATGGATCTAGACTGTTCTCAGTGGTAGCAGATGACAGAACAAGGAGTAATGGTCTCAAGTTGCAGTGGGGGAGGTTTAGGTTGGATATTAGGAAATACTTTTTCAGTAGGAGGGTGGTGGAATGGGTTACCTAGGGAGGTGATGGAATCTCCTTCCTTAGAGGTTTTTAAGGTCAGGCTTGACAAAGCCCTGGCTGGGATGATTTAGTTGGGAATTGGTCCTGCTTTGAGCAGGGGATTGGACTAGATGACCTCCTGAGGTCCCTTCTGTCATGGAGTATTGGGGAACTCAGGGCCCTGCGCCCCCGGCCTCCTGCGATTCACCATGACTCTCAGCCAGCCAGTAAAGCAGAAGGTTTATTTGGATGACAGGAATACAGTCCAAGACAGGTCTTGCAGGCACAGACAACAGGGACCCCCTCAGTTAGGTCCATCTTGGGGTCCCAGGGCATCCCAGCCCCCCTTGGGAGGTCAGAGCAAACTCTGCCTCCCCACCATCTCACCACCCAGCTTCCAAGACTCTGCCTTCAGCGACCCCTCCCACAGCCTTTGTTCAGTTTCCCGGGCTAAGGTGTTACCTGGCCTCCAACCCCTTCCTGGGTTCTCATGTTACACGCTCAGGTATTCTCCTCCGGGCCGTCTACCATCCCCCAATGCAGACTATCCCAGCCACACTCCCCTGTCAGCATTCACAGACCACAGTAAGAACAGTCCCAGTTTGTCACACCTTCCAACCCTGATATTCTATGATTCTATGAAGAGGGAGATCCACTCTCACTTGGTGTGGGGTACACATGATTATAGGAGGCAGTCTGTGTATCTAGGGTACTTATATGGTCCCCGCTGCCGTAGTATCTGAGCAGCTCACAGGCTTTAATATATTTATCTTCACAACACCGCAGAGAGGCAGGACGGCACCATTATCCCAATGTACAGATGGGGAACTGAGGCACACAGAGGCCAAGTGGCTTGCCTAAGGTCACCCAGGGAGTCGGTGACAGAGCTGGGACTTGAACCCAGATCTTTGATTAGTCTTTAACCACTGGACCATCCTTCTTCTAAGTGTGGGGCTAGATCAGGGGCTGTTGCATGGGCTACAGTCCCAGCTCTGCAACTGTTATGGTACAGAATTTTTGGCAATGTTATTAACCAGACTAGAACCCGGCCAGGGCACTGAAAACAATACTTGTAACCTTATGGCCACAGGTGTCATCCCTTATCCAGCTTGAGGGTCAAATCTGGCAGCACAATACAGCTAAAATAAAGGGAATAATTGAAAAAAGATTTTTAAAAAGCACCTTTTCCAGGCTGCTGCCACCTGAAAGCATTTGTGAAAGAGAAACATACCAGACACATTTGTCTCATCACACGCAGTGTTTACACCAAATCGTCCCTCTTGACTCAGAGGTGCGACAGGGAAATGATTTTTTTACACAGGGATTATCTGCTAAGACTCACTGAACAGCAGCTGCTTGTAATGAGCAAGAACATTCCCCCTGCTAAACACATCGGTGAGTGGCAAGGTGAAGTGACATCGCTAACGCCGATGGGTGCCATTACTGAAATACTAAGCATCTCTCTGTTAGACTGATGTTCTAGTGCTATAGACTCTTGAGGGCTCAGCCTCCTGTCTCTAAAATCCACCCCACAAAGAGCCTGATTCAAAACCTATTGAAACCAATGGAAATTTTTCCATTGGTTTTGATGGCCTTTGCATCAGGTCCAGAATGACCTCATTGCATCCTTTCCTGCCACTCGACAGACTATTCAAACCATTATGTGTATTTATGAATCCTGATAATTCAGGCAAAAGCCTTGGTTATGCAAAAGTCCAGTGGACACTGTAAAATCTGGATTTGGGAGGGAGACTAGGAATTGAAACACTGGATCTGAACAATGGTCCATTTACTGGATCAGCCCACTATCTTGGCTCCAACAGTGGCCAGTACCAGCTGCTTTAGAAGAAGGTGCAATAAACCCCGCAGGCAACAACTATGGGATAACTTGTCCACAGGGCAGTTTATTCCTGAACTCCATTAAATCTCAATTGGCTAGATCCCTGAAACTGCATGAGAGTGTGTTTTCCAAAGCTTTTTTTTAAAATCCTTACCATTGTATCGCTGGACCCATGCAATAGCCTGCAGGCAAGATAGGGACACACAGGCATTTTGGGGTTAACAGAGTTTTGTAAAACTGAGGTTTACCTGCATCAGCAAAATGAGACATGCTAGCATGAGATGTTTATGTACAGCATATTCACATGTATTATCCTAACAGCAGGTGACTATCGCTAAAGCTAAAATCCCTCTTTAATCTGAGGCCTATCTTTCATCTCTTTTTTGCTCCTTTATATATGTAATTAGAGAAAGACAGAACAATAAGATTCCTTCATACAAACCAGCGCTCATCAACGGATTTTTAGATGTTCTTTTAAATTCAGCTAATGTATCTGCTTCTCTTTCAAGTGTGTCTGTGTTTCCTACTTGTCTAATACCAGAAAGTAAAGCAATGTAATACCACAGAACAAGTGAGATCTCTATCCCAGCTTTGTCCAATCAGCTTCCGATAAGGATCTGAATTTTGTAAGTCACATAAGAAGCAGAATAATTGGATTGACAAGGTGATCTCTCTCGGATCTTTCTTTTTAAAGTAGTCTGGATTAATGGATTGTTTTCCCTTGGTCCGGATTCCTGAGATTAGTAGTTAATCCATGGTTTTCTGAGCAAGGGAAGATTACATTCAGTGGTGAATTCTGAGAAGCAACACAATGCATTACAAGCCTTCTGACTTCATTTCATTCCCTAGAGGTCAGACAGCCTTTATGGGCCTTGGCGGTAAATCTCAGAATGTTCAACCGAGGGAATGGAACATGATGAAAATACCTTAAAAATGCAGCAAAACACATCAATTCTCTAGGCTACAGGACTGCCTCAACTGCAGACACCATATGCCTTTACAGCAAAATTGTTCTTATTGCAGTGCTAACGCTAAACAGAGGTCAAGGAGTGAGTTAAAGTGACTGAATCCCTTCTAGTGGACACTCCTCGTTGAATCCAGTTGGATAAAGCTTACACAGGAGTTAACAAAAGATGAAGTTGGAGGCCAAAATATTGCATACACATATGGTAATGTGGTAGGTTTTACTGTGAAGTAATGCCATTAAATCACAGGTGTGGACTAGATATTTAAGGAGCTGATGTAGAGAGATGGAACCTTTCACCTCGCTGAGCCATTGGTTTGAATCTAATAGGTAGCAGCTAAAAGTTGTGCATGTCATCAGAAAGTACAGTCAACAGCTAATTTTACTTAAACCAAGAAAGAAGCTTCCAAAGCAGTAGAGATCAAAACACCTAGTGCAAGTGATTTAGAAATCAGCTTGCTTCTAACACAGTTCTCAGCTTGCTGTGCATACCCAGATTTTGGCTAAACTCAGAACACCGGTTGCATTAATGCATCACCTCAAGATCATGTCTCCATTAGACTTTTCTCTTTAAACTTTTCCACCAGCGGTAACACAGTGACAGCACTTGTGTAGATATGGCTGCAGGGCTTGATCTACTATGTTATTTAGCACAGCTCGAAGCAAGGTGAGATGACATGGTGATTAAAATACTGGCTGGCACTTACCTCTAGTCCTATTAACACTGGTGCTTCCATCATTGGGGGACCTGCACGAATGAGAAATTTTAAGGGGGAAAAAAAAGCCTATTCTAGAAGGCTTGAGTGGTAGGAAAAGAACAGCTCACATGGACTCCATGTGAATAAAATGAGAACTAATTAACCATTACTGTACATTGTTGGAGTAATTCACTGTTCCACGCACATATCCAAATATTTTCTTAATGCGGTTTTCAGCAGCAGAAGAGTAAACACAGCTGCTCCAATTCTTTTGGAGAAGACGAAGAAAAGAGACCAATTTAAATGCCAGTCTTTATGTAAAATCATCACTAGCAGCAATTGCTTCCAAGACTTTCTAATTACATGATCATAACGGAATCCTACCGAGACCAGAGTGCATGTTTATGGATATGCAGATAAAGGGAAAGAGATTCGTGTCTCTTTGAATGCGAAAGGATACGCATACTTGCTGGAGCACAGAGGAAAGGCTAAGAAGAGCCAACAAGCTAACAGTGTGGTGAAGGTGCTTAGCAGAGACCAGGCAGGAAACTGCAGGTGCACAGGCACATTGGAATAGCAAGAAGAAATGGATTTCTTAGACTAAAGCCAGAACAACCCATTGTGATCATCTAGTCTGGCCTCTTGCATCGCACAGCTGTTGTGTCTTCTACTATTTACCCTACAATCTACAATATGACAAAACTTCAGGTGCACAGTTGGGTCCCAAAAAAACCGTGTTTACTAATGACACACTAACGAGCAAGGTGTAGCTACATACATGCTGCTGCTCTGACTGGTTTCCGGCAGCTTCTACAACACAGAACCCAGTGAGTGCCATTAGAGAGCTCACAAACCATTTAAAGGGATACTACCTGTTATGTGAGGTAGGGAGAAAGGCTGAGGTGACTATTGGGCCTAAAAAGTGTACCTCTATTGTGGGCTCAAATGTAAAAAGCAAGTGATTGTTCATAAGATGTTAAAATAACCATGAAAAATAGGTCAAGTTGTTTACAACGTTGAATGTTGTAACAAACACAAGCAAACCAGACAAAGAAGCTGGATTAGTCTAAACGAGGGGTCCTCACACTGTGGGTTGGGACCCCCAAGTGGGTCACGACCCCATTTCAATGGGGTCACCAAAGCTGGTGTTAGATTTGCTGGGGCCCAGGGCTGAAGTCCAAGCCCCACTGCCCGGGGCTGAGGTTACATTCCTCCCACCCAGGGCAGAAGCCCTTGGGCTTCAGCTTTGGCCCTTCCCTTCCTCCCCCGGCCTGGGGCAGTGCAACTTGGGTGGGCTCAGTCTTCGGTCCCCCTCTCCTAGGGTCATGTAGTAATTTTTATCATCAGAAGGGGGTCATGGTGCGATGAAGTTTGAGAACCGCTGGTCTAAACCAAAAAGGCCACGTTGATATAATCCAATGACTGTTAAAATTATGCTTGGTGAAAACAGAAGATGTGGAACCAGAAGCTAATAGACCAAAATTGGTGTGATGGATATTACTAACTGGTGGCGAAAATAACGAGGGGGATGAACTAGGCTGCCCACTTTTTCCATTTCCACTGTTGAAAAAAAAGATCAGTTCAGTTCAGCTCTACCTCACATCTCCCATCCCACCTGGCATCCCAGCTCATCTCCCGACCTGCCAGCCCTGCAGCTCATCACGACTCATCTAAAGGACCGGCTGGCCTTGCTCTTGTTACAGGAAATTTGTTTTCACCTGTGAGTGCTGAAAGTCATCACATTATCATGACATCCAGTCTTCAGCCCACCAGTGGGGATATCTAATTACCAGAACTGCAAAGGCATACAAGATCCTGCATTGTATTCCCTTCTCTTGTTGAGGTTATTTTCTGTTTCTTTCCTCATGGACACCATTAAATTAGGCTTGAATAAAGACTGGGAGTGGACGGCTCATTACACAAAATAAAAACTCTTTCCCCAGGCTAATTTTTCCCCTACTGTTACTCACACCTTCTTGTCAACTGTTGGAAATGGGACATCCTGATTATCACTACAAAAGTTTTTTTTCTCCAGCTGATAATAGCCCACCTTAATTGATTAGTCTCGTTATATTGGTATGGCAAAACCCATTTTTTCATGTTCTCTGTGTATATATATATTTTCCACTGCATGCATCTAATGAAGTGGGTTTTAGCCCACGAAAGCTTATGCTCAAATAAATTTGTTAGTCTCTAAGGTGCCACAAGTACTCCTCATTCTTTTTCCTCCTATGCTTTCTCTTGGCTTTTCATTGAATCCTGAAGTCAATCATATTGCATCCATCCAAACCTGCTCCGTCTAAAGAGAAAGGATCCAACTAGATCCCAGCCCTGACCAGATGGCAACTAACCAGGGTCCAAGCAGCAATTGTTGTGGTTGTCTTGCCAGCCAAAGCATCCACTCGTAACTAACCAGCAAACTAACCAGTGTTCCAAAAATATCAACAAAAGCCGTAATTCACTCATCTTTTCTATCCCATCTCTCCTCCACCTTGTGTCTGTGTGTTTGATAAGAACAGGATGAGTGAATACCCTTCACATCAGGCCTGAGAGTAAAATTAGCCTTCTTTTTTTCATCAAAGAAAGGTTGCTCTGAAAATAAAGAGACTAATATTTTGACTCCAACAGGAGAAAGACTTTGATAAGGTCTAACTAAGTTTGTTTTACATCATCACTCAACCACTGTTTCAATAAAAAGGCCTGTTTTAATGTCATGTTCTTTCTTGTGTTTAATCAATAAAATTTCAATTTAAATAAATGCTTTTGGGTGTTTGCCAAGGAACTGAATAAAACCAAGTGCTCTGTTTAAAAATAACCTCAAAACCTATCACTGTTTACTGTTGGCCAGTGAGGGAGTTTATAAACACCTTCAACTCTTTGGGCCTTTGAAATCAATATCTATACCTCTACCTGGAGTGCCTTCCTGTGGCAGACCATGGCATGACAGGTGCGCCTACCTCAGTTTCCCACTTTTTAGAGTCCCCAATAACTCCATTTCTGCGGCGCTCGTTTTTTTTTTTTTTCCCCCGGTGGCGCAGTGCTTGGGGAGTGGGGGGGAGGGCATTTTGGCACGGCGGTGCTGGGGGGCGGGAGTGTTTTGGCGGTGCGGTGCTCGGGGGGGGGGGGGGTTTCGGTGGCGCAGTGTTCAGGGGGAGTGTGTTTCGGTGGCACGGTGCGGCACTTGGGGGGGGTGTTTTGGCGGCACGGTGCTCAGGGGGGTGTTTCAGCAGCACGGCGTGGTGCTGGGGGGGGGGTTTCCATGGCGCGGCACTCGGGGGGGGGGTGTTACGGCGGGGCGGCGCTCTTTTTTTTGCTTGGGGCGGCAAAAAAGTTAGAGCCAGCCCTGGAGGAAGCTCTGTGTCTCTTGCATGGATGACGCTGACCCTTATAGGATAAAATTTTATTTTGCCAGAGGAGCAGAGTTATCATGCTCTTCATTCTGGAGCTTTAGGCCTGGTCTATACTACCCGCCTGAATCGGCGGGTAGAAATCGACCTCTCGGGGATCGATTTATCGCGTCCCGTCTGGACGCGACAATCGATCCCCGAATCGGCGCTCTAACTCCACCAGCGGAGGTGGTAGTAAGCGCCGCCGACAAAAAGCGGCAGAAGTCGATTTTGCCGCCGTCCTCACAACGGGGTAAGTCGGCTGTAATACGTCGAATTCAGCTACGCTATTCACGTAGCTGAATTTGCGTATCTTAAATCGACTCCCCGCTGTAGTGTAGATGTACCCTTAGGGGAGATTTTAGAAATGCTAGGCCCAGACCACTGAGCACACTGAAGATAAAGATCGAGACTATGAATTTGCCTCAATATTCTATGGGAAGTCAGCGTAGAGAGCAGAGGAAAACGTAGTGTGGAAATCCTGGCACATCCACATTTCCTGACTGCTTGGGGCATTCCCAAAACCATCTGTAAGGCTAACCTTTGCTCCACAGTTTTAAAAGAGTTACTAACCCGACTGACTAACCACTGCCAAATACAACCCTAAATTCTCTATTTTTCAGTTGTTTCTCGTTTCCTTTTTTGGGCTGAATTTTTTCATGTCGCTTCTCAATGCGGAAGAAAAATGTTCTCTGTTCACGTATATAGTTTAAAGAAAATCCATCAAGACATTTTTAACCTATCAGAGTGGGAAGAACTTTGAATTAAATCAGGTGTGGCTCTGGTCCATTAGCCAGTTGGCATAGTTCACCCCAGCAATGGCTGCCTCTCAGTGGTGGGTGAACTAGATCCTCTTTCTATAGTTTGTAACACCAATGGAAAAAGTTCTTTAGAGCAGCGTGATGCATCTGAATGATACTCAACCAATTAATAAAAACGAAGGCAAAATGGTTAGGTTAGTTGCTTTCAGAGGAACTTTTAGCTTCACTCATGGGGCGACAAGCCCCGATGAAACACACCTCCCACATTTTCTACCCACGCTGCAATTACTAAACTACGCAATTTATGGTCAGATTAATAAATCCAGCTCCAGGCTTCAAAATCATTCCTGATTAATATTCAGAGGTGCATCAAAATATGATCATTAAAAAGGGGCATTTGCAACAGTCACTGTAAATGTATTCTCACTCCTAAAATTACAGCTTTTGCATTTAATGTGAGCAATTATCATACTGTATGTTAACCCTGAAGGCCAAGTGTTTCACCTGACCTATGCACCTGCTATAACTCCTGTGGGTAATAATGGGAACGAGGGACATTCACAGATGAAGTACACATCTCACATCTACAGTTATACCTCTGTAGTTATTGAGCTGCTTCTTTTGCTTAGGAATATTAAAGAAATTTTTGCCATTCATCAGAGAAACATGCCAAAGTAATGGTGACGCAGCAGTGTTCAGCCCTGAGTTGGAATAGCTGGATGAATTATGAATAGCATTTTCCAAAAAAGAGCTTGAATTTTTCCAATGAGTTTGACTTCATCACCTTGAGAATTCTCACTGGAAGTCTGCTTCTTAGGCTATGTCTACACTGCAAGGGAAGGTGTGATGTAGATGAATACTAGTTAGCATTTATAACCATAGTAGTGTAGACGTGGCAGCACATGCTTCTGCACAGGCTAGCAACCAGAGTAGGCGCCTGGGTAAGTTCTTGAGTTGCTAGCCCATGCCACCATGTCTACATTACTATTGGGGAGGGGATAGCTCAAGTGGTTTGAGCATTGGCCTACTAAACCCAGGGTTGTGAGTTCAATCCTTGAGGGAGCCACTTAGGAATCTAGGGCAAAATCAGTACTTGGTCCTGCTAGTGAAGGCAGGGGGCTGGACTTGATGACCTTTCAAGGTCCCTTCCAGTTCTAGGAGATAGGATATCTCCATTAATTTAATTTGTTACCCATGCTAGCCATATGAAAGCTAATAGAGGTATGTCTACTGCACCACAATCACACCTTTACTTGCAGTGTAGACCTACTGTAGAAGAGTTGCGCTCAACCATTCAGGAAATAGAGACAATACCACATGACCTATACAGCCAACAAAATTTTGAATATCATTTTTGAGATGCAAACAAATTATGAATTACTGGTTAGATATTTTTGAATGAGAAGATGCCTCTCTGTTCATGGACAAGCCACGAACAGAAAAAGAGATGAAGCCTGCAGAATAAGTTAACTGTGAATTATTTGCCCACCTTGGTAGGTAAATACATATTGTGGCTGTCATAGCACTCTGTGACCTCCAGGTCCCACTCCATGATAGCAAAGAGCTTCATTTCTATCTCTGCGCATCTGCACATCTCTGCTGAAACCCCGTGTGACAGGACCCCGGGGTGCTGCCTGGAACTGTGGGACCGCTGTGCCTCCTTAACTCTCTCCAGCCTGGGCTGCCTCTCACAATGCTTTGCTAGTGACAAGCAGCAAACCCCTCCAGGCTCTGTGATCACTCAGCATAACAGCATGTGGAGCTAGATTGCATGAATGTTCCCAGAGCCACTCATGAATCACACAGAGAAAGGCACCAGAAACAAATCCCGCCCAACTCCCAGCACTGTATCTCAGGAATATACCATCTTGCACTGCTCCAGATGAGCAGTGCAAATTTATAATTGCTTGATCCCTTCATCAATGGAAAGTGGATATACACCAGCCTTTGCAAAACCTGAGCAGATTTGCAAACGCACTGGTAAAGATAAACAGTAAAACAAATGTATTGACTACAAAAGATAGATTTTAAGTGACTATAAGTGTTAGGCAAAAAGTCAGAGTTAGTTACCAAAAGAAATAAAATCTAAGCACGCAGTCTAAATTCTCAACCCTATTAGACTGGGTAACATTTAGATTAAGCAGTTTTTCTCCCCCCACTGGATATTGCAGTTCATAGTACACAGATTTCACCCTTGAAATCTGGGCCAGTCCCCTAATCATAAGTCTTCTCAGTGTCCTTGTCGCTTGCAGCATGGGTGGGAGAAGGAGAAAGGCGAGGCATGGGCCTGCTCTGTTCTGTTTTATACCCTCAGTCCCATGTGTTTGGGGAACACACAAGTCCAGGCATGTCTGGGGGGCATTGCTGAGTTCCCAGGCAAGGTTGAGCAATTCCCCTAGTGTGGCCGCATGCAGGTGAGTCATTGAATTGTAGCTCCCTTGCTGGACAATGATTGTTGATGAGTTGTTTGACACCCTGGGCGTTGGTTACTTTCCTTGTTGTTGCTTCTGGGGAGCTAATATCTGGCTGATTCTCTAACTTACAGAACTTACAGCATGTTTTAGTGACAACCATACAACACAATTCTCATAACTTCATATGCATTAATGCTATACATATATGGATGGAGAAATAACTTTCAGCTGCTCATAACCTTTCCCCTGATACCTCACATGGCCTGCTTTATGTGCAAGATCACAATTTTATATAAATGAGAAATATGGGGGTTACAGGGTACTCCCCCAAGGTACAGAATGTCACACCCTGCATCTAATTACTGCATTAGTTAAACCACAATCCTGATACCGGTTAATAATTCCTAATAGTAATAATACTTGTGCTATGCAATTGCCTCCACAATCCTACAGAAATCTTCAGTGCAAGGGTGTCCAAAATGAATGAGGGAGCCAACTGTGCTCCCTGGAGTATTAAACACTGCCCCATGTCCAACTACTGGTTATCCACACCTGTGCTTTTCAGGAGACTAAAGATTCCAAAATGCTCAGCTTAAACAATAGAACTGTTCTTCACCCAGTGTGCACCCAACCATGCTGAGCTTTTCTGAAAATCTGGGGTCTCAGTCTGATCTCTCTCTAACTGGGCTGTAGGACAGCTTGGCTTTCATTGCTGGTGATATGTACCAAGCAGATGCTTTTATGTATCTCATCCTTCATACATGGTTAAAAGAAAGAGATTACACTTAAGAATTTATTTATTTTTTTAAATTACATTTTCATGCAAATAAAGTATGCCTTTCGTGCTTCTAGCAAGTGGCCTGTGGTGTCAAAGTGGTTTAACACCTGCTCTGAATCTGGAATTGGAGTCAGTATCCTCAGAGAGGACCAACCCTCTCTACGGGTAGGATCATTTTTTTCACGGGGGGCAGAGAACATCCAAACTGAACGTCAGACTCCTCACAACTGTGAGAGAGAAACCAACTAGACTTGCCCAGAATGAAGGCCGCACAGTCCTTGAGATGCAAAATTCTCCCTGGCCTATAGATTGAATTCCACGAATAGCATTGAGTTCTTGTGAAAGAGAAAGAAAGAAAGAAAAAAAGAAAGAAAGAAAGACTCTCCCTTCCGACAGGACAGGTAGAAGTTTAAGCCTCCTGGAGCCAGATCCAGTCTTTCAATTGACTGCAGTGGGTACTGGATCAGGCCTGTGTAGCATAATTGTTAGCATGCCAAAAGAAGATGAGAATCCCAGACCGAAGTTGCATCCTGCCAGATCAGGACTTTTGAAGAGGAACTAGCGGCAGAAAGTGAATGATCCAGGCAGTCTGGGACAATACGACTTTCTCCAGGACAAAGGTTTAAATTGTATCCATCTCCTCCTCTCCTATTGTACTTTTGCCCTTTGGTTGGTTTTTTTTTGTTTTTTGTTTTTTTACAGACTCCTCTGAAACCTTGACGCTTACACATTGAAACAGTTTCTTAAAATAAATAAATCAAGTAAAAGGTGAATTACATGCTAAATGATTTATGCTTCCCTGCTGTATGCATTATACATCATAAGGCTCAGAAGCCAGAGTTTTAAAAAAAATGTAAAGAAACAGTCTTGTGGATGACTGCTTCCTGATGTGACAGCTTGGTAGGGGAAGGCACAGAGCAGGCAGGGGACCTGTCAAGAAGCTCAACAAGGCAGATGCCTCCATAGGAGGGCAAAGAAAAATCTCAAATCTCAAACAGGAAACTAAAATAGGAGGAGGCTATTGAGGTTAAACTAAAGGAATTTTTAAAAGAAGATCTTTTCTGGAGTGGGGTAGGGGTTAGAACCTGGAAGGCGGTTTTGGAAGGTCTTAGGAAAGCTACAACGGACTCAGTCCTGCTGCAATTGCAGACAATAAGTGGCTTGGTTTTCTAAAATGCACCTGACAAGTCCCATTGAAGTCAATGGAAGTAGTGGATGCTCAGAACCTCTGAAGTGTCAGGCCCCAGCAGTTTTATCATTAACTTAAAAGGGAACAGGCCTAATAACCTGGCTACCTTGAAGTCCTGTCTGCAGCTGATGGAAACATGGGATTACCATACTTGATCAGACACTGGGTACATCGGGTCTGGTATCCCACCTGCTGCAGTGGCCAGCAAAGGGTACTTCAGCATGGAGAAAAATCTTGCATAATGCACCTACCCATTGTGTTACATTCTAGATGATTTATTTTGAAGCTTTCCTCTGCAGCTACAAAAATGGCCATCTACTCTGAGCACAGGCTGTCAGATAGGTGTCAAATTCCAGCATGCCATTTAGCAAAAACCAGGGAATAGAGGTGAACAAGCATCCTGAAGATGAAAGGCTCCATATCCCATTTCTAGCCCCCTAACTCCTGAGCCGTCTGGTCCTACTTTCTGCATCAATCCATGTTAAACATTTAATAATTGCAGAAACTATTCGTCAGTTTCAAGATGGATAATTTCCTAACCCTTGAAGCTGAACAAATTCAGACTAGAAATGAACAAATTTTTAAACAACAAGAATAATTAACAATCTCATCAACTTAACAAGGGTCGCAGTGGATTCTCCAACACTGGAAATTTTAAAATCCAGTTCGGATATTTTTCTTATTCAAGCACAGTTATTGGATTTGCAGCTGAAATTAATATAGGGAAATCTTATAGCTTGTGTTATTCAGGTGGTCAGATGAGACAATCACAACAGTCCCTTCTGGCCTGGGAATCTATGAATATGAAAACCAGCTGATATCACATTGCAATAAGGTCAAGCACAGACTTTGAAGTGGGTGTTTCTGTTTTCCTGAGGATAAGAATTAAAGCAATTGTTCACCAGTGATGTTCTGGAGGGTTTAAGAGCTCGACATATTCCCATTTCCCTGGGAATCTCCCCTAGCTAAGCAGCAGCACATATACTCGCAGCAATAACCCAAGATTTGGCTCCCCATTCTGACTCGTATTCCTGAAAAAGTCAATGCCTTTTCAAGACAGCTATTGACATCTTCCAATGAAGCAAGCCACAGGAGAATCTCTGGGCAAATGGGTCTGCGTTCCAGTTACCCAAGAGAGCATAAAAGCTACCTCTTTACTTTTAGATAGTGCCTTCCATCCTGACTGACACCAAAGAGCTTTTATATACAAGTAGATGGGGGACCCCCTCACCCTTCACTGAAATGCAGCAGCTGTGTAACTGAGCACAGCAACACAACTGCTAAGGACAGGAAGTGGTGAGACTAACACGTCCCACTGGAAATACAAGGAGAATGTAAGGAAAGAGAATATAATTATCTAATGTGGATATTGAAGTCACCACTACCTATCTATCATATATACCAACTTTCAAAAAGTGCTATGGGAACCTTGATAACCAAAAATGGTCAAGATCTCACTTTTATGGCTCATCTGAAAACTATTCATGATGGCAGCAACATGCTGGGGGATGTTGGTTCATTATGGCTCAGAAGGAAGGTCACCTACTAGAGTAGCCAACACCACCTCTCATGAGCAGAGTACTGTGGTCCTCAGGTGATGCAGAGCTTGGCCTGGAGTTCCAAAAAAGCTAAACAACCTCCTGCCCCTGACCTCTTCCAGGAGCAGAACCACATCAGTTCCACTGGGCCATAGCTTCCCACTGCTCTGGAGAAGGGCACAAGATTTGACCCTTATGCAGTCAAGAGAGAGAGCTGAAATGAAGAATTGTATAGTGATAATAATATCAAACATTGTGCAGGTAAGAACAGGCCATTCAGAACACATCTTTGCAAGAGATGGTAGTTATAATCACATTCTCTTTGCAGACTGGCCGCCTTTTCTTTGTGACTAACTCAGGATATTAAAACTCATATTTCCATAGCTAACTGCAGTGTTTTCTACCAATTCCACACAGTTTCTGGAAGCTAAAAATACGCATCAGAAACAAGTAAGATTAAAGAAAAAGTTACATTTATTTTGTAAAAGGGAGATATATACAAATACTTGGGGTTGCCAAGACAGTGCATGTAAACTATGGCACTTTTGTGTGCCTTCAGGGTGTGCTGATTCTTACTCATGTATCCATGTTAAGTTATTTTAGAATTCCTGTTAAGATATCCCATGAATTTGAGGATGAAGCACGAGTGGGTGTGATGTCTAGTTATTTCCCTACTTGAGGTCCATCACACATTCTCTAGTCTGTGCCTTCAGGTGCGCTATGCTCTGAACTGCCACGTTGAGGATACCGGAACCTCTTCACACTTTACTTTGACCGATAACCTCTTCATCATCGTCATCATCTGTGACATTGACGGGAATGTAGCCTCCTTCTCTGGGAAAACACAAGCACCAGCCAGCACCTGTGAAGTCCACTGCTTTGAAGTCTATCACCTCAAGTGCCTTGAAATCAACAGTATCCAGTCTGCAGTATATGTCGTCAAGCTTTCGCCAATATAACCAGGCCATAACCAGGCCAAGTACCTGCAAGAAACATTCATTGAAAGGGATTAGATTTAGTGAGGTCAACTCTTTATGCATTTCCTTAAATACAAGAAATTTTTATTTTAAAGGTCTTTTAAACCTGGCCATGTTAATAAATCCTCAGGTCTCATGCTAGGCAGGACTGAGCCTAATCAGAACTTGGATGGAGATGTCCAGGGAAAACAAAGATGCTGCAGGAAGAGATGTAGGCGGTACTATTCAGCTCTAAGTCTGTACTGAATGTCCCAGCACTGCTGTGCTGCTACAGGTCCAGTCTTTTAAACATGCTCTGAAAGTTATCCCCCGACACTTTTTATTTTGCAAGAGGAGGTGCGTTAGCCCTCGTGTTCTGGTCAAATTCCAATAGGGCTTATTCCATTTTGCCTCCTTGAATTTCAGGTGGAGAAACTGCTCTTAAAATGCGCAATTTTGTAAAGCTATTTGTGCATAGCAGCAAACGTGTACGATGGTAAAGTTGGCTGCATTTCAGTGGTAGGTAAATGAGCCCGATATACACAATATCTAACACACTTTGGAATCCTTCAGTGCTATATAACATTATTACTGCTTGGGTAGGTGAAGGTGCATTAAAAGGAACAAGAATTTGATTTAGTTTGGTGAACATCTCTCTTGGCCTTTTCCAATTTCTCCCTCAGTCACTCAAAAGACTGATTCCCCTTATCTGCTGTGACAGTCCTAAATGCCTACTTGGTTTACATCATATGCACAGACTTGCGGCCTGGGCACAGCAATGATAGCACAAGACAGTCAGGCTCTTATAGGCCAAAGAGAGGAGATGTAACATATCCAAATAATCTGTGACTGTTCAACTATAAGGATTTAAGCCAGACAATCTCCGGTGACTTCTCCAAATGTAGATGAGTAAGTGCAGTAATTTTTGATTGTCATTATTTATGCATCCAAACAAAGCCATCAAAGCAAAAATATCAGCATTACTTGAGTAGATGTTATTGTCCATTTGAGTGAATAAATTCACCAAACTGGCTCAGACCATGAGGTCTGGGATCTTGCCTTCAGCAAAGTCCAATATTAAATACTGCAGAGAAAGGCAAAAAAGCCAATACAATATAATGCATCTAGTCAATTGTGTGGCACTATGTATAGGAGAACAAATCTCCTCTTAACCCCTGAATGGTATCAGATCATGCTCTGAAGTATGAGATTTGACTAACTTGGCTTTGAGTGGACTATGCCCATAAACAGGAACCATAAGCTCCCTGGTTCTAATCCTGGCATTGATATTATCCTGCCGGGTGACCTAGGACAAGTCATTTCCCCACTCTCTGCCTCCGTTTGCCCATCTGTACACAGAGGACAGGCAGGAGTCTTAGCAGAAATACATGGTTAATGCTTGAAAAGAACTTCTTTGAGATGCTTGGATGAATGCAAATTACTGAACTGGGGTCCCTGAAGAGTGAAGTTCTCTCTTGATTAGCAGCACAAGCAGTGGCAGCATACGTTCCTCCACAACAGCCTGCTAATTTTTTGTTATTCTGGCTCTAGAAAAAAGATTCCGTTTCAATGGTCTATTCAGTCTTTGGCCTCCCTGCTGAGGTTGCCAGCAGGGGGACACGTCCCATTTATTAGAAATGGAACTGAGGCACCAGCTATTTCATGTGGATCAAACAAGAGCCATCATATAGGCTTGTCTTTGCTGCTGATCTGCGATGGATATGAATGAGTGATGTAGATCAGAACTGGATTTGCATCCCTTAGTTAGCAACCTCCTGAGTTAGCTGTAGCCTGATTTTCAGCTCCTGTTAACTGTGGTGTGATGTTTGGGTGCTCAGTTCTTCTGAGGCATGAATTTCTCCATTCTTTCAGGATTAAGACCCAGCATTGATACTCAGTCTCTCATAATTTGTTTTAGGTACTTATATGGCCCCCGTTACTGCCCAACCTTTTACATATTTATTCTCAGGTACCCCTCTGAGATTGGGGGTAGTAGAACTGCCCTCTGTACAGGCGAGAGAATAAATGATGGGCCCAGCATAACACACAAAATCTTCAGTAGGACATGTGCTTAACCCCTGCTGTCCCAGGCTAGAGCTCTAACCACTGGACCATCCCTCTGCTCCAAGCAAGGCCCTTAACCTTTCAGCTATCAGCTCAGTTTCTCTGGTAACCACCACACAACAAATGAAGAAACAATGCAAACTGCCTAATACAAAATTACAAAAACCAAGTTCCCATTAAATTCTCAGCTAGAATAATGGCATCATTTATATCACACTCTTAAATGGCTTCATCTCATTAATTATAACGCTAGTACCTTGCTAACCAGATTACAGTTAGGTCTGAAATCATAGTATTGTACAGCCACAGTGCACATTATGGGAAGAGTGGCAAATTATTGGATTTTTTGCTAAAAACTTTATCATGCCAGAAGGAAAGAGGTGGTTCAGTGTGTTATTTATATGCTGCCATGCAGAGAAACAAAATAATAAAGCATTTTGATCTAAAAAACCTATTTCATTAGCACAAGATTTAAAGTATCACTTTGCGTTCACCTGACGTTTTCTTATAAACGGCACAACAGTGGTGATTATGAGCAAAATGCTAGGGAGATAATTTATTAGGGTAAAAACAGGTACAAGACACTATTTACAGAACAGATGATGATAACAGTAATAATCAAAGATTTCCTGGGCTCATTTGGAACATCAGGCGTTCCAGCAAAATCCGGCATGTGGCTTATTTGGTATTAACCCCTCCATTACTCAGATTTCGGAGGATGGCAGTTTCCTTGGAAGAAAAAAGTTTTGGGCCAATTTCAATCTCTGGTGCCCACGGGCACAACTGCATTGACTTCAGTAGAGAAGGCCCACTGCATGTGAGCTGAATATGGTGTTATGAACCCAAGTACAGTGGAATGACGGACCCTGATGAACAATAATGATGACTGGTGGGCATACCTCAGATGCTTTGGCTGGGTTTGGATAAGCGTTCTAAAATTGAGATGCTAATCTGAACATTGTCCAAACTCTTGGGTTTGCAAAATTGGAAACGCAACCACAGTAGGTAGACACACCTCGTTCATTATATTTTGCTCTGGAACCTTGTGTTTCTTTTAGTTCTTCCAGATCCATGCTCCTGGCTAGAAACAATTCAATTTGAAACATCTTGCTGTGAAACAGAAGAGACTAAGAAGTGCTCTGTAAGCAGTGAAGCCTTCTCTCAGAAGGCTAGGCAGCCTTTGCCTGTGATTCATTGTTTTGAGCCAGATGGGCTCAATTTGGAAATACAAGTGCTTTAAGGACATCGGGATCCATATTTAGATGCTCAAATCACATTAAACAGGCACTGACACATTCAAGTGCCAAGTGAGAATTCCAATATAGAATTCGAATGCATTGTTTAGGTATTTAAGTTTGAAAATCGCACTTGCAGTATAACTAGTAGACCAGTCCTAAATTGCTGTGCAGACCCTGCTGCCACATGCTCATGTGCTTGGATGTTTGAAACAAAGGAGCAAGGGCAATCCCTAAAAGACCTCTTGCTGTTTACGCAGTGCTATCACCCAAGAGTAGGTCTCTCTCATGATATACTACTCTGCAGCTATTACAGTACAGTGATGGGAACACACAGGGCAATGAGTCTAGTGTGCGGACAGGAACACAATGTTTTGGATTGAATTGAACTTTTCCGAAGCTTGTGGTGGGAGGAAGGGGTTGACTTGCCCTCTATATAGGCCTCTGTAGGTGATGAATTGTTTTTAAAGTTCTGAATGACCAAAACTGCACTGAGATACAGTGCAGAAAGAGCACACATACCAGCTGGGGCAATGCATTAAGAGGAGTATGTTACTAAGTTACATGGAGTTTATTCTCCCAAGCAAATCACTTCCCATGGTGTAGGAGCTTTGTGTAAGATTAAAGCTATATAATCCTATGGTTTAAGATAACCTAATTTGAAGTCTGCAGGGCTTTCCCTATCATTTTGCGAATGCTATTAGCAAACATGTTTTCTTCTAACATTGCTTAAAGGACACTGAAGTGTAAATCAGGAAGTAACCAAACTGCATCTGCCACATTTATTAATTTGAGTCTCACACATAATTGTGGCATATTGTTTTTAGAGCTGAAAAATTATAATAATGATTTATTTGAGTCCTAATCAATCTGTGAAATTGTCTGGAAACTGAGAATGTTAAAAGGAAGAGACAAATGGGGATAAATAGGCCTGGGTGTAATGCACTTTAAATTACACAACAGTTTTGCCATTAAGTAGAATGGAAAATGAGTTTGCCAACAAGAAGCTACACAATTTGCAGACAGACATAACACTAAATTGACTATGGGGAAATAACTAATCAAATCAGTGGTCTCCAGTGAACAGGTAAACATTAACAACATCGGATTTATTAATTTCTCTTTGGAAAAAGAAGGGAAGCTCTGCCATTCATGCTAATGGTCTGTGCAGGTGATCCAAAAATTATGCTTGAAGTTGACTTGGCCTCTGAGACTGACCAACAATTTTGCACTTCCCATGGAACACTAATACTGATGGAGCTTACAGATGTCTAGTTTTACTTTACAGTTGTTCAATCAGTCACAGAAGTAAGAGAAGGCTATGACCAATTAGGGCACATAGCGCATTCCCCTAACAGCTCAGGATTGTTCCCTACAGCATGCTCTTTGCCGGGTCTAGTTTCAGCCATCCATTGCTGTTGCGTTATTTTGTGAATAGCACACTATGCAACATCTTTTATTAAAACTGATCATTAGAATGACTTGCCCAGTGATGGGATCTGTTTGTGGGACATCCAGCACATATGACAGTGTTTCTCATGCAATACACATTGCTGGTATGGAAGTTGCTAGTAATTGACCCTATCCAATCTAAAGCTGTAACAACAAAGGCTTCTTTCTATACAATGGCTCAGAGTAAGCAGCAATCATCTAGTACATGCAGGGGTCTTCCCTTATTCACAGGTTACGATAGTAAGGGAGCTGGGAGGCTGTATAGCAGAGACCAGGATCAACCTCACAGTGGCAAGCACACCCTTTGATAATTAAAAGTAAAATAATTGTTTTAAGAATCCCAGTTGTTCCATTCTCGGGGCTTCGCTGAGCATCCTGTCTATTTTATGTCTATCTTATAGTGGAAGCTCTTTGGGGCAGGGGCCGTCCCAATGTTTCTTGCTTTTATACCACAGAGTACATTGCTGGCACTTGAACAGTATGTTATCATCATCCTTAGAGAGGTGCTACAGAGTGCAAAATTAGGCTCGGCAAACCAGTCAATTGACTGGTCAAATGTCAGCTGGCAGTCAAATATTGTCAAATATTCCGGTAAGAGTGCCCCAAGGTCTTGTTACTGATTTGTTTCTGTGGTCACTGTTCAAATAAATTAGTGCTTTAAAATGTTTGACCATCTTTCGACAATATTTGGCCAGTCAATTGACCAATTATTGTTGGATCCATCAAATGCCCAACCTTAGAAGTATTATTATTAGGGATTCTTCTGTTTGAAAGGCATTATATAAATCAGGGGTGGCCAAACTTACTGACTCTCCAAGCCGCATACGACAATCTTCAGAAGTTTGAGAGCAGGGGCACACCTGCACAAGATATTTTGCCAGAAGCTGGGAATGGGCGACAGGGGATGGATCACTTGATGATTCCCTGTTCTGTTCATTCCCTCTGGGGCACCTGGAATTGGCCACTGTCGGCAGACAGGACACTGGGCTAGACGGACCTTTGGTCTGACCCAGTCTGGCCATTCTTATGCTGGGGCTCGGGGCTTCAGCCCCGCAGGAGGTGGCTGCCGGGGCTTGGCCCTGATCCTACTGAAATCCCAAGCCACAGCATGCGTGCCCCAGGGGGCTGAAGCCTCGAGAACCCCTTCTCCACTGGGCAGAAGGCCCTACCCAACCACCCCGCTGCAAGACAGAGGTCCTGAGCTCCCCACTCCCAGTATGGTAGTGGAGAATGGGGGAGTGTAGGGAGTTCTGTGAGCTGCACTAACTGTAAAAGAGATGCATGTGGCATGCAAGCTGTGGTTTGGTTACCCCGATATAAATGAAATACTAAGATTTTATTCGTATTATTTGTTAGAAAATAAAACCACAGAAATGGAAAGTAAAGTGAACATTAGAATCTTCAGAACACTTCACATCATTTAGCTATCCAGATGGCTTGAAATCAACATATCCTGCAGCTCAAATGATCTTCTAATAAGTTTGTTTTATGCCCTGTGGCTTTGAAAGCAATTCATTACTAAAATAGATAGTAATGTGTCCTCATGCTATTCTTTCAAGACTCATGCATCATTAAAGGCATGAGGAATACATTAACTTCCCGACACTATTTACAACCCAGAAATTGTGCAATGGAATTTACAGAACTTCTAAGGTTCAACTGATTCTTATGCCAAAGAATTGAAGCAGAAAGAAATAAGCAAAGCAGGTAGACTTCTGGTTGATGGAATCTGATAGCCGGCTTAGAAATTCAAAACACTTTATTTCATCACATTCATTACTGCTGCTATGCTGACCGCAAACTCAGGTCACAAACAAAAAGGAACGTCATGCTCTAAAACAGTAGGCAGTGCTCTCCAGAGCCCACTAAGAAAAAGGTTTAAAACTCACATTTCAAAAATCTAATACCACTTTTTAGATCTATCCAGGTTCTTATACGAGAGTGTCCATCACTGTGTAAATGAAGGGCCAGGTTGTCCTTAACAAGAGCTTAAGTGCTTTGCACACGGGCACCTGATACTTCAATGGCAAAACCAGGATGAGATCTCACATGTTCCTGACTTCCACTACTGTACTTAAGTCCATTAGACCATGTTGTCCTGGAATCAGCAGAGGAATTCAGGCTCCAGTGCTATTAAACTACCAGGAGAGATGGAAGGAGCCCACACTAGAATATCATTGAATCATAGGAATGTAAGGCCAAAAGGGACCTTGAGAAGTCACCAAGTCCAGCACCTGCGCTGAGTTAGGACCAAGTAAACCTACAGCATATCTGTCAGGTGTTTGTCCAACCTGGTCTTAAAAACCTCCAATGACGGGGATTCCACCACCTCCCTTGGAAGCCTGCTTCAGAGCTTAACCACCCTTAGAGTTTGACAGTTTTCCCTACTATCTAACCTCAATCTCCCTTGCTGCAGATTATACCCATAACTTCTTGTCCTACCATCAGTGGACAAGGCGAACAATTGATCTCCAGCCTCTTTATAACAGCCCTTAATATATTTGAAGACTTATCAGGTCCGTCCCCCCCCACCTCCGAGTCTTTTTTTCTCAAGATTAAACAAGCTCAGGTTTTTTAACTATTCCTCGTAGGTCAGGCTTTTTAAACCTTTTATCATTTTTGTTGCTCTCCTCTGGACTCTCTCTAATTTGCCACATCTTTCCTGCTATGTCTTACATATGACACTCCTATTCATGCACTCTAGAATAATATTAGTCTTTTTCACAAGATCAAATTGTTGACTCATTAAATTTGTCATTCACTATCACCTGCAGAACCTTTCCACTAGTACTACCACCTAGCCAGTTCTTCCCCATTTTGTAGTTGAGCATTTGACTTTTCCTGCCTAAGTGTAGTACTTAGCACTTGTCTTTGACTGAATTTCATCTTGTTGCTTTCAAATCAATTCTCCAATCTGTCAAGTTTGTTTTTATTCTAATCCTGTCCTCCAAAGTGGTAGCAACCCCTCCCCGCTCAGTTTCATCTGCAAATTTTATAAGCATACTCTCTGCTCCATTATGCAAGTTATTAATGAAAATATTGAAGTACTGGACCCAGGACTGATCCCTGTGGGATCCACGTGCCACACCCTCCTCGTTTGACAGCAAACCATTGATACTAAAGTATAGTCTTTCAACCAGTTGTGCACTCAGCTTATAATAATTTCATCTAGACCACATTTCCCTAGTTTGCGTATGAGAATGTCATGTGTGACTGCGTCAAAAGCCTTTCTAAAATCTATCCCACATAACCAGGTGACTGCTATCAGGAGGGCTAAAAGTTACAAGGTGGGCTGGGCACCACCTCCTCCCCCATCAATTTTGTGTGGAGAGAGGCAAGTCTCTAACTCATTCTCACAAGAAACAAAGTAGGTGCCTAAGCCAGCTAATTCCAGGAGAGGGGTTCCCAGCTGTGGCTTGCTAGCAGAGATTGGTGCCTCCCAGCAGCCTGAGCTCAGGTACCTATCTCCGCGAGAGGGTCAGGGCTTAAGATATGCTCCTCTTTTCAGAATTCTCCCGTGGCTAGTTTAGGCAGCTCCCTGTCTAATGTGCTGACTTTTGTGGGTCCCATTCTAAGGCACTTATTTTTCCCCATGGACTGAATAAGGAGCACAGGGACCTAACTCAGGCTTTGTGCATCACGTTGTTGTTTCTCTGATTTTCTAGATCCTTTGGGATTTCCATATCTTCAACGTATGGCCCTATTGTTCCACCTCTCAGCCACTTTAAGGTGATTATCAAAGGGATATAGTTTTGTTTAGAGATTAGGCCTGTTATGGATGCAGGCCTAAATTCCCCCTTTCCTCACTACACTGAAAAAGGGAAAGAAAAAAAAAGGTTAGGGCAGTAAGAGGGAAAGCAGAAGGCTGTATTTGTTAATTAGCTCTACCAAAAGAACGCTATTTCTGGAACAGTTAATGAATCCTTCAACTAGGAGCAGTGGCAGATTAGCCACTGGGATGTTGGGGCCCATGCCCAGGGGCCCCAGCCAACTGGGGGGCCCTGGAAAAAAATCAACCGCCGGGCCACAGGACGGGGGAAGCCCCCCTAGTGGATCCCGACCCCGGCAGAAGCTGCGGGGCGGCAGGGCAAGACCCCCTCCAGCGGCCCCTGACCCCGCTCTCCAGCAGAAGTGGTGGGTGGCCAGGGCTGCAGAAGCCCCAGCACTTCAACCCTGGTCCCCCACAAAAGCGCAGGGGGTGGTGGGGGAAGCCCCAGCACCCAGACCCCTGCTGTGGCCCTGGGACTGGAGGAGCTCTCACTCTCCCACTGTGGCCCCGGGGCTGTGGTGCAGGGACAGAGCTTATCCAGTCTTGGGACCCTGGGGGTGGGGGGAAGAGACACACAGAAAGGAGCAAAAGGGGTTGTCAAGCTGTAGTGGGGAGGGGCATAATGGGGGGCCCTGGGTGGAACAGAGGCAGGCCCTGGGGAAGGGACAGAAAGGGGCAGAACGGGGGTGGAGCAGTGGTGAGGGGCCCCCCACTTGCTCTGGCCCAGGGCCCCAGGAAACCTTAATCCACCTCTGACTAGGAGCCTATGCAATGTTCTCTTTTGGTGGATCCGCCCTCCTGAAGAACGTTTTATGATAACCAGGGAAGTAAAGAGAGGAAGGCAAAACCCACTGCTGACATGCAGGGAGAGCAGACCCGCACAGACCTTCCCAACAGCTACGTGATTTGATGGAGCACACTCATTACCTTCCACTCCACCAGCACTTTCACACACCTAGAGTTGTGGCATTCCTCCCTTGGATCACATGAACACAGGCACCTCCGAAGCCCAAACAATGGGGAGGCGGGGGTGTCACTAGACAGCAACATGATACACTAGCTCCTAGTCCGGGGAACAGGGGACCAAGCACCTGGGGCATTGTTCATTGACAGATTACTAGCAGCAGCCTCCTGATCACTGCCAGTGCTCCAGGGTGAAGATGGCTACAGGCTCAGCTGCGAGCAATTAAACACTTTCTGTTGGGGGATTATGAGCAGCTGGGTGGTAATTCCTGGGCTACTGATGCATGTGGGAGGGTATAAGTAGAAACAACAGGCAGCAAGGGGAAGCTCAGAAGGTGAGCTGAGCTGAAGAGGGAGATGGCATGGAAAGCGCCTGCTTCAAGTTGCCTCTGTTATGTTGTGTGTGTAAACGTGCGGAGGAATAAAAGGTACATGTGCAAGGAGCTGCCTCAGACTGACTAACTGTGCTCCTAGACTGTGCTGCCTCTGCAGTAGGTATTTTTTCTCCTCAGGTTCATGGACCTACCATGGGCATTGGACTGGTTTTCTTCAAGAGTATGAAAGATGTAATAAATCTATACATACTTGGCACACACAACCGCATAAATCTGTCCCAGACAATGAAATATTCCAGCTCTACCCAGCTGCATACCAAATTCATCTTGGCACAACCGCTCGCATTAAGGAGAGCCACATAGAGCAAAGGAGGCTCAATTTAGTTGAAAAATAATTATGTGGCATCATTATTCATTTGTGTTTGAAACTGACAAGACTGCAGGATATTTTCATGCAGTATTTTGTGTTTTTCTAAATTGCAGCAGGCAGTCCAAAGGGACAGCGATATTCTGACCCTTTCAGTAAAGTGAAAATCATCCCCATTGTTTCTCGTTTGAAGGCCTCAAATATCTAGCTCCTCAAAATTTTGTGCTATCTTTATTATTACAGGGATGGGCCCTGTCTTCCTGATGTAGATATTAGAGATCTCACGGCAACTTTTGTAACAGCTGGTGTTTATAGCGCTGCTCTTGGTCAAAGTTTCCCCTTCCCTCATGCTGTCCCGTGTGTTGGGTGGTTTTTGGTCCCCACCTCAGAGGTGGCTGCATCTGAGCGTATGTCTACACTGCAGGCAGAAGTGTGACTGCAGCAGGTGTAGACATACCTGAGCTAGCTTTGAGATGCAGCAAGCGAAGCGGTGCCAGCATGGGCTGTACAGGCCGTCCCAGTACTTGCGCGATTAGCCTGCAATGCCACGACATCGCTGCTATCGTTATTTGAGCTGGTTGGATCAAAGATAGCTTGGGTGTAGAATCATAGACGCCTGGGGTTATGAGGGACCGCAAAGGTCATCTAGTCTAACCCCCTGCCAAGATGCAGGACCCATCTGATTTCAGTACAGACATACCTTCAGTGGTGCTGGCTAGTTCGTACTAGTTTGTGAAAACGGATCCTTTGGATTGAGAGGTGCTGTGGAAATGTCACACGGTATTAGAGTCATGGCTTGGTGATGGTGAGGCCAATCCTATAAGTTGCTGGGCACCTTGAGGCCGGGATCCTGCTCTCATTGAAGTCAAAAGCTTCCATTGATGGGTGCAGAATCAGACCCTGAATGCCCTCAAGTCCCTTAGGACTGGTTTCTACTGCCCCTTACTCATACTGAATAGTGCTTAACTCCATACATGGTCCCACTGACTTCAATGGGACTACTTGTGGTACAAGGTACTAGGCACCGATATGGCACTTCAGCACATGTCTATCAGCCAAGCACGTAGCTTTAAATCATGCACATACGTACTTCTTTGAATCAAGGCCCTATTTGAATATGAAGAGGGCATTAGAATTGGAATCTGGCCCTTTGACTTCAACGTTGAAGTTGAAAGCACATTGCAACCTGCAGAATCCAGCCATTTGAGATATAATGTACTCCCCTAACGATGTAGGCTGGATTCAAGGGGGATGAAATTTGAATATTCACATTGTGCTTTGGCTTCAGCTTTTAATCAAAGACCCCTTAGAAGAATAAAGGCATCTGAGCTTCACAAACTCACTAGTCCACATTCCCCAGTCTTCGTTCTCCTCCAAGTGTGAACCAACTTCCGTAACAACTCACCCTACCTGTATTTTTTAACTGAATGAAAATATAAAAGGCTGCCAGGCATTCAATATCCCACTCTCTGAAGGCCTCCTGCTTCCAGAAGCAAAGAGACTTCTAATGTGAGTGCTGCTTTTATTACTAGTCAATAACAGGGAACATTTTATTGCACAAAAGAGTATTAGTTACATGTTCCAAAATGTAGCAAACCTCCATCCAAGAAAAGGTGCTCTTCCCCTGACTTTCCTCCCATTACATCTAGGAACATTACTGAGTGATTGGAGAAGTAGGTGGACGTTACTACTTGCCAATGGTTTAAAGCATGCTAACAACCTGCTGTGCTCATTGTGGATGAAATTCGTCCCTATGCAGACAACCAGATCATGGCCTACACAGTGTCACTACTGGAATGCTTATATGGGACTGAAATGGCATACAGACCTTACACTGGGTCTCTGCAAAAGGGTGAATTTCACTCAGTGCAATTTCTATAAAAAGGTGTTAAACTCTCCAAATGACATGACTGTAGATATTTTATAAATCTAGAGAATTGTTCAAGAACAGGTGGCTACAAACATGGTCTTCTTGCTACTGTAAGATACAATATACTGTGGGGTTTTGCTCAGGTTACAAGGACTGGCTATAACAGGTCATGTATAACAGCTATAACAGGTCATGCACTTAATGAGAACTGAATAATAATCGTAATAATGGTAATGAGGCTCGGTGGGGCTGGTAGCTCAGGGGATTGGAAATGGCATCCAAAGCATTTCATCCCTCTCACCAATTCAAATCTTGCCCAGGTGACTCTGTCATAAATAGTTGATGGATTAGCTTTTGCTCAAAGGCTTTGAGGTATCCTAATTAATGTGTAATGAAGGAAAGTCAGTATGGGGTGTTCATAACATTCACCAACTGCACTGAAAGACGCAACTGATGTTGGTAATTAATTCTGGTCTGAAGAATTGATCAGCCATCACTAAAAGGTTGCTCAGGGGCCCCTTGCAAATTACCTCCTGTTAATTAGAACAAATAAAAGGAAATGCTACATTGCACAGCAGATAGCATAGCTATGGAGAAGGTCAGCGCCAAATATGGCAGCTGGGTGTCTGGATAATATTCATGCCAAAGAATATTTGCAGTTATGCAAACCAAAGAGAAGGAAGGATGCATGGAAAGGAAAGATGTGTGTGTGCAGGTGTTTTTCACCTCCATGCACTGAACAAGCTAAATTCTATGCTGATGTGAATGGGTGCAACTTCACTAACTTCTACGAAGTTTCCCCCATTTACACCAGCACAGAATTTGGCCCAAGATTATTTGTATCTATATTATTTTGTTTTGTGGCAGTGCCTGGGAGCACAAGTCATGGACCAGGATCTCATTGCACTAGGTGCTGTACAAACACCTCCCAAAAATAATACAAATACAACCCAGATCTTACACAGCACTTTACAATGGAGGTCAGTATCATTATCCCCACTTTACAGGGGTTAAACTGAGGCACGGAGCAGAGACGTGACCTGCCAGAGGTCTCCCAGCAGGCACAGAGTCAGGAACAGAATCCAGGTCTTCTGCATCTGAGTCCACTTTATATAGAACATATTTCATCTCAAAGCACTTTACAAAGAAACTGAGTTAAAAGCTCATCTCTTAGAAGCACTCACGCTTGAGCGCAACGCGGTAGCTGATGAAGTGTGCCCAGCAACATTACTCAAGAATTTAGGACAGGAAGTGAAAGCGGCGAACCACATTCATTCAGTTGAAACTGCAGGGGGAATGTAAGTGGGGAGCATGCAATTACTCGCACTGACATTCATGTGGATCCCTTCCCTCTTACTCCCCTGCATGTGCTACCCACCCATGTGGTCCCTTTTCTGTTCTGCTCCCCTGGACATTTCCCTTCTGATGGAGACACTGGCCCCATGCAGCTACTGTTTCCTCTCCTCTTCCACTTACTCAACAGTGGCCTTTAATGGAGGCAGCTGAGCTGCCTTCTTGTTGCGAGCTCCTCTGATAGGCCCAGGCACTCTCTACAGTGAAGAACTTGGAGGCCTGTAGGAGCAGCAAAGCCAGGTTTCTGCCGACTACGAGCAAGTGGCCAACAGACCAAAGACGAGAAACCACTAGACTAGACGCACGCGGCACAGGAGGGAGATTTACACCTCGGGGTGAAGCATTTGGAATTGGGTGCTCTGTGGACAGAGCTGGCACGCTGCTCCCTCCTTTTCCACCAGACAATGAACACGTTTGCTGTGCAACCTTCCCAGACCATGGAGGCAGCCTAGTCTGCACACAGACTCTTCCCAGACTTTGTCGTCTCGAGGCCCATGAGCGCTGGCAGCCAAACCAACTTCTCTGCAATTCAGTTTCCTTCTGTGGAATGGGGAGGGTAGCTATCTACCAGGAGGAGCTGGGAGGCTTAACTGGAAGGTTAGTTATTGCTTATGAATTAAACTCTCCAAACAGCAGCAGCAGAGAGTGAAGCCAACTGGATCAGAGCTGCCTCTTTTTTTAAATAAGAGAAATAGCACCAGTATGCTCAAGCCTCAGCAATTTCAACCCTATTCTACTTTCCGTGACTGCAAGGCTATTATAGGCCACCTGAGAGTGTGAATGCTGACAGGCAATGAAGCAGATGTATCATTTGTACTCATGATCCTTTTCCTATTGACCTATTAAAAACCCTGTCACAGTCTCTCTTTAGAGCCATATTTTCCCTAATAGAAATGTTGTATGTCCCAAAGAAAAGGGGTGCCTGTTATTCAAAGTCTAAACAATGCTTCTCTCAAACCTCCCCGCTGTACTTACTCAAGTGGCTCGTTCATATTTTCCTGTTCAGAGCAAGAATCTTAGAAGGGGGTCTCCTTGCTGCGTTGGTATCTGACGTCAAGAAATCTGCAATGGAAACTCAAGGGTGTGCTTAATGGGGGAGATCGTGTGCATTTAACTGAGTGAGAGAAAGGGATGGCAGGAGGGACAAGTTATTAAAGGCTCTTACGACATTATGCTGAGTGCTTGTGTAACGATGCTGGTTCTGGCAGGACCCAACTGAGAGTGCCAATTCAGGACAAATTGCTAAAACAGGGCAGTTACAGCCCAAGGCTGGGGTTTTTCCATCTCTAAGGCAAACCAAACCAGCCAGACAGTGAAAACTTTGGTCTCACCCCACTGGCTAACCACAAGTCACACAAGCAATTCCCTAAGACACTCCAGTTTCTCAATATCACCACCAGTGCCACTCGTTATGGGGACAAATGGTTATGAAAACCAATACCCCAAGAAAAGAAAAAAAAGGTTCTCTCGATCCCAAAGGACCAAGCCCCAGACCCAGGTCAATATACAAATTAGATCTTAACCACAAATCATGCTGTTGCCAATCCTTTAGAATCTAAAATCTAAAGGTTTATTCATAAAAGGAAAAAGATATAGATGAGAGCTAGAATTGGTTAAATGGAATCAATTACATACAGTAATGGCAAAGTTCTTGGTTTAGGCTTGAAGCAGTGATGAACTAAACTGCATGTTCAAATCAAGTCTCTGGAATACATCCCCAGCTGGGATGGGTCATCAGTCCTTTGTGTAGAGCTTCTGTTTATAGCAAAGTCCCTCCAGAGGTAAGAAGCAGGATTGAAGACAAGATGGAGATGAGGCATCAGCCTTTTAAAGTCTTTTCAAGGTGTAAGAAAACCTCTTTGTTCTTACTGTGAAAAATTATAGCAAAATGGAGTCTGGAGTCACATGGGCCAGTTCCTGCACACTTTGCTGAGTCTCAAGGCATATTTGCCTTCTCTCAATGGGTTCACTGTGTAGCCGATGGTCCTTAATGGGCCATCAAGCAGGCTAGGCAGAGCTAACACCAGCTTGTCTGGGACGTCACCCAGAAGCATAGCATAAGTTTGAAATACAGGCAGTATAGAGCCAATATTCAGAACTTCAACTACAACATTGATACACACATATAGACAGCATAATCATAACCAGTAAACCATAACCTTGTCTTAGACACCTCATTTGACCCCTTTGGTGTCACTACAGGACTTTGGCTGCAACCATGTTCTATATGGTCCCAGATTATATCACTAATGTCAGAGCTTGGTAGTGCAGGCAGTGATGCTACTGTGTGTGTGATTGCAGGTGGATAGCTTCACCGAGATGTCTAAGCCAGTGTGTCTAATGGTTAGAGCAAGAGCTTGAAAGTCAGGGATTTAATCTGGAGACACGTGGCCAAAATTTTCAGAAGAGCTGACAAATTGACCAAGAGTGACTCATGTCTTCCTCTTACTGGCTGTCTCCCTAGTGGACAGGTGTTCACATCCACATTAAAATTGGCCCCTGTCGGTGTAAAGCAGCAAAGTTCCTTTTCTACCCCTACATTTTAAAAACAGCCTCTAATATTGGATACTTCAAATTGTCGATGGCCTGGGCTCCAACTGAAGTCAGCAGGAACTCCGGGTGCTCAGCATCTCTGAAAATCAGGCAGTAGGTGCTTCATGCTGGACACCCAGAAATGGGAGCAACCAAAATTAGATGCCGCTTTTGAAGAGTTGGGCCTTCATCTCTCTGTACCTCAGGTTACTTGTGTGTTAAATGGAGATAACATCTATAGGGATGCTGTGAAGGGTCAATTCATTATTATTTGCAGAAAGCTTTGAGTTTCTCATTTGAAAGATAAAATAAAAGGTTTGGCATCCCTTTGGTATAGCTTATGATGCTGGAAAAAAGGAACAACATTAATCAGCAGTTAAGGTCCGATCCAATGCCCTATGGAGTCAATGGGAGTTTTCCCACTCATGTCAATGACTTCTGGATCAAGCCCCTAATGAAGAATAAGAAATTCACTATAGTTACTGATCCAAATAATTTTATTTCTGGCAACTTGAAGCAGTGACAATATTTGAACTAATACAAATTAGCATAATAGCAGGTGTCCTGGTTTGCATTGCTGGGCCGGGCCAGCGTAATACCCCCAAGCTGATATTAGCTAGTGGGAGAAGTAAAGTAATTACTGCATCTTACAGAATGAATTCAATTTAATCAACCAGAGATAAGGTTTACAGCATTCCACAGGCTGAGAGAGCAGACAGCTAATTCAGCTCTGGAATTCTAAGATGGAGGGACCGGCTTTCATCATAACTGAGATGTGAGGGGAATACAGAACATAGTTGGCTAGTGATTTCAAGAGGGGATATGCCATGATACCCTATATCGCATGTGATGCTTAGGCCTTATTGGCTGGATTCATTCCTGTCATAACTATAAAGGGAAGGGTAACAGCTCTCCTGTGTACAGTATTATAAAATCCCTCCTGGCCAGAGACTCCAAAATCCTTTTACCTGTAAAGGGTTAAGAAGCTCAGGTAACCTAGCTGACACCTGACCCAAAGGACCAATAAGGGGACAAGATACTTTCAAATCTTGTGGTGGGGGTGGAGGTGGGGGGGGGGGGGAAGGCTTTTGTTTGTGCTCTTTGTTTGGGAAGTCGTTCGCTCTTGAGACTGAGAGGGACCAGACATCAATCCAGGTTCTCCACATCTTTCTAAACAAGTCTCTCATATTTCAAACTTGTAAGTAAATAGCCAGGCAAGGCGTGTTAGTTTTACTTTGTTTTCTCAACTTGTAAATGTACCTTTTACTAGAGTGTTTATCTCTGTTTGCTGTACTTTGAACCTGAGGCTAGAGGGGGGGTCCTCTGAGCTCTTTAAGTTTGATTACCCTGTAAAGTTATTTTCCATACTGATTTTACAGAGATGATTTTTACCTTTTTTCTTTAATTAAAGTCTTCTTTTTAAGAACCTGATTGATTTTTTCCTTGTTTTTAGATCCAAGGGGGTTGGAACTGTATTCACCAGGAGTTGGTGGAAGGAAGGAGGGGGGGATGGTTCATTTCTCCCTGCTTTAAGATCCGAGGGGTTTGGATCTGTATTCACCAGGGAATTGGTGAAGAGTTTCTCAAGGCTTCCCAGGGAAGGGAATCCCCTTGGGAATGGTGGCAGCGGACCAGATCTAAGCTGGTAGTTAAGCTTAGAAGTTTTCATGCAGGCCCCCACATTTGTACCCTAAAGTTCAGAGTGGGGAAGCAGCCTTGACAATTCCCATTTAAACTTAGGCCATTTCATTCTTTTTTCATATGGAAATAGCAACATTTTAGCAAGTTATTAGAAAGGCGTGAAATCCATGTGAGGGCTTCAGGAGATGAACAGTGCACCCTTGCACTGTGGGGCATTTGTTCACCGTGTGTTTGATCATTTGGAGGTCTCCGCATTCACGCTGTGGCAAATCCTTGATTGTCTATGTGTGCATCAGGTGCACGCATCTTCTATGCAACGTCCTAATATGGTTAACGGTCATCCACTGTCTTTGGCGGAGCAAGACACAAGGCGGTTTGATAGTGGAATTATCTATGAGGGGCTTGTTGTTTACGTCAGAGCTTGCCCATTGCATCTGCCAGATGTCTTCTGGATGATGAAAGAGCTTCTCCAGCTGTCCCAAATGGTTAGTGGGACTTAAGGCAAGTGAACAAGGCTGTCATGGAGTAAGAGCTTTTGGTCAGAGAGAGTTTTTTTTGTACTCGCACAATGTAGCCACCTCTTGCTGGATGGTTGGAGGAAGGATGTTTCTGAGGACTGGAAGCAAGAACAGTGGAGTGGTTACAAGTCTCACAGCTGCATTTAGCTGGATATCGAAGAGGTCCGTGTGCGAGCTTCTTCCACAAACAGGTGTGCTGTTCTGGGCTGTACAGTAAACTAAAGCCAGCGTTGCCATTTGTAGTGTTCGAGCATCGCAACCCCAACTAGAACCTGCTCGCTTTTGGATGATATTGATGTGACTCTTGGTTTTATGGCTCACCTGCTTCAGATGTTGTTGCTAGGTAAGGCTGGGATCGAGAGCGACGCCTAGGGAGCAGGAGTTACATAAGAATGACCATACTGGGTCAGACCAAAGGTCCATCTAGCCCAGTATCGTGTCTTCCAACAGTGGCCAGTGCCAGGTGCCCTAGAGGGAATGAACAGAACAGGTAATCATCAAGTGATCCATCCCGTCGCCTATTCCCAGATTCTGGCAAACAGAAGCTAGGGACACCCAGAGCATGGGGATGCACCTATCCTCTGTGAATTTATCTAGTTCTTTTTTGAACCCTGTTAGTTGTCCTGGCCTTCACAACATCCTCTGGCATCCTTAGGATCGTGGACCATTGCCTTGCTGCAGAAGCTTACATTCAGCAACCTCTTAGCTTCAGAATTGCTGAGCTGGAAAGCTGACAACCCCGTTTTTGTTGGATTGGGTTTGAGCTGCCAGTACTGAAAGTAGTTTTCCATCCTCTTCAGATCAGCATGAAAGGTGTCTTCCACAAGAGCGACAGTGGCAACCTTCACATGGTCCTCCCGGCTAAGTACACAGGGCCGGCTCCAGGCACCAGCTTGACAAGTAGGTGCTTGGGGCAGCCACTCCGGAGAGGGGCGACACATCCAGCTATTCGGCGGCAATTCGGCGGATGGTCCCTCACTCCCGCTCGGAGTGAAGAACCTCCCACCCAATTGCCGCCGCAGATCGCGACTTTTTTTTTTTTGCGCTGCTTGGGGCGGCAAAAACCCTGGAGCCGGCCCTGTAAGTACACTTTAATCCACATGTACGAACTAATGGCACAATATGGGAGACCGAAGGTCATTCATTGGGCTCTGAATCAGAGCAGCAATCTATCCCATATGAACCTAACACTGAAATATCACAGAAGCTCCCAGGATCTGTGCTTGATATTTCCTTCCAAAGAATAAAAACTTGCATGCACATAGCACCCCTTTCCTCTAGGAGGAGCCCACAGCACTTCCAAAACTTGAGCTGACCAAAGGAGTTGAGCAGAGGGAATTGCCTCTGTCTGGGGCTGGATGACATTGTGGGACAGTTTTAGGGTGTTTTCCAGAGTTTTCTTTCACCCTTGCTTATTGCGTCAATGTATCAAGTTTTTGCAAAGTGCAGCAAATGCAGGATGAAATTCACCCCTGGACAGAGGGCTACCATGAGTGACACTGCACCCCATATTCTTCATAATGATATTATGATTATATGATTATAGCATAATTATGATGTATTTTATGCAAGATGGGACCTATGAAGTGTCATTGGAAAAGTTATGATTTGCTAAATATGATTATCCTATTTGTATGCATGTATCATTTTTGTATCTGAAGTTATGAATATTGACTAGGGATCTGTAATTCAAAGGGCCTTACTCTGGAAAACACCCACAGCCAGCTTTTCAGATACAACAATGAAGAAGACAGATGGCCCATCAACAAAGATAATGGGCTGTGGAATAGCTTAACTGTCCTGTGGACGTGTTGGCCAGCCTGTAAGCAATGGTTGCTATAACTCTACAAGGACATGTGACCAGGCCACATGATTCTGGCCTCCATCTTGGGATGTCAGTATTTTTCCACTAACCGGTCTGGGAACCCAGTTTTGAAACAAAGAGTTCCCACCATATGCTAAAGCTATATAAGGCAGGAAATGACATCATCTGGGGTTCTTCACTCCCCACACAAGAAGACTCCTGGAAACACCTGAGGAACAGAGTGAACTTGGGGAAGTGCTGGACGCAGGCTAAAGGGATTTCTAGCCTGTGTATGAAAGACCTGGGGATCCCAAGCTGTAAAGGAAGTGCAGCTTGCCCCTTAATCTGCAGCCTGCTTGTTTCATTTCTCAGGGTGAGAATTTGCTAATTCATATCTAATTTATTAAGCTTAGTTTGCGTTTTTTGTTTATTTGCTAAGTAATCTGCTTTGAGCTGTTTGCTATCACTTATGATCACTTAAAATCTATCCTTTTGTAGTTAATAAACTTGTTTTGTTTGAATCTAAACCACTGAGCTTTGACTGGAGTGCTTGGGGAAAATCTCTGCTTCGTTACCACGAGCGTGCAGTGTTCTCTTCACATTGAGGGAGAGGCGGACCAGCTGTTAAACCCATATTCTGGCCAGATTTGACATGGGCAGGATGGTACTGCTCTGGGGTCCTAAGCTGGGAAGCTGGTGGTTAGAGAGCCTGCGTGTAACTGCAGCTGGGTGTGTCCCTACCTGTGTGAATGCTGGTGAACGGGCAGGCTGGAGGGTCAAAGGGCTCAGTGGTAAGAACATATGAATGGTTGTACTGGGTCAAACCAAAGGTCCATCTAGCCCAGTATCGTGTCTCCCGACAGTGGCCAGTGCCAGGTGCCCCAGAGGGAATGAACAGAACAGGGAATCAACTAGTGATCCATCACCTGTCGCCCATTCCCAGCTTCTGGCAGTTCCAGGTGGCACCCGGGGGGAACCTGTCACACTGTGCACCATTTAAGTCCTCAAAAAAAGCACATTAAGGGCCAGATTTTTACAGATATTTAGTCACCTAAAGATGCAGACAGGCCCGTTTGAAAATCCCACTAGGCACCTATCTGTATCTTTGGGTGCCTAAACACTTTTAAAAATCTAGTCCTAAGTGGTGTGCAGGCCCTGCGTTGGCCTTTTCTGCACAGGGCTGTATTTCACTGTCGGGCTTGATCCTACACCCTCTGATATCAAGGGAAGTTTTGTCATTTACTTCAAGGAGATTTGGCCTGGGCCTTGGATTAGGCATGTAATTGGGCCAATTGATATTTTATAGGGTTACCATATTTAAACAATCAAAAAAGAGGATGGGAGAAGCCCCGCCCTAGCCTGCCCTAGCCCCGCCCCTGCCCCTTCCACTCCCTCCCGCTTCCTGTCCCCCTCAGAACCCCCAACCCTCCCCCCACTACTTGTCCCCTGACTGCCCCCTCCTGGGACCCCTGCCCCTAACTGCCCCCCAGGACTCCACCCCCTACCTAAGCCTCCCTGCTCCTTGTCCCCTGACTGCCCCCTCCTGAGACCCTCCCCCCATCCTAACTGGCCCCCTAGGACCCTATCCCCTACCTGTCCCCTGACTGCCCCCTCCTGAGACCCTCCCCCCATCCTAACTGGCCCCCTAGGAGCCTACCCCCTACCTGTCCCCTGACTGCCCCAACCCTTATCCACACCCCCACACAGACACCAGGGACTCCCATGCCCCATCCAACCACTCCCCACCCCGACAGCCCCCCCCAGAACTCCCGACCCATCTAAACCCCTCTGCTCAATGTCCCCTGAGTGCTCCGATCACTCTCCCCACCCCTGCCCCCTGACAGCCCCCCCAGAACTCCCAAACACCCCCCCCGCTCCCTGTCCCCTGACTGCCCCGTCTTGGAACCACTGCTCCTAACTGCCCTCCAGAACCCCACCCCCTACCTAAGCCTCCCTGTTCCTTGTCCCCTAACTGCCCCCTCCTGAGACCCCCCCCAAATGCCCCCCAGGACCCCACCCCCTACCTGTACCCTGACACCCCAAACCCCCAGACAGCCTCCCCCCTGAACTCCCGACCCATCCAACCCTGCTCCCTGTCTCTTGACTGCCCCCTCCAGAACCTCCCTGCCCCTTCTCCAACCTCCTGGCCCCCTTACCATGCCGCTCAGAACAGAGTGCTGCGGAGCGGCGCGCTGGGCAGCAGGAGGAGGGGGAACAGGGGGAGGAGCTCCAGACTGCCAGAGGCCCGAGGCGAACGGCCGGCTGGCGATCTGCAAATGCAGGGAGGGGGAGGGAGGGGGAGGGAGGAGGGGAGTGATTTCAAGTTGCAGGGGAGAGGAGGGGGAAGCGGAGGAGGGGCTCTGGCTGCTAGAGCCCCGTGTGATGGCACGATCCGGCTGGCTGCCCTGTCAGCCGTGTGCGCTCTGCATGGGGGGGAAATCCGGACAGTTACAAATTCCCCCCGGACGCTATTTTTAACTTAAAAAAGCCGGACATGTCCAGCAGAATCCGGACGAATGGTAACCCTATATCTTATTTCCATCTAGTTTAGAACTGAACTGGAACGATAGTCAATGCTGGGCACTGGTGCTTTCTAAAAATGGGGAAGAAGCTATGTCTGAGCACAGTAGGGTGACCAGATCACCAAAGACAAATATCGGGACGCGGGGGAGGGGTGTGACGTGGGGGGGGCGTGGCGGGGGGCGGGGCCAAAAAAAAAACAAAAAACCTTTCCTCCGCAAGCGCTGGAGGGAGGCCCGGGAGACTCAGGGGAAGCGCGGGGCCGGGGTGAGTAAGAGTCCGGCCTGGCCCCGAGCAGGCAGGACCCAGTTGGGTGGTAAGGCGAGGAGCGGGGCGACCCGCGGGGCCAGGCGGCGGCTGTTGTTGTCCCCCCGGTCAGCGGGACTCGGGAGCAGCCGCTGCTGCAGCTCCCACTGCCGCGGGGGAGGAAGCGGCCATGGCGCTCCGCGGCTGCGGCTCTGGCGCCCCCGAACCTCCCGAGCCGGGGCCTGCTGCGGGGGACCCAGCAGCGCGCACGCTGGGTCCAGCCCCTGGCCAGTCGCGTCTGGGCTGCTGCCCAGCTGGTGCTATCGCGCGGCGGCCCCGGAGTGGGGGCAGCAGGCCCCAGCCCCCCCGTCCCGCAGGGGAACGAACGGGGCTGGGCTGCCGATGCCTCCGCCCCGGGGCCGCCG